>NC_074665.1:87195946-87540946 GCF_029448725.1 Salvelinus fontinalis | reverse complement strand
TTGAACTGGTGGTTGAGCTGGGTGGTTGACCTGGGTGGTTGAGCTGGTGGTTGAGCTGGGTGGTTGAGCTGGAGGTTGAGCTGGTGGTTGAACTGGTGGTTGAGCTGGGTGGTTGACCTGGGTGGTTGAGCTGGTGGTTGACCTGGTGGTTGAACTGGTGGTTGAGCTGGGTGGTTGAGCTGGGTGGTTGAGCTGGGTGGTTGAGCTGGTGGTTGAGCTGGTGGTTGAGCTGGGTGGTTGAGCTGGGTGGTTGAGCTGGGTGGTTGAGCTGGTGGTTGAGCTGGGTGGTTGAGCTGGGTGGTTGAGCTGGTGGTTGAACTGGTGGTTGAGCTGGGTGGTTGAGCTGGTGGTTGAGCTGGATGGTTGAGCTGGGTGGTTGAGCTGGAGGTTGAGCTGGGTGGTTGAGCTGGTGGTTGAGCTGGTGGTTGAGCTGGGTGGTTGAGCTGGTGGTTGAGCTGGGTGGTTGAGCTGGGTGGTTGAGCTGGAGGTTGAGCTGGGTGGTTGAGCTGGGTGGTTGAGCTGGTGGTTGAGCTGGGTGGTTGAGCTGGGTGGTTGAGCTGGTGGTTGAGCTGGTGGTTGAACTGGTGGTTGAGCTGGAGGTTGAGCTGGGTGGTTGAGCTGGGTGGTTGAGCTGGAGGTTGAGCTGGTGGTTGAGCTGGTGGTTGAGCTGGGTGGTTGAGCTGGGTGGTTGAGCTGGAGGTTGAGCTGGTGGTTGAGCTGGTGGTTGAGCTGGGTGGTTGAGCTGGTGGTTGAACTGGTGGTTGAGCTGGTGGTTGAGCTAGTGGTTGAGCTGGTGGTTGAGCTGGTGGTTGAGCTGGAGGTTGACCTGGTGGTTGAACTGGTGGTTGAGCTGGAGGTTGAGCTAGTGGTTGAGCTGGTGGTTGAGCTGGAGGTTGAGCTGGGTGGTTGAGCTGGGTGGTTGAGCTGGTGGTTGAACTGCTGGTAGTATTTCTTAGAGAGGATGCTCTGGGCTACACCTTTAACTCACCCTTACCCTGTAGCCCCAGGCCCAGCCATGAGCAGCCCTACTGATGAGCCATGCTCCTTAGAGAAAGAGACAGAGAGAGAGAGAATGAGAGAGAGAAAGAGAATGAGAGAGAGAGACAGAGAGAGACAGAGAGAGAGACAGAGAGAGAGACAGAGAAAAATGTCCTCCTGTGTGCTACCTATATGCCCCACTAGAATCCCCATAATTTAATGAAGACAGCCTCTCCATCCTGGATGGGGAAATCAATCATTTACAGGCCCAGGGACATGTACTAGTCTGTGTACTAGTCATTAACAGCAGTCTCGTACATTTCCTCAGTGAAAACAATGTACTGAGCAAATGTCAAATTGGCTTTTTACCAAATTATCGTACGACAGACCACGTATTCACCCTGCACACCCTAATTGACAATCAAACAAACCAAAACAAAGGCAAAGTCTTCTCATGCTTTGTTAATTTCAAAAAATCCCCACCCTCTCCAACATATATATCAACGAATTGGCGAGGGCACTAGAAAAGTCGGCCTCACTCTACTAGAATCTGAAGTCAAATGTCTACTGTTTGCTGATGATCTGGTGCTTCTGTCACCAACCAAGGAGGGCCTACAGCAGCACCTAGATCTTCTGCACAGATTCTGCCAGACCTGGGCCCTGACAATAAATCTCAGTAAAACCAAAATAATGGTGTTCAAAAAAAGGTCCAGTCGCCAGGACCACGAATACAAATTCCATCTAGACACCGTTGCCCTAGAGCACACAATAAACTATACATACCTTGGCCTAAACATCAGCGTCACAGGTAACTTCCACAAAGCTGTGAATGATCTGAGAGATATGGCAAGAAGGGCATTCTATGCCATCAAAAGGAACATAAAATTCAACATGCCAATTAGGATCTGGCTAAAAATACTTGAATCAGTTATAGAACCCATTGCCCTTTATGGTTATGAGGTCTGGGGTCCGCTCACCAACAAATAATTCACAAAATGGGACAAACACCAAATTGAGACTCTGCATGCAGAATTCTACAAAAATATCCCCAGTGTACAACGTAGAACACCAAATAATGCATGCAGAGCAGAATTAGGCCGATACCCGTTAATCATCAATATCCAGAAAAGAGCCGTTAAATTCTACAACCACCTAAAAGGAAGCGATTCTCAAACCTTCCATAACAAAGCCATCACCTACAGAAACATTAACCTGGAGAAGAGTCACCTAAGCAAGCTGGTCCTGGGGCTCTGTTCACAAACACATCACACCCCACAGAGCCCCAGGACAGCAACACAATTAGACCCAACCAAATCATGAGAAAATAAAAAGAATTACTTGACACATTGGAAAGAATTAACAAAAAAACAGAGCAAACTAGAATGCTATTTGGCCCTAAACAGATAGTACACAGTGGCAGAATACCTGACCACTGTGACTGACCCAAACTTAAGGAAAGCTTTGACTATGTAGGAGCCTTGCTATTGAGAAAGACCGCTGTAGGCAGACCTGGCTCTCAAGAGAAGTCAGGCTATGTGCACACTGCCCACAAAATGAGGTGGAAACTGAGCTGCACTTCCTAACCTTCTGCCCAATGTATGACCATATCAGAGACATATTTCCCTCAGATTACACAGACTAACAAAGAATTTGAAAACAAACCCAATTTTGATAAACTCCCATATTTACTGGGTGAAATCCCACAGTGTGAAATCACAGCAACAAGATTTGTGACCTGTTGCCACAAGAAAAGGTCAACCAGTGAAGAACAAACTGTCACGTTCCTGACCTATTTCTGTTAGTTTGTTGTATGTGTTAGTTGGTCAGGACGTGAGTTTGGGTGGGCATTCTATGTTTTCTGTTTCTGTGTTGGTTTTTGGGTTGCCTGGTATGGCTCTTAATTAGAGGCAGGTGTTTGGCGTTCCTCTAATTAAGAGTCATATTTAGGTAGGTGTTTTCACAGTGTTCGTTGTGGGTGATTGTCTTCAGTGTCTGTGTTTGTACACCACGTGGGACTGTTTACGGTTTGTTCGGTTTGTGTAGCCTATGTTCCTATTCGTGCGTTTTTCTTGTTTTATGTAAGTACGTCGTCTAGGTCTGTCTACACCGTTTGTTGTTTTTGTTAGTTTAATCAAGTTCGTGTTTCGTTAATAAAATATGTCTTTTCACTACGCTGCGC
The DNA here is from genome assembly GCF_029448725.1 of Salvelinus fontinalis. Classification (NCBI taxonomy): domain Eukaryota; kingdom Metazoa; phylum Chordata; class Actinopteri; order Salmoniformes; family Salmonidae; genus Salvelinus; species Salvelinus fontinalis. Next base: position 87,537,789 of record NC_074665.1, on the reverse strand, counting down.
CTTGGTTCCCTCAATACTCCTCCTCTTCCGAAGATGAAGAGGAGGAGGAATGCCATTACACAAACACCATTGTAAACACAACCCATATATATGATTATTTATTTTCCCTTTTGTACTTTAACCATTTGTACATCGTTACAACACTGTATATATACATAATATGACATTTGTAATGTCTTTATTCTTTTGGAACTTCTGTGAGTGTAATGTTTACTGTTCATTTTATTGTTTATTTCACTTTTGTATATTGTCTACCTCACTTGCTTTGGCAATGTTAACATATATTTCCCATGCCAATAAAGCCCCTTGAATTGAATTGATTTGAGAGAGAAGCGAGCGCGAGAGAGAGAGAGAGACAGAGAGAGAGAGAGAGAAAGGGAAGAGAGAGAGGCAGAGAGAGAGAGCGAGAGAAAGAGAGAGGAGAGAGAGAGTGAGAAAGAGAGATACACTTTCAATTCTTCTTTTTATAAATATATACTATACATTGAGACAGGCAAATCAATCTCTGCGTCTCTCCTGTTTCCCTCGGACACATATACATGGTATCTTTTCCTCTCTCAAATACATTTTTATTCCCACACACATTCTAAACTATATACAGTGTCTCCTCTTTATACCAACCACACATTCTAAACCACATACACTGTCTCCTCTTTATACCAACCACACATTCTAAACCACATACACTGTCTCCTCTTTATACCAACCACACATTCTAAACCACATACACTGTCTCCTCTTTATACCAACCACACAGTCTAAACCATGGAGGGGGGGAAGGGGTGGAGGGGGCAGTGCATCTCCATTCTAACGATGCCCCAGGCCTGGCTATAGTCACCTGAGAATTAAGTCTGCCTCCCTGGTCAGAGGCTCTCATTCGCCTCTCTCCCAACGCAATGTGCTATATTCATCTCAGACAGACACAGACACACAAGCTATCTCGCCTAAGTCTCTGTCCATGTGTGCAGATGTTGTGAGTGAAGACAGTTATGGTTGTTACTAATGGAGAAGAACATAGCTGTACTGCCCAACACTTTGTTCTCTCATTCCTGCACAAGTGACATAAGACCAGGTCAACAGTGTTCAGGGAACAGCTCTGATCATCAAGTCTATGTGAGGGACAGTGGTCAGGGAACAAGGAGCCCTGATTATCAAGTCTATGTGAAGGACAGTGGTCAGGGAACAAGGAGCTCTGATTATCAAGTCTATGTGAAGGACAGTGGTCAGGGAACAAGGAGCCCTGATTATCAAGTCTATGTGAAGGACAGTGGTCAGGGAACAAGGAGCCCTGATTATCAAGTCTATGTGAGGGACAGTGGTCAGGGAACAAGGAGCCCTGATTATCAAGTCTATGTGAAGGACAGTGGTCAGGGAACAAGGAGCCCTGATTATCAAGTCTATGTGAAGGACAGTGGTCAGGGAACAAGGAGCCCTGATTATCAAGTCTATGTGAAGGACAGTGGTCAGGGAACAAGGAGCCCTGATTATCAAGTCTATGTGAGGGACAGTGGTCAGGGAACAAGGAGGACTGATTATCAAGTCTATGTGAAGGACAGTGGTCAGGGAACAAGGAGCCCTGATTATCAAGTCTATGTGAAGGACAGTGGTCAGGGAACAAGGAGGACTGATTATCAAGGCTATGTGAGGGACAGTGGTCAGGGAACAAGGAGCCCTGATTATCAAGTCTATGTGAAGGACAGTGGTCAGGGAACAAGGAGCCCTGATTATCAAGTCTATGTGAGGGACAGTGGTCAGGGAACAAGGAGCCCTGATTATCAAGTCTATGTGAGGGACAGTGGTCAGGGAACAAGGAGCCCTGATTATCAAGTCTATGTGAAGGACAGTGGTCAGGGAACAAGGAGCCCTGATTATCAAGGCTATGTGAAGGACAGCACAATACAAATCCTGGAGACAGAGAGAGGGGTGAGGCTCTGAAATGCATACAGACACACAGTGTTCCTCTCACAATATGTTAGCGGCAGCTGGAAAAGGTTGTGGGAAAGCTGGTGTGACAGCACTAGGGCGCTGGCTGGGCACTTGACACAGGAGGTACGGGGCACATTCAGTCAGCTTTAGGGAAATAATTGTGAGGTGGGATATTTGGGTATTAACCCAAGCTCAGCAGGTGAGAGGGATGGTGTGTGTGTGCAGTGGTGTAAAGTACTTAAGTAAAACTCTTTAAAGTACTACTTAAAAGTTCTTCGGGATCGGTGTCCCTTCCACGGGACATTTGAGCTAACTTAGGCTAATGCAATTAGCAAGAGGTTGTAATTAAAAAAAAAAATCCCAGAACATAGATATATCTGATATTGGCAGAAAGCTTAAATTCTTCTTAATCTAACTACACTGTCCAATTTACAGTAGATTTTACAGTGAAAGAATACCATGCTATTGTTTGAGGAGAGTGCACAGTTTTGAACATGAAAAGTTATTAATAAACAAATTAGGCACAATTGGGCGGTCTTGATACAAAAATTTGAACAGAAATGCAATGGTTCATTGGATCAGTCTAACACGTTGCACATACACTGATGCCATCTAGTGGCCAAAATCTAAATTGCACAGTGGCTGGAATAATAAATTATGGCCTTTCTCTTGCATTTCAAAGATGACGGTACAAAAATACTATTTGTACATTACTATTTATATTTTTGACTACTTTTACTTTTACTTCACTATATTCCTTGACGTCATGGGAAAATCAAAAGAAATCAGCAAAGACCTCAGAAAACAAATTGTAGACCTCCAGAAGTCTGGTTCATCCTTGGGAGCAATTTCCAAACGCCTGAAGGTACCACGTCCATCTGTACAAACAATAGTACGCCAGTATAAACACCATGGGACCACACAGCCGTCATACCGCTCAGGAAGGATACGCATTTTGTCTCCTAGAGATGAACGTACTTTGGTGCGAAAAGTGCAAATTAATCCCAGAACAACAGCAAAGGACCTTGTGAAGATGCTGGAGGAAACAGGTACAAAATTATCTATATCCACAGTAAAACGAGTCCTATATCGACATAACCTGAAAGGCCGCTCAGCAAGGAAGATGCCACTGCTCCAAAACTGCCATAAAGCCAGACTACGGTTTGCAATTGCACATGGGGACAAAGATCTTACTTTTTGGAGAAATGTCCTCTAGTCTGATGAAACAAAAATAGATATGTTTGGCCATAATGACCATCGTTAATGTTGGAGGAAAAGGGGTAGGCTTGCAAGCCGAAGAACACCAACCCAACCGTGAAGCACGGCAGCATCATTTTGTGGATGTGCTTTGCTGCAGGAGGGACTGGTGCACTTCACAAAATAGATGGCATCATGAGGTAGGAAAAGTATGTGGATATACTGAAGCAACATCACAAGAAATCTCAAGTGGGTGAGGTTATATCCTGCCTGTTGGCCCTGTCTGGGGGTATCGTCGGATGGTGCCACAGTGTCTCCTGACCCCTCCTGTCTCAGCCTCCATTATTTATGCTGAAGTAGTTTGTGTTGGGGGGGCTAGGGTCAGTCTGTTATATCTGGAGTATTTCTCCTGTCTTATCCGGTGTCCGGTGTGAATTTAAGTATGCTCTCTCTAATTCTCTCTTTTTCTTTCTTTCTTTCTTTCTTTCTTTCTTTCTCTCTTTCTCTCATTCTCTCTCTCTCTCTCGGAGGACCTGAGCCCTGGGACACTGCCTCAGGTCTTCTGGCCTGATGACTCCTTGCTGTCCCCAGTCCATCTAGCTGTGCTGCTGCTCCAGTTTCAACTGTTCTGCCTGCGTCTATGGAACCCTGACCTGTTCACCGGACGTGCTACCTTGTCCCAGACCTGCTGTTTTCAACTCTCTAGAGACCGCAGGAGCAGTAGAGATACTCTGCATGATCGGCTATAAAAAGACACCTGACATTTACTCCTGAGGTGCTGACCTGTTGCACCCTCGACAACCACTGTGATTATTATTATTTGACCCTGCTGGTCATCTATGAACATTTGAACATCTTGGCCGTGTTCTGTTATAATCTCCACCTGGCGCAGCCAGAAGAGGACTGGCCACCCCTCATAGCCTGGTTCCACTCTAGGTTTCTTCCTAAGTTCTGGCCTTACTATGGAGTTTTTCCTAGCCACCGTGCTTCTACACCTGCATTGCTTGCTGTTTGGAGTTTTAGGCTGGGTTTCTGTGCAGCACTTTGTGACATCAGTTGATGTAAGAAGGGCTTTATAAATACATTTGATTGATTGAAGACATCAGTCAGGAAGTTAAAGCTTGGTCGCAAATGGGTTTTCCAAATGGAAAATGACCCAAAGCATACTTCCAAAGTTGTTGCAAAATGGCTCAACAAATCAAGGTATTGAAGTGGCTATCACAAAGCCCTGACCTTAATCCTATAGAAAATGTGTGGGCAGAACTCAAAAAGCGTGTACGAGCAAGGAGGCCTACAAACCTGCTTCAGATACACCAGCTCTGTCAGGAGGAATGGACCAAAATTCACCCAATTTATTGTGGGAAGCTTGTAGAAGGCTACCCAAAATGTTTGACCAAAGTTAAGGCAATGGTACCAAATACTAATTGAGTGTATGTAAACTTCTAACCCCATGGGAATGTGATGAAATAAATAAAAGATGAAATAAATAATTCTCTCTACTATTATTCTGACATTTCACATTCTTAAAATAAAGTGGTGATCCTAACTGACCTAAGACAGGGAATTTTTTACTTTAATTAAATGTCAGGAATTGTGAAAAACTGAGTTAAAATGTATTTGGTTATGGTGTATGTAAACTTCCGACTTGAGTTACACCCCCCCCCCCCCCCCCCCCCCCCCCCTCAGAACAACCTCAATTCTTTGGGGCATGGACTTTACAAGGTGTCGAAAGCATTCCACTGAGATGCTGGCCCAAGTTGACTCCAATGCTTCCCACAGTTGTATCAAGTTGGCTGGATGTAATTTGGGTGGTGGACCATTCTTGATACAAACAGGAAACTGTTGCAGCTTTGCAGTTCTTGACACAAATCGGTGCACCTGACCGGTACTACCATACCCCGTCCAAAGGCACTTAAATATTGTGTCTTGCCCGTTCACCATCTGAATGGCACACATACACAATTCTTGTCTCAATTGTCTCAAGGCTTAAAAATCTTTTTTTTACCTGTCTCTTCACCTTCATCTACACTGGCTGAAGTGGATTTAACAAGTGACATCAAGGATCACTTGTTTTCACCTGATTTCTAAAAATGTAGCATCACATGGAGCTGATTGTCTGGTGTCTTTACAGTATTTTATGTCCAGAAAATATGGGGGGCCAAATAAAACTACCCACGGGCCACCAGTTGGGAAGCCCTGGTGGATTGTATGTAGTATCTGGACATTCCACATGGTGAATGAATGGCCCTGTTAAATTGTTGTTTATTCTGCATCCATATTCAACTGACTATCTCTGACCTCTAACATCTAACCTCTAAGGGATGCTGGAAAACAAATAGTAAACAAACATGCAAACATCCAAATAAATAATTAAACACAGCTATAGCCATGATAATCCAAGGTACAACCGAGCATATGATCAAATCGTCACCCCTTGTAGCGAAAAAAAAACAATTAATAACAAAACGAAACAGGGAAAGATGAGTGAGAATGTACCTGGTCCCTTGACCTGTACCCTCTCTGTGACCCCACTGAGGCCTCTTTCTCTCTCTCCCTCTCTTTTTTCTCTCTCTCTCTTTCTGTAGTTGGACTGGGATGTCCACTCTGTGATTTGTGGTGGGCGGTGTGTAATGTCAGCCGTGTCGTCTCGCATTACCGCGTGGCACCGTGAGGAGATGCTGCGTGCCATCGCGCTCTGCTGAAGATGCCCCTGACAGAATCAGTCCCCCTTCTCTCTGGCACTTATCAGTTAGAGTCTGCATTCCCGGGGGGAGGGAGATTACTGTCGCGCTGCTTCTACATTCTGTTGCGCTGTGAAAACAGGGCCCGGGGGCATTTAGCAGCGGGCCCAGCTTAGGGGGGATTGTGTTTTTAGGAGCTCAAAGAGAGATACCTTTCTTTTATTAGGGCCAAGGAGGCGAGAATGAAAGCCATTATTCTGTGATCTGGCTCATACATGTACATCTCTACTTTTCTATGATCAACAGATTAACCCTCATCATCACTGCACAAAGCTCACACCCAGGACCTCTATACAAGGCTGTGTCAGAGAAAGGCCCTAAAAATTGTCAAAGACTCCAGCCACCCAAGTTATAGACTGTTCTCTCTGCTACAGCACGGCAAGTGGTACCAATGCACCAAGTCTAGAACTAACAGGACTCTGAATAGCTTCTCTCCCCAAGCCATAAGACTGCTAAATAGTTAGTCCAGGTAGCTATTTGGTGAACTATTTAACTATCTGCATTGACACTTTTTGAAATAACTCTTTTGAGTCATCACATATGCTGCTGCTACTGTTTATTATCTATCCTGTTGTCTAGTTACTTTATCCCTGCCTATATGTACTTATACAGCAGGTGGGTCTAATCCTGAATGCTGATTGGTTAAAATCACATTCCAGCCGGTGTCTATTCCACAAGTTACCACCGGCTAAATCTATGACCTTAAAACGCCTATTTACTGTGTTCTATCTGACGACGTAATCCACTGTCTCACCAGACCAGCCCGGCAATTTTGATCTCCGCTATAAAAAGCATTTTTGAAGTGGTTGTGTTAGCTGTGTTGATGGCTAGCTCCTCTGAACAACAGGGTCCAGGCGAGAGAGCATATGTACTATGCCAGGTGAAATCACCCATCATTAGATCATTGTTATGGATGTCTCCAAATAAATGTCACCAGAAAACAGCTTAAGCAAATGCAGCTACTTCGTTGTTATTCTGGCTGCACTGTTTGACTTGAGTTAGCCTTAGTTGGCTAACTAGCAAGCAAGGCATAGAAAATTTAGAACAAACGACTTCGTCTCAGGCCTAACAACAGCTGTGCCAATATATCCTCCAAACACCGACTTCGAGGGCGTTTCGTACCCCTGGACATCGACTCTGTACTGGTACTCTGTGTATATAGTCAAGTTATTGTTAGTCATTGTGTATTTATTCCTTGTGTTATTATCTTTCTCTCTGAATTGTTGGGAAAGGCCGTAAGTAAGCATTTCACTGTTAGTCTACACCTGTTGGTTAAGAAGCAAGTGACAAATACAATTTGATTTCATTTTGATATATGATGTACATATAATCCCCTTTCTCTTTCTCTATCTCTGTCAGATTGCCCTTACTTTACACAATGTCCATTCCCTCTCAGTTTCTTTCAGTCCACAATTATCTGTCAAACAGTTTCTCTGCCCTTGTTTTCCCCCCCTCCCTCCATCTGTCCCTCCCCCTTCTCTCCCTCTATCCCTCCCGCTCAGCCTTTGGAGCATTTGCTGAATCTCATTAGCTAGCAGGTGAACCCTCCCTGCTCATCTTGTCTGTTTCGTCTGTCAGAGTAGAGCACTCACTCCCTCACTTCCTGTCATCTTCTCTTCCACTCACTCCCTCACTTCCTGTCATCCTCTCTTCCACTCACTCCCTCACTTCCTGTCATCCTCTCTTCCACTCACTCCCTCACTTCCTGTCATCCTGTCCTTCTCTCAAACTTCATCAGCACTCCCCTCATCCTAATCTTCTCTTCCTCTTCCTGTGTTTCTCCTGCAACTCTGAGCTGATTTACATTTCACCCCACCACCACAGCAGACCACCAAATGAGCTGGGCTAGACAATCTGGACCCTCCCTTCCTAAGATTATCCGCCCCCATTGTTGCAACCCCTATTACTAGTCTGTTCAACCTCTCTTTCATATAGTCTGAGATTCTTAAAGATTGGAAAGCGGCCGCGGTCATCCCCCTCTTCAAAGGGGGAGACACTCTAGACCCAAACTGTTACAGACCTACATCCATCCTGCTCTGCCTTTCTAAAGTCTTCGAAAGCCAAGTGCACATCATCATCTGCTCATTTATCACTCCAGTGTTAATCTGCTAAATTGTAATTACTCGCTCCTATGGCCTATTTATTGCCTACCTCCTCATGCCTTTTGCACACACTGTATATAGACTCTTTTTTTTCTACTGTGTCATTGACTTGTTTACTGTGTTATTGGCTTGTTTATTGTTTACTCCATGTGTAACTCTGTGTGATTCTCTGATCCATCTCTACACAGACGACACCATTCTGTATACTTCTGGCCCTTCTTTGGACACCGCGTTAACAAACCTCCAAACGAGCTTCAACGCCATAACACTCCATAACACCCACCCGTAGCACACGCTCCAGCAGCTATATTTCACTGGTCATCCCCAAAGCCAAAACCTACTTTTGCCGCCTTTCCTTCCAGTTCTCTGCTGACAATGACTGGAATTAATTTTAAAAATCACTAAAGCTGGAGACTTATATCTCCCTCACTAACTTTAAGCGTCAGCTGTCAGAACATCTTACCGATAGCTGCAGCTGTACACAGCCCATCTGTAAATAGTCCATCCAACCAACTACCTACTGTAACGGTTGTTCTCCTCCTCGTCTGAGGAGGAGCATGGTTTGGACCAAAACGCAGCTGGTGATGAATACATGTTGAATTATTAAACAAGACGAACACGAAGCACACTTGAATAACTACAACACAACAAAACGACGTAGACAGACCTGCACATGAGAACTTATAGAACACAAAGAACGCACGAACAGGAACCGACTAAAACAAATGAAACAGTCCCGTGTGGTAACAACACTGACACGGAAGACAATCACCCACAAACAGACGGTGTGAACAGCCTACCTTTATATGGTTCTCAATCAGAGGAAACGTCAAACACCTGCCCCTGATTGAGAACCATATAAGGCTAATTACCAATGAACCTAAACATAGAAACACATAACATAGACTGCCCACCCAGCTCACGTCCTGACCAACTAAACAAAGCTAAACAAAGGAAAATAAGGTCAGGAACGTGACACCTACCTCATCCCTGTATTTTGTTTTTGTTTTTCTGCTCTTTTGCACACCAGTATTTCTACTTGCACATCCTCATCTGCACATATATCACTCCAGTATAAAATGCTAAATTTTAATTACTTCCCCACTATTGGCCTATTTATTGCCTTACCACCTTACTTCATTTGCACACACTGTATACCGATTTTTCTGTTGTATTATTGACTGTACGTTTGTTTATCCCATGTGTAACTCTGTGTTGTTGTTTTTGTCATACTGCTTTGCTTTATCTTGGCCAGGTCGCAGTTGTAAATGAGAACTTGTTCTCAACTGAACTACCTGGTTAAATAAAGGTGAAATAAAAAAATACATATAAAAAACAAAAAAGACCTGTCCAAAATGGCCGCCTGCCATTGACCCCCTTCACCTGCCCTTTGGTGCATTGTCCAACGATGTATCTGTATCTGTCTGCCCTGTGGCCTCAAGTCAATCACTGTCCATCACTCCTGTCATCCATCCATCCATCCACCCATCCATCCGTCTATCCCTCCATCCATCCCTCCATCCATGGGCCCGGTGGCCAGGCGGATGTGTGAGGCACCTAAAAGGATTGCTGTCACTCAGGGTGTGGTGGGGGTGTGAAAGGTGCTGTCATGCTCTTTCAGGATCATATGCTGGGTGTCAGACACATGGCAAGGAGACAGACACGCACCTCTCATGCCCCCTGCTAGCAGCCACATGTCCCCTATATACACACACACACACACACACACACACACACACACACACACACACACACACACACACACACACACACACACACACACACACACACACACACACACACACACACACACACACAGGCCATACACTCTCTGGCACATTCACACCACCACAGACACCCAGAGGAACCTTCACACCACAGCACCCTGAAAAATAACTCTCACATTGATACTCCCCCGGTGGAGAAGCTGCTGTACATCCATGTGAGTGATGGATGAGTGGTAAACTTCATTACAGAGTGGGAGCGGGTCTGTGAATGATGGAACAGCGGTAAACTCCATTACAGAGAGGAAGTGGGTCTGTGAATGATGGAACAGCGGTAAACTCCATTACAGAAAGGGAGCGGGTCTGTGAATGATGGACGAGTGGTAAACTCCATTACAGAAAGGGAGCGGGTCTGTGAATGATGGACGAGTGGTAAACTCCATTACAGAGAGGGAGCGGGTCTGTGAATGATGGACGAGTGGTAAACTCCATTACAGAAAGGGAGCGGGTCTGTGAATGATGGACGAGTGGTAAACTCCATTACAGAGAGGAAGTGGGTCTGTGAATGATGGAACAGCGGTAAACTCCATTACAGAGAGGGAGCGGGTCTGTGAATGATGGAACAGCGGTAAACTCCATTACAGAAAGGCAGCGGGTCTGTGAATGATGGACGAGTGGTAAACTCCATTACAGAGAGGGAGCGGGTCTGTGAATGATGGATGAGTGGTAAACTCCAGTACAGAGAGGGAGCGGGTCTGTGAATGATGGAACAGCGGTAAACTCCATTACAGAAAGGGAGCGGGTCTGTGAATGATGGACGAGTGGTAAACTCCATTACAGAGAGGGAGCGGGTCTGTGAATGATGGAACAGCGGTAAACTCCATTACAGAAAGGGAGCGGGTCTGTGAATGATGGAACAGCGGTAAACTCCATTACAGAGAGGAAGTGGGTCTGTGAATGATGGAACAATGGTAAACTCCATTACAGAAAGGGAGCGGGTCTGTGAATGATGGACGAGTGGTAAACTCCATTACAGAGAGGAAGTGGGTCTGTGAATGATGGAACAATGGTTAAACTCCATTACAGAAAGGGAGCGGGTCTGTGAATGATGGAACAGTGGTAAACTTCATCCCCAACCTCATCCGCTTTCTTCATCAACACACCGCCATATCACCCCCCTCCCCTTCCAAACCAGCCAAACCATACATCCCGTGGTGGCTGTGTTTGTTATAACTGCGTATCGACATCAAAGATATCGGAGGGTGGAGAGGGTTTAGGGTGTGGGTGTACGTGTACTCGCGCGTGTGTGTGTTTTCCCATGGTTATGTGTGTGTTTTCCCATGGTTATGTGTGTGTTTGCCCATGGTTATGTGTGTGTTTGCCCATGGTTATGTGTGTGTTTGCCCATGTTTATGTGGGTAAGTAGATTTCTTTGTTAATTGGTTTGTGTAGAGGGGGTAGATTTAGTCCAGGGAGACAAAGAAGATGGAGAGGTCTTCGTCAGACGGCCAGCTACCGTTTCGGGTCAGCCTGGGTGAGAGGCAGACAGAGCTGAGGACAGAGCAGAGGACAGAGCGGAGGACAGAGCAGAGGACAGAGCAGAGGACAGAGCGGAGGACAGAGCGGAGGACAGAGCGGAGGACAGAGCAGAGGACAGAGCAGAGGACAGAGCAGAGGACAGAGCGGAGGACAGAGCGGAGAACAGAGCGGAGGACAAAGCAGAGGACAGAGCAGAGGACAGAGCAGAGGACAGAGCAGAGGACAGAGCGGAGGACAGAGCAGAGGACAGAGCAGAGGACAGAGCAGAGGACAGAGCAGAGGACAGAGCGGAGGACAGAGAGGAGGACAGAGAGGAGGACAGAGCAGAGGACAGAGCGGAGGACAGAGTGGAGGACAGAGCAGAGGACAGAGCAGAGGACAGAGAGGAGGACAGAGAGGAGGACAGAGCAGAGGACAGAGCAGAGGACAGAGCAGAGGACAGAGCAGAGGACAGAGCAGAGGACAGAGCGGACAGAGCGGAGGACAGAGCGGAGGACAGAGCAGAGGACAGAGCAGAGGACAGAGCGGAGGACAGAGCGGAGGACAGAGCGGAGGACAGAGCAGAGGACAGAGCAGAGGACAGAGCGGAGGACAGAGCGGAGGACAGAGCAGAGGACAGAGCAGAGGACAGAGCAGAGGACAGAGCGGAGGACAGAGCTGAGGACAGAGCGGAGGACAGAGCAGAGGACAGAGCAGAGGACAGAGCAGAGGACAGAGCTGAGGACAGAGCTGAGGACAGAGCAGAGGACAGAGCGGAGGACAGAGCGGAGGACAGAGCGGAGGACAGAGCGGAGGACAGAGCGGAGGACAGAGCGGAGGACAGAGCAGAGGACAGAGCAGAGGACAGAGCGGAGGACAGAGCAGAGGACAGAGCGGAGGACAGCGCTGAATAGGTAAAGAAGCAACATGCTTGGCTCATGTTAAATTTAGAAGGCTCAGCTGTTTGGCCCTGGGTATCGTCGGACAGGGCCACAGTGTCTCCCAACCCCTCCTGTCTCAGCCTCCAGTATTTATGCTGCAATAGTTTGTGTCAGGAGGCTATTGTCAGTCTGTTTTTCTCCTGTCTTATCCAGTGTCCTGTGTGAATTCAAGTATGCTCCCTCTAATTCTCTCTCTTTCTCTTTCATTCTCTCTCTCTACTCTCAGAGGACCTGAGCCCTGGGACCATGCCTCTGGACTACCTGGCCTGATGACTCCTTGCTGTCCCCAGTCCACCTGGCCGTGCTGCTGCTCCAGTTTCAACTGTTCTGCCTGCGGCTATGGAACCCTGACCTGTTCACCGGACGTGCTACCTTGTCCCGGACCTGCTGTTTTGGACTCTCTCTCTACCGAACCTGCTGTCTCGAACTCTGAATGATCAGCTACGAAAAGCCAGCTAACATTTACTTCTGAGGTGCTGACCTGTTGTACCCTCTACAATCACTGTCTGACCCTGCTTGTCAGCTATGAACATTTGAACATCTTGGCCATGTTCTGTTATAATCTCCACCTGGCACAGCCAGAAGAGGACTGGCCACCCCTCAGAGCCTGGTTCCTCTCCAGGTTTATTCCTACGTTCCAGCCATCCTAGGGAGTTTTCCTAGCCACCGTGCTTCTACACCTGCATTGCTTGCTGTTTGGGGTTTTAGGCTGGGTTTCCGTACAGCACTTTGTGACATCGGCTGATGTATAAAGGGCTTTATAAATACATTTGATTGATTGATGTTAAATGCAGAAGGCTGATGTTAAATGTAGAAGGATCATGTTAAATGTTTTATTAAACCTTTATTTATCTAGGCAAGTCAGCTCAGAACAAATTCTTATTTACAATGACGGCCTACCCCGGCCAAACCCGGATGACGCTGGGCCGATTGTGCGCCGCAATACGGGACTCCCAAATCACGGCCATATGTGATAGATGTAGCAGGCTCATGTTAAATGTAGCAGGCTCATGTTAAATGTAGCAGGCCCATGTTAAATGTAGCAGGCTCATGTTAAATGTAGCAGGCTCATGTTAAATGTAGCAGGCTCATGTTAAATGTAGCAGGCTCATGTTAAATGTAGCAGGCTCATGTTAAATGTAGCAGGCTCATGTTAAATGTAGCAGGCTCATGTTAAATGTAGCAGGCTCATGTTAAATGTAGACGGTAACAGATCAGACTACTGACCTGTCTGGTGAGCCTGTCTATGGGTATTAGAGAGTCCGGAGGCAGTATGTGGTAGCGGTGGAGGGCGCCCGCTCTAGTGGAGTGTGTGCTAATTGGGAGCTCAGCGGGACAGGAAGCAGTTCTGGCATAATTCAGCATTTAGTGGTCCAGCATCCGCCCTCCGCACTGGGCGAGGACCCCAGAGAGGGCCCTCAAACCTGCCTGTCAGCAGCTGTTATATCACAGCTATGATCGCAGCTATGCACCGCCGCCACACAAGGCCGCACTCACACACACACACACACACACACACACACACACACACACACACACACACACACACACACACACACACACACACACACACACACACACACACACACACACACACACACACACACACACACACACACACACAGGTTCATTTAGACACATGGAAAACTCCATCAAATTGTTATAACCCTCTACTGAAATACCTGTACATGTTCACATCCACAGTAAAAGTTGGTACACCCCGTCATAGTCATCCCTCCTTCACAGAAACCCACTCATACACATCACTCCTTCACATAAACCCCCTCATAGACATCCCTCTTTCACAGAAATCCCCCCACAGACATCACTCTTTCACAGAAATCCCCCCACAGACATCACTCCTTCACATAAACCCCCTCATACACATCACTCCATCACATAAACACCCCACAGACATCACTCCTTCACATATACCCTCTCATAGACATCACTCCTTCACATATACCCTCTCATTGACATCAATTATTCACATAAACCCCCTCATTGACACCCCCCCCCCCCCCCCCCATAGACATCACTCCTTAACATAACCCCCCATAGACGTCACTCCTTCACATAAACCTCCTCGAAGTCATGACTCCTTCACAGAAACCACCTCATAGACATCACTCCTTCACATAAACCTCCCCATAGACATCACTGCTTCACATGAGCCTCCTCATAGCATCACTCCTTCACATAACCCCCCCCCCATAGACATCACTCCTTCACATAAACCCCCTCATAGACATCACTCCTTCACATAATCCCCCTCATAGACATCACTCCTTTACATAAACCCCCTCATAGACATCACTCCTTCACAGAACCCCCCCATAGACATCACTGCTTCACAGAAACCTCCTCATAGACATCACTCCTTCACAGAAACCTCCTCATAGACATCACTCCTTCACAGAAATCCCCTTATTGACATCACTCCTTCACGTAAATCCCCTTGTAGACATCACTCCTTCAGTCAGATCAACACATTGACTGCACCTTAGAAAGAGCATATGTGAAACAAAGAAAGAGCATATGTGAACAGTAGTAATTTACAATAATTCACAGTCTTGCCAATTATAGACAAATGATCATCGTGTTGGAGCAGAATTTATAAGAGGAAGTTTCAGTGTCTCTCATCCTCTGCTATTTCAGTTCTCATCACTGCTGTGGTAATGAGTAGGGAAGGAGGAGCTAACTGCTGTGGTAATGAGTAGGGAAGGAGGAGCTAACTGCTGTGGTAATGAGTAGGGAAGGAGGAGCTAACTGCTGTGGTAATGAGTAGGGAAGGAGGAGCTAACTGCTGTGGTAATGAGTAGGGAAGGAGGAGCTAACTGCTGTGGTAATGAGTAGGGAAGGAGGAGCTAACTGCTGTGGTAATGAGTAGGGAAGGAGGAGCTAACTGCTGTGGTAATGAGTAGGGAAGGAGGAGCTAATTGCTATGGGAATGAAAAGGGAAGGAGGAGCTAACTTCTGTGTCAGCAAGTGCTACTGACACAGCGGGTGAAACATGCTCTGCCACCTTGCCTGTTTTGTCCTTGTGCATATTTAAATGACATCATCAATTATGGACAGGGCCCTATCAGTGGCAGTGCAGGCTGAGATCAGAATGAAGACGGTTCATCTCAGAACCCACTCTATGTGGGTCAAACTGTAGTTTGTTAGCCTTGTTTGTCTCAATGGCTAAGGACTCTCTGTGCACCAACCATGGACCCTCAGAGTGCTCATTCACCGCTCTGGATTTAAAGGAGTTGTGACGGATGATAGGATGCCAACCATTTGCATGTTTTATGCAATCATGAAGAATGCACAAGGAGAACATGTCTGCATTTGTATTTCCGTCTGTATCTATATCGCCATAAATGCAGCACATTTTTTATCATATGAACTGAGATTACCTAAGGATTACCATGAGTATAAAAAGGGTGAATATTTTCTTCAGTTTTGCCCAACTACTTTACTACTTTCAGAACTTTAAGAGCATAATTCAGTTTGACATAGTTTAACATACATTGTGGGGAGGCAGGTAGCATAGAGGTTAGGCCTGCAACCGGAAGGTTGTTGGTTTGAATCCCTGAGCTGTCTAAGTGAAAAATATGCCAATGTGCCTTTGAGCAAAGCACTTAACCCTAATTGCTCCTGTAAGAGCGTCTGCTAAGTTGTCCCACCCCATTCCACCCAAGGGTCAATGGTACTGCTATGAGAGAAGACAGACTCAGTACTAGTAGCTATTCCTTGGAGAACACACTCTTTATCTGTCTTTCCCACCCAATTACTCCTGGATCTCTACTCCTTTTTCTGTCATTCCCTTTACATCTCCAACAATCCCCCTGAACTCACCCGGTTCTCCATCCCCCTGCAGACAAACAAATTGGGTGTGTTTTCCTGTCCAGATCAATACACAGTGAATGTCACGGTGAGACAGAGGTGGTCCTGTGCATGCTTAGGGAAAAAGGCTGCCCTTGCTTTGTTAAATGATTTCTTCTGGTTAAACTGTTCTCAGTCTGAGAAGCCCAGATGGGTACATGTCAGAGCAGTTGAGACGCTGAGTTCACGTGGTCACCATGGCATCCTACTCCTGCTCATCACTTCACCTTGCTGTCTTTCCTGTCCTGGTCATTTCCTTCCTGTACTGGTCATCTTCTTACTGTCCTGGTCATCTCCATCCTGTACTGGTCATCACCATCCTGTCCTGGTCATTTCCTTCCTGTACTGGTCATCTTCTTCCTGTACTGGTCATCTTCTTCCTGTACTGGTCATCTTCTTCCTGTCCTGGTCATCTCCATCCTGTCCTGGTCATCGCCATCCTGTCCTGGTCATTTCCTTCCTGTAATGGTCATCTTCTTCCTGTCCTGGTCATCTCCATCATGTCCTGGTCATCTTCTTCCTGTCCTGGTCATCTTCTTCCTGTCCTGGTCATCTCCATCCTGTCCTGGTCATCTCCATCCTGTACTGGTCATCTCCTCCCTGTACTGGTCATCTCCTCCCTGTACTGGTAATCTTCTTACTGTACTGGTCATCTTCTTCCTGTCCTGGTCATCTTCTTACTGTCCTGGTCATCTCCATCCTGTCCTGGTCATCTTCTTCCTGTCCTGGTCATCTTCTTCCTGTCCTAGTCATCTCCATCCTGTACTGGTCATCTCCATCCTGTCCTGGTCATCTCCTCCCTGTACTGGTCATCTCCATCCTGTACTGGTCATCTCCTCCCTGTACTGGTCATCTTCTTACTGTACTGGTCATCTCCATCCTGTCGTGGTCATCTCCATCTTGTATTGGTCATCTCCATCCTGTCCTGGTCATCGCCTCTCTGTACTGGTCATCTCCATCCTGTACTGGTCATCTCCTCCCTGTACTTGTCATCTTCTTCCTGTACTGGTCATCTTCTTCCTGTCCTGGTCATTTCTTTCCTGTACTGGTCATCTTCTTCCTGTCCTGGTCATCTCCATCCTGTCCCGGTCATCTCCTTCCATCAACACTGTGCTGAAACATAATTTGAACAGGTAACCGTTACAATACTGTACTGGAATTCATGGCAGTACTTCCTTGTGCTACTAGATGGTAATGTCATGATATTATTATTATAATTTTTTTATTTGAATTTCACCTTTATTTAACCAGGTAGGCCAGTTGAGATCAAGTTCTCATTTACAACTGTGACCTGGCCAAGATAAAGCACAGCAGTGCAACACAAACAACAACACAGAGTTACATAAGGAATAAACAAACATTCAGTCAATAGGAAAAAATCTATAAACAGTTTGTGCAAATGAGGTAAGATATGGGAGGTAAGGCAATAAGGAGTACACCACATCAATCACTGGCTTTATCAATAAGTGCATCGAGGACTTACTAAGTTGAGTATAGCGGAAAAAGCCTGGCCCGACATGATGCACCCCTCCTAGGGAAGGCATTGGAGAGCGCGAACAAGTCAGTGACTCAGCCCCCGTAATAGGGTCGGAGGGAGAGAATCCCATTGGAGAGAGGGGATTCATCCAGGCAGAGACAGCAAGTGCAGTTTGTCACTCCAGTGCCTTGCCTTTCACCTTCGCACCCCTGGGCCAGACTACCATCAATCATGGGACCTACTGAAGAGATGAGTCTTCAGTAAAGACTTAAAGGTCGAGACCAAGTCTACGTTTCTCACATGGATCAGCAGACCAGTACATAAAATTGGAGCTCTATAGGAGAAAGCCCTGCCCCCAGTTGTTTGCCTATGTCATGTCTCTGACTATCATTAAATGTGAAGACTGTTATTTTATCAAATCAATTCTCTGTAATTATTATTACGTGATTAAACTAATCATGTACATTTAATTAACTAGGAAGTCGGGGCACCACGGAAAGTGTTGGTTTACAGAGTCATAATTTTCCGAATATAACTCTTCAGATATTTTAATATCTGATCAATTAGTCTTATTATCATCACCTTCCATCAGTCTCATCTGAATGTCGTAAAATCATTGGTTATCTGCACAAACCCAGCCTCTACTATGAATCAGCAACACACAAATTAGCTTAATTATTTATTTACTAACTAAATAATCATAGAAATACATAACAAAAAAACAGTAGATAGTGGTTACTAACAATGATAGGAAAGAGTCCCTAGTGGGCTAAGCCGATATGATTGGTTAATAGATAAAGGAAAGGGACTGAGAAAGAGCGGGAAAGACAGCATGGATTCATTACACACAGTCTATAATTTTATTCATTGAAATGCTGACACTTTGCCAATGAACAGCCGCTCATTCGAAAAGGAATTGTAATTTATTTTTACGCCCGCGTGTCGTTGTTGTCTTCTCTGTTGGTGTTACGGGATTTTTGTGTTTTAATGACTAAAATATGTATACATTTGACTTAGAATTATAACTAAACAGAATACTACTATATTACTGTAAGAATGAATCTTATTATAATCATAAATGTTGAATGTTATGTGTTCCTTGTTAGAAAGAATGGGTTTATCTTCAGACAGGCTAGAATGATGTCTCTACCCAGGGAGGGGAAAGACCTTGGGTTGCTTGTAGATAGTTTAACAGGTGGCAGACAGTAATGAGAACTCAAACTGTATTGCCATTGTATCCGAGAGGAGGTTGGACATTAAAACCTATGACATCATCTTTATTATATAACCTGATGTAAAATGTATTATGATCAGTACTCTCGAGAATAAACACTATTAATTGATTGATTTTAAGACTGGTTTCTGTCCATTTGGCTGATAATTATCTTACAAATTCTTATTAATGGGCAGAGTGTTTAAATTGAATTGGTTGATAAACAGTAATTCAAATTCCTTTAACAGTTGGAATCCGGTCCGTCTGCTGGAGAGACTCTGGTTAACTTTCATTGAAGTCACAAAGTCTTTCGTGGTTGGTATCGCAGGAATTTATGACTTGAGATACCAAAAGCTGGGTGTCAGGGAGAGAGTGGGGGGGCACAATCTACACCCAGAAAGGGCCACGTCATGACACTTAGAAATTCAAGGGAAAATAAGGAGGCCTGCGTCTTGTGACTGTAGCGTATGTGTAGGTATGTACGACAGGACCAAATTGGAGAGATAGCTAGAAGCAAGTCCATTTAATGCTTTGTAGGTTAGCAGTAAAACCTTGAAAGCAGCCCCAGCCTTAACAGGAAGCCAGTGTAGAGAAGCTAGCACTGGAGTAATATGATCACATTTTTGGGTTCTAGGTAAGATTCTAGAAGCCGTGTTCAGCACTAACTGAAGTTTATTTAGTACTTAGCCGGAGACATTGCAGTAGTCTAATCTATAAGTGACAAAAGCATGGATTAGCTTTTCTGCGTAATTTTTGGACAAAACGTTTCCAATTTTTGCAATGTTTTGAAGATAGAGAAAAGATGCAGTGCCAACATCCTGGTTCTTAGGGAGAGGATGTGCAGAGGGGTGCGTCTGACAGGGCTCCTCTGTCCAGTAACTTGAGAGAGAGAAAGATAGATAGAGAGTCAGAGAGAGCGGGAAAGAGAGAGAGAAAGAACGAAATAAATAAAGAGAGAGAGAATCTGTTGTATGTCCAGAAAGGGGCTCAAACGTAGGCCTTCTCTGCTCTCCTTCCCTATCTATCTCTCTCTATATGTGTCCCTGTCTGTTTGTCAATGTATCATATGACTACTACTGCAGCTTGTTTCCTTCTGTCTGCCTGTCTGCCTGTCTGCCTGTGTCTGCTAAACCTGGGTGCCATCCTGCTACGTGAGGATCAGAGAGAAAGTAATCCCCGTGTGGCTCAGTTGGTAGAGCATGGGGCTTGCAACGCCAGGGTTGTGGGTTCAATTCCCACGGGGGGACCAGGGTTCAATTCCCACGGGGGGACCAGGATGAATATGTATAAACTTTCCAATTTTTAAGTCGCTCTGGATAAGAGCGTCTGCTAAATGCCTTAAATGTAAATGTAATCAGGATGCCACTCTGGCTAGTGTTTTATGGTATTTACATGAAAGAGAGAGAGAGAAGCGGTTGGGGTTAGGCTTTTATAATGCAAATAGCATTCATTCAGTTTTTACAATGAATTTAACGTTATTACACTTGTATTACAAAAACATGGATCTCCAAAAGCTTTCAAGCTAGAATCTTTCGTTTTTCCTAGAGATATATAACGTATACTGTAAATGCCTCATGAGCTTAGTTCAACTGTCGTACCCCCTCACAACCCAAAATAGAAGCCTGTTTTACTCCAATGTTTGTAAACAAAGTAAATGTAAACAAACATTGTATAGCCTCAAAACATGGTTAAAACTATACGATTGGTATAATGGAGGGTCAGTCCTTCCATAGTTCTGTCTATGAATTTGAGAGTGGTTACATTTCTCCAGAACCATCGCTCAGCTTTTTACCAAAACAGAGACGTGGTGTCCGCTTTGTTATTGTTTCAACTCCGAATTCTTGCTTTAACATTAATCTGAATCTCTGGCAATGGCATGACAATGAATTGACTCAAACAAATGTTTGAAAAATCCTCCCAACCTGAAGCAAATCCTCCCAATCTGAAGCTCTTATGTTTTGGAGTGTAGGGCTAGTGCATGTATTATACCCACTGGGCACACGCTAGTTGAATCAATGTTGTTTCAACGTAGTTTGTCAACGTATTGTCACATGGAATCAATGTGGAAAATACATTGGATTTGAAAAAAGTAATCAACCAGTACAGTTTTCACCTCATTTCAACCAGCGTTGTAAACAAGTGGGGTACAATAAATGCACTTAACTTGACTAACAGGTAGTTACATCACTCTAATTTCAACTACATATATGTTGAAATTGCATTGAAAATTCCACACAGAAACCGAAAAATCTTTTCCATCCTGTATTCAATATATTTTGGGTAGTTGAAATAATGTAGAATTGAATTAGACATACGTTATTTGTCCTTGTTTCATTGTTGATAGTAAAATGGTATGTTTGAATGAACATCATTGTTTCAATGTCAACAACCTAAATAAATAGGTATATTGAAATCACATTTGGGATTCCACAGTCCTACGACTCCTGCCTGAACAGTGACTCCTGTAGGTATATGCACTTCAGTGAGAATGAGGCTACCATCCAGATGCCTACCTCTATGTACCCCACTTAGCTTTGGAAACAAGCTGTGTTCGATTTTGCTGCGCAGATGATTCCACATCACAATACGTTGACAAATGATGTTGAATTGATTTTGATTCAACCAGTGTGTATCCAGAGGGTCGTTTCAAAACGTTCCTTCTGGCATTGAATTGGTCCTCCTCCATGTAAGTAGGCTATGTATATATCCCGAACCCCAGCATTAGTTCCCAGGCGGCTTGTCAATTGTGGAGCTCTTGATTCTGCTTGCATTGTATGGCTAAGTGAAGAGACAGGGAACAAGAATGTGGATTGAACCCTTACTCTCTCATTCCATAGGAAAGTAGGTGTAGGGTCTCAATGTTGTATCTATGCCTGTCTCTCTTGTCTGGTGCTCTCCATTTTCCTCCTTCTACAGCCAGATGAACATTGTGCATGTGGGGTCCGTTAGCGACTGCCATTTTAAACAGACATAGCTATGGAGACCATGGAGTGAGAGCCTTTCATTGCCATAGAAACTGTGGAGTAAAGATCTTTATTTTCCACAAAACCCTCTGCTCTCCACTGTGGCCTAAGCTCTGTAACTCTGCCTGCTTGTCCCTCCTCATGCATACTATTATTTGTTTACATCCTTTTTAGTGAGCTTGCCTCCTTCGCCAAGATAATCCATCCACCTGACAGGTGTAACATATCAAGAAGCTGATTAAACAGCATGATCATTACACAGGTGCACCTTGTGCAGGGGACAATAAAAGGACACTTTAAAATGTGCAGTTTTGTCACACAACACAATGCCACAGATGTCTCAAGTTGTGAGGGCGCGTGCAATTACCATGCTCACTGCAGGAATGTCCAACAGAGCTGTTGCCAAAGAATGTAATGTTAATTTCACTACCATAAGCCGCCTCCAACATTGTTTTAGAGAATCTGGCAGTACGTCCAACTGGCATAACCACAGAACACATGTAACCACGCCAGCCCAGGACCTCCACATCCGACTTCCTCACCTACAGAGTCCAGCCACCTGGAAAGCTAATGAAACTGGGTTTGCTCAACCAAAGAATTTCTGCACAAACTGTCAGAAACAGTTTCAGGGAAACTCATCTGCATGCTCGTCATCCTCACCAGGGTCTTGACCTGACTGCAATTCAGCGTCGTAACCAACTTCAGAGGGTAAGTGCTGACCTTTCAAATGTACCGGGCAGATGGCAGGCATCATATGGGCGAGGGTTTGCTGAATGCCCCATGGTGGCAGGGGGGTTATGGTATCGGCAGGCATAAGCTACGGACAACGAACACAATTGCATTTTATTGATGGCAATTTGAATGCACAGAGATACTGTGACGAGATCCTGAGGTACTGGTACTCCCTGCATATAGCTCCACATTGATATGGTACTCCCTGTATATACAGTGGCAAGAAAAAGTATGTGAACCCTTTGGAATTACCTGTATTTCTGCATAAATTTGACATAAAATGTTATCTGATCTTCATCTAAGTCACAACAATAGACAAACACAGTGTGCTTAAACTAATAACACACACATTATTGTATTTGTATTATATATATTGAATACATCATTTAAACATTTACAGTGTAGGTTGGAAAAAGTATGAACCCCTAGGCTAAGGACTTCTCCAAATGCTAATTAGTCAGGATTCAACTAACCTGGAGTCCAATCAATGAGACAAGTTTGGAGATTTTGGATAGAGCTGCCCTGCCCCATAAAAAACACTCACAAAATGTGCAGTTGCTATTCACAAGAAGCATTGCCTGAGAAGAACCATGTATTGAATAAAATAGATCTCAGAAAACCTAAGATTATGATTTGTTGCCTTGCATAAAGCTGGAACGGGTTACAAAAGTATCTCTAATAGTCAGTCCACGGTAAGACAAATTCTCTATAAATTGAGAAATTTCAGCACTGTTGCTACTCTCCCTAGGAGTGGCCATCCTGCAAAGATGACTGCAAGAGCACAGTGCAGAATGCTCAATGAGGTTAAGAAGAATCCTAGAGTGTCAGCTAAAGACTTACAGAAATCTCTGGAAGATGCTAACATCTCTGTTGACGAGTCTACAAAACGTAAAACACTAAACAAGAATGGTGTTCATGGCAGGACACCACGGAAGAAGCCACTGCTGTCCACAAAAAACATTGCTGCACATCTGAAGTTCACAAAAGAGTACCTGGATGTTCCACAGTGCTACTGGCAAAATATTCTGTGGACAGATAAACTAAAGTTGTGTTGTTTGGAAGGAACACACAACATTATGTGTGGAGATAAAAAGGCACAGCACACTGTAATATTTGTGTTGTGGAGAAATGACCAGGCAGGAGACAGGAGTACAGTTAGTTTTCGTTTAGTCAAAACCTCTCGTGCTCTACAGTTCCCGGGCACACTAGTGCGCATGTGCATTTCCTATTAGGTGTAGTAACATAACACTGTCGTAACACATCACCGTTTAGTAACAGCATAGTAACTAATATAAACAGATGTAGATGTAGAAACTACACACACCAACATTAAAACCTCATCCCAACTGTAAACTATGGTGGAGGGAGCATCATGGTTTGAGGCTGCTTAGCTGCCTCAGGGCCTGGACAGCTTGCTATCATCGCCAGAAAAATTAACTCCCAAGTTTATCAAGACATTTTGCAGGAGAATGTAAGGCAATCTGTCCACCAATTGAAGCTCAACAGAAGTTAGGTTATGCAACAGGACAACAACCCAAAAGACAGAAGTAAATCAACGACAGAATGGCTTGAACAGAAGAAAATATACCTTCTGGAGTAGCCCTGTCTGTCCTGACTTCAACCCGATTGAGATGCTGTAGTATGACCTCAAGAGAGAGGTTCACACAGGACATCCCAAGAATATTGTGGAACTGAAACAGTTTTATAAGGAGGTATGGTCCAAAATTCCTCCTGACCGTTGTGCAGGTCTGATCCGCAACTACAGAAAACATTTGGTTGTGTCACGAATCCCGCTTCCTGAGTCTGTTTTTGCCTGTGTTCTGTCCTGGAGTGTTTTTTCCGGTGTCCTGGACAGCACCCTGTCTGGTTGCCGGGCGACGTAGCTAGTTGGAAGATCTCTGATGACCCGCACCTGTATCCCATCAGCTATCTGCACACCTGGTCCTGATCATCACCCCTCCACTTCATAAGCTCTGACCTGACATCCATTCCCTGCCGGATCGTTAGCCATGAACAGTATGTTGTGCCAGCGTATCAGCCTCCAGTTTGATAGAGTTTGTTTTGTTGTTTTGTACGTCTTGCTTGCCTTGAACTTACCTCCGTTTGTTCTGTCTACAGTCATTCACCCGGAACACTCACCCCATCCCTGCCTGGTCGTCGGTGGCTTCTGTTACTCCCTTGGATCTGCCTATTCACTCCCATCAACTCACCTCCACTGCCCGCTCCGCCACCTGGATCTTTCTACCGCTACGTTTAAACTTGTAAATAAATACTCACCTTCGTCCTACTCTCCTTGTCCTAGTCTGCTTCTGGGTTCTACTTTAGAAAAAGCGTGACAGAACGATCCGGCCAAGGATGAACCCAGCGGACCTGGACTCTGTTTGCCATGCCATTACCAATCAGGAGAAGATATTGGGACAACACAGTACGGCGCTACAGGAGTTAGCATTTTCGGTTCAGAACTTCTCTGCTAGTCTGACGAGTATCCAGGCTCAGCTCAGTTTGCCGGCGGATCATCCACCACCTGCTTCACCCCTCTCATCTGCCGCTTCTGGAGCTGTTTCCTTCCGTGAGCCCAATGTTCCGACGCCTGATAAGTATGAAGGGGATTTGGGAGGATGCCGTTCATTTCTTATGCAGTGTGGTTTAATTTTTGATCTGCAGCCCTACTCTTACGCCACAGAGAAGGCTAGGATAGCTTTTGTTATTGAACTGCTGCGTGATAGAGCTCTGGAATGGGCTTCAGCTGTTTGGGAACAACAGGACACCTGCATGGCGTCATACCAGGAGTTCACGGCAGAGATGAGAAAGCTTTTTGACCATCCAGTCCGAGGTAAGGACGCAGCTAAGCGTTTGTTCTCTCTTCGCCAAGGAGCTCGTCGCGTGGCAGACTTTGTGATTGAGTTCCAGACATTGGCTGTGGAGAGTGGGTGGAATGAGGAGTCACTACAAGCGGCTTTTTACCAGGGGTTGTCGGAGCAACTCAAGGAGGAGCTGATCTCCTATCCAGAGCCTAGTGATCTGGACAGTTTGGTCACATTATCTATTCGGGTGGATAATAGAGTCCGAGAGAGAAGGAGGGAGAAGCAGTGGGGTCCGTCCAATCAATCAGCAACTCGGTTACCATTCGGGTCAGGAGGTGGACCAGAACGTGTTGATCATTATTCTCCACACGGGATTAGTGGAGGTGTCTTGCCGCCAGATCCTGAACCCATACAAGTGGGGCGGTACCGGTTAACTAAGGAGGAGCGCCAACGTAGACGTGAGACCAACAGCTGCCTCTACTGTGGTAGCTCGGGACATTACATCGCCGCTTGTCCTCAGCGCCCGTTAAACTGCCTGGCTCGCTAAGTTTGGGAGGACTTTTAGCGAGCCAGTTTCAACCTTCCAAGAACCCTATCAGACCCCGTTTTCCTGCGTCCCTCATGAATAAGAATCAGAGTTTAGCGATGAACGCTTTTATCGATTCAGGTGCCGATGGCAGCTTTATTGATGCCGACTTAGTGGAACAGCTGGGGCTTTCCAAGGAGCAATTGCCGGAAGCCATTGAAGCAACCACTCTGAACGGCAGTAGGCTGGCACGGATCACTATGAGGACTGAACCGGTTAAGATGTTGTTGTCGAGGAATCCTTCAGAGGTTATTTCTTTTATCATTCTGCCTTCGCCCCATGTTCCTCTGGTTCTTGGTTACCCCTGGCTGAGAGAACACAATCCCTCGTTTGATTGGGTGACGGGTAAGGTAACTAGTTGGAGCATTGAGTGTCATGCTAACTGCCTTAGGACTGCCTGTTCTCATGCTGTTCCCAGTCAGGTCAGTGAGTCTGCTCCCCCTGATTTGTCCCTGGTTCCAGAAACCTATCACGATTTGGGTGAAGTTTTCAGTAAGCAGAAGGCTCTGTCACTTCCTCCCCACCGACCTGGGTCGAAGAACGGCAAGGCGGACGCCTTGTCCCGGATGTTCTCCAAGACGGAGGAGAGTGGGGTCAAGACTGAGACGATTCTTCCCCAGAACTTTGTCGTGGGAGCCGTTACATGGAGGATTGAGGAGGATGTGATGGCGGCCCTTTGGACGCAGCCCGGCCCCGGTAACGGTCCACCCGGTCGGTTGTTCGTGCCTGAGTCGGTCCGTTCTGCTGTCCTTCAGTGGTTCCACGCCAGCAAGATAGCTTGTCACCCTGGCGTTGCTCGGACTATGGCGCTACTGCGCAGACGATTTTGGTGGCCTGCCATGGGAAAAGATACCCGGAGGTTTGTTGCCGCTTGTCCTGTTTGTGCGCAGAATAAGAGTACCAATCGGCCCAGCTCTGGGCTTCTTCACCCCCTACCTATTCCCCGGCGACCTTGGTCGCATCTGGCTCTGGACTTGGTCACGGGGTTGTCCCCTTCTCCTTGTCCTTCTCCTCGTCCTCCTCCTCGTCCTCGGATGATCAGAGGTGGTCCTGCCTACACGGTGCGCCGCATCATGGATTCCAGACGGCGGGGTCGAGGGTTCCAGTATCTCGTGGATTGGGAAGGATATGGCCCAGAGGAGAGGAGTTGGATTCCTCGGCGTCAGATCCTTGATGCTGACCTGCTTCGTGACTTCTACCGCCTCCACTCTGGCGCTCCGGGTAGTACGCCCGGTGGCGTTCGTCGGAGGGGGGTACTGTCACGAATCCCGGAACACTCACCCCATCCCTGCCTGGTCGTCGGTGGCTTCTGTTACTCCCTTGGATCTGCCTATTCACTCCCATCAACTCACCTCCACTGCCCGCTCCGCCACCTGGATCTTTCTACCGCTACGTTTAAACTTGTAAATAAATACTCACCTTCGTCCTACTCTCCTTGTCCTAGTCTGCTTCTGGGTTCTACTTTAGAAAAAGCGTGACAGGTTGAGGTTATTGCTGCCAAAGGAGGGTCAACCTGTTATTAAATCCAAGGGTTCACATACTTTTTCCAACCTGCACTGTGAATGTTTACACGGTGTGCTCAATAAAAACATAAAAAATAATTGTTTGTGCATTATTCGTTTAAGCAGACCATGTTTGTCTATTGTTGTGACTTAGATGAAGATCTGATAAAATGTTATTGTAACGGCAGCCTTCCTCCTCTTCGGCAGGGATCGGACCAAGACGCAGCGTAGCTCGTGTTCAACATGATTTAATAATGACGAAAAACAGTGAACACTTACAAAATAACAAAAATAACAAACGTGGCTTACCGATACAGCCCTATCTGGTGCAGAGAAAACACAGAGACAGGAAACAACCACCCACAAATCCCCAACACAAAACAAGCCACCTATATATGATTCCCAATCAGACACAACACAAAACATCTGCCTCTGATTGAGAACCATATTAGGCCAAACATAGAAACGGACAAACAAGACACACAACATAGAATGCCCACCCAGCTCACGTCCTGACCAACACTAAAACAAGCAAAACACACAAGAACTATGGTCAGAATGTGACAGTACCCCCCTCCTGAGGTGCGGACTCCGAACGCACCCCCTAAAACTCAAGGGGAGGGTCTGGGTGGGCATCTGTCCGCGGTGGCGGCTACGGCGCAGGACGAGGACAGCACTCCACCATTGTCTTTGTCCCCCTCCTTAGCGTCCTTTGAGTGGCAACCCTCGCCCCCGACCCTGGTCTAGGAACCTTCACAAAGGTCCCCCCTATATTGAGGAGACATGACTGGAAGGCAGCTCATGACTGGAAGGCAGCTCATGACTGGAGGGCAGGTCATGACTGGAGTGCACCTCATGACTGGCAGGCAGCTCATGACTGGCAGGCAGCTCATGACTGACGGGCAGCTCATGACTGGCGGGCGGCTCTGGCAGCTCCTGACTGGCGGGCGGCTCTGGCGGCTCCTGACTGGCGGGCGGCTCTGGCGGCTCCTGACTGGCGGGCGGCTCTGGCGGCTCCTGACTGACGGACGGCTCTGACGGCTCGGGACAGACGGGCGGCTCTGACAGCTCGGGACAGACGGGCGGCTCAGACGGCGCTGGGCAGACGGATGGCTCAGATGGCGCTGGGCAGGCAGGCGGCTCAGACGGCACTGGGCAGGCAGGCAGCTCAGACGGTGCTGGGCAGGCAGGCAGCTCAGACGGCGCTGGGCAGGCAGGCAGCTCAGACGGCGCTGGGCAGGCAGCCGACTCTGACCTGCTGAGGCGCACAGTATGCCTGGTGCGTGGTGCCGGAACTGTAAAACTAGCGTCATGAGCGGCCCGCCAGTCATGAGCGGCCCGCCAGTCATGAGCGGCCCGCCATTCATGAGCGGCCCGCCAGTCATGAGCGGCCCGCCAGTCATGAGCTGCCCGCCAGTCATGAGCTGCCCTCCAGTCATGAGCTGCCCTCCAGTCATGAGCTGCCTTCCAGTCATGAGCTGCCTTCCAGTCATGAGCTGCCCTCCAGTCATGAGCTGCCACTCAGTCATGAGCTGCCACTCAGTCCGGAGCTGCCACTCAGTCCGGAGCTGCCACTCAGTCCGGAGCTGCCACTCAGTCCGGAGCTGCCACTCAGTCCGGAGCTGCCACTAGTCCGGAGCGAACTCTCTGTCTTGAGCTACCTTTTTGTCTTGAGCTACCTCTCTGTCTTGAGCTACTGCTCTGTCTTGAGCTACCTCTCTGTCTTGAGCTACCTCTTTGTCCTGAGCTACCTCTCTGTCCTGAGCTGTCTCCTCTATCTAGGGGGGACCTTTGTGAAGGTTCCTAGACCAGGGTCGGGGGCGAGGGTCGCCACTCAAAGGACACTAAGGAGGGGGACAAAGACAATGGTGGAGTGGTGTGGTGTGGTGTTTGTGCCACACGGGACTGTGACGGTTAGTACGTTTGTTGTTTTGTATTTTGTCTAGTTTTCTTGTTATTAAATCATGGAAACTTACCACGCTGTACATTGGTCCTCCGATCCTTCTTGCCTCTCCTCGTCTGAGGAAGAGGACGACTTAGACTGCCGTTACAGGGGCTAGGAAAAACTGCCTAGAAAGGCCGGAACCTAGGAAGAAACCTAGAGAGGAACCAGGCTCTGACTAGTGGCAAGTCCTCTTCTGGCTGTGCCGGGTGGAGATTAGAGATTAACAGTACATGGCCAAGATGTTCAAAAGTTCATAGATGACCAGCAGTGTCAAATAATAATAATCACAGTGGTTGTAGAAGGTGCAACAGGTCAGCAACTCAGGAGTAAATGTCAGCTGGCTTTTCATAGCCGAGCATTCAGAGTTCGAAACAGCAGGTGCGGTAGAGAGAGTCGAAATCAGCAGGTCTGGGACAAGTTAGCACATCCAGTGAACAGGTCAGGGTTCCATAGCCGCAGGCAGAACAGTTGAAACTGGAGCAGCAGCACGACCAGGTGGACTGGGGACAGCAATGAGTTATCAGGCCAGGTAGTCCTGGGCATGGCCCCAGGGCTCAGGTCTTCCGGGATGGGAGGGAGAGAGAGAGAGAATTAGGAGGGAGCATACTTAAATTTACACAGGACACGATCCCGTAACCAATTGTGCTATTGTCTATGTTTTTTTCGTGTGATTTGTAACTTATTTTGTACATAATGTTCCTGCCATCGTGTCTTATGACTGAAAAGAGCTTCTAGATATCAGGACAGCGATTACTCAACCCGTCCTAGAGGAATACTTTTCGAGTCAGACGGGAAGAATTTACTTCAGACGCCCGACAAGGCACTCATCACCGTCATTCACAGGAGAAGGAGATGGGGGTATCGGGGACGAAGATCTGGGTGCCTTATAAGGATCCGTCGCCGAGAGGGTAAACTACCTTTACCATCGGTCCTATTAGCCAATCAATCAATAAAAAAATAGACGAACTATGATCAGGTATATCCTACCAACGGGACATTATAAACTGTAATATATTATGTTTCACCGTGTCGTGGCTGAACAACAAAATGAATAACATACAGCTGGCGGGTTTTAAGCTTTTTCGGTAGGATAGAACAGCGGCCTCTGGTAAGACAAGGGGTGACGGTCTATGTATATTTGTAAACAACAGCTGGTGCACAAAATCTAAAGAAGTCTCAAAGTTTTTCTCACCTAAGGTTGAGTATCTCATGATAAGCTGTAGACTACAGTATTAACCAAGAGAGTTTTCATCTGTAATTTTCGTAGCTGTCTATTTACCACCACAAACCGTTGCTGGCACTAAGACCGCACAAAATGAGCTGTATATGGCCACAAGAAAACAGGAAAAAGCTCATCCAGAGGCGGCGATTGAATTGGCCAGGGACTTAATGAAAGGAAACTCAAATTTGTTTTAACTAATTTCTACCAGCATGCTAAATGTGAAACCTGAGGGGAAAAAAACTCTGGACCACCTTCACTCCACACACAAAGACATGTACAAAGATCTACTTTTCCCTCCATTTGGCAAATCTGACCATAATTCTATCCTCCTTACTCCTGCTTACAAGCAACAACAAAAAGCAGGAAGCACCAGTGACTTGGTCAATAAGAAAGCGGTCAGATGAAGCAGATGCTAAGCTACAGGCCTGTTTTGCTAGTACAGACTGCAATATGTTCCGGGATTCTTCCGATGGCATAGAGGATTACAACACATCAGTCACTGGCTTCATCAATAAGTGCATCAATGACGCCGTCCCTACAGTGACTGTACGTACATACTCCAACCAGAAGCCATGAATTTACAGGCAACATCTGCACTGATCTAAAGGGTAGAGCTGCCGTTTTCAAGGAGCGGGACTCTAACCCGGAAGCTTATAAGAAATCCCGCTATGCCCTCCGGCAAACGATCAAAGACGCAAAGCCTCAACACAGAACTAAGATTGAATTGTACGACACCGGCTATGACACTCGTAGGATGTGGCTTGCAAACTATTACAGACTTCAAAGGGATGCACAGCCGCAAGCTGCCAAGTGACACGAGCCTACCAGACGAGCTAAATAACGTCTATGCTCGCTTCGAGGCAAGTAACACTGAAGCATGCATGAGAGCATCAGATTTTTTGGATGACTGTGTAATCACGCTTTCCGTAGCTGATGTGAGTAAGACCTTAAAACAGGTCAACATTCACAAGGCCGCAGGGCCAGACGGATTACCAGGACGTGTACTCCGAGCATGCGCTGACCAACTGGCAAGTGTCTTCACTGACATTTTAAACCTGTCCCTGACTGAGTCTGTAATACCAACATGTTTCAAGCAGACCACCATAGTCCATGTGCCCAAGAACACTAAGGTAATCTGCCTAAATGACTACCGACCCGTAGCACTCACGTCTGTAGCCATGAAGTGCTTTGAAAGGTTGGTCAAGGAGTGGTAATGAGCTTCAACATCATTATCCCAGAAACCATAGACCCACTCCAATGTGCATACCGCCACAACAGATCCACAGATGACGCAATCTCTACTGCCCTTTCACACCTGGACAAAAGGAACACCTATGTGAGAATTCTATTCATTGACTACAGTTCAGCGTTCAACACCATAGTGCCCTCAAAGCTCATTACTAAGCTAAGGACCCTGGGACTAAACACCTCCCTCTGCAACTGGATCTTGGACTTCCTGACTGGCCGCTCCCAGGTGGTAAGGGTAGGTAACAACACATCCGCCACACTGATCCGCAACACGGGGGCCCCTCAGGGGTGCGTGCTCAGTCTCCTCCTGTACTCCCTGTTTACTCATGACTGCATGGCCAGGCACGACTCCAACGATGAGACAGCCTATAGGGAGGAGGTCAGAGACCTGGCTGTGTGGTGCCATGTGGTGCCACCTCTCCCTCAACGTGATCAAGACAATGGAGACAATTGTGGACTACAGGAAAAGGAGGACCGAGCACGCCCCCACTCTCATCGACAGAGCTGCAGTGGAGCAGGTTGAGAGATTCAAGTTCCTTGGTGTCCACATCACCAACAAACTATCATGGTCCAAACACACTAAGACAGTCATGAAGAGGGCACGACAAAGCCTATTCCCCCTCAGGAGACTGAAAAGATTTGGCATATAGTCCTCAGATCCTCAAAAGGTTCTGCAGCTGCTCCATCAAGAGCATCTTGACTGGTCGCATCACTGCCTGCTATGGTAACTGCTCGGCCTCCGACCACAAGGCACTACAGAGGGTAGTGCGTATGGCCCAGTACATAACCTGGGCCAAGCTTTCTGCCATCCAGGACCTTTATACCAGGCAGTGTCAGAGGAAGGCCCTAAAATTGTCAAAGACTTCAGCCACCCTAGTCATGGACTGTTCTCTCTACTACCGTACGGCAAGCGGTACCGGAGCGCCAAGTCTAGGTCCAAAAAGCTTCTTAACAGATTCTACTCCCAAGCCATAAGAATCCTGAACAGCTAATCAAGGGGCTACCCAGACTTCTCTTTTACGCTGCTGCTACTCTCTGTGCATTATCTATGCATAGTCACTTTAACTCTACCTACATGTACATATTACCTCAATTACCTCGGCTAACCGGTGCCCCCGCACATTGACTCTGTACTGGTACCCCCTGTATATAGCCTCACTATTGTTATTGTAACGGGTGACGCTCTCCTCATCCTCAGATGAGGTGAGGAGAGAAGGATCCTCAGACCAAAACGCAGGCTTTGGGAAATAAGCCATCTTTATTAACACAACGATAAAGATGGCAACACGAAACGAAACAAACACTTGCAAAACTACAAAATAACAAAACGACGTTGACGAGACCTGAACATAAACTTACATAACTAAACATAAACTTACGTACAGGTAACAGACGACATCGAAACGAAAACGAAACAAACAAACGCTACAGTCCTATGTGGTACGAACATAACATACGGACACAGGAGACAATCACCCACAAACAAACAGTGAGAATGCCCTACCTAAATATGACTCTTAATTAGAGGCAAACGCAAACCACCTGCCTCTAATCAAGAGCCATACCAGGCAAACCAAAACCAACATAGAAACAGATAACATAGAATGCCCACCCAACCTCACGTCCTGACCAACTAACACACAAAAACTAACATAAATAGGTCAGGAACGTGACAGTTATTTTACTGTTGCTGTTTAATTATTTGTTACTTTTATTTTCTATTTTTTACTTATCTATTTTTGTTGGTTAAGGGCTTGTGAGTAATTATTTCACTGTAAGGCGCATGTGACAAATAATTGTAATTTTTATTTTTTTGGACACCAGATGACACAGGAGAAATACTCCAGATATAACAGACTGACCATAGCCCCCTGACACATAAACTATTGCAGCATTGATACTGGAGGCTGAGACAGGAGGGGTTGGGAGACACTGGGGCCCCATCCGATGATACCCCCGGACAAGTGAAGCCCCTGACTGCAGTGTGCAGTTCGGGGCCGGGCTCAAAGTGGGCGGAGTCAAACGTTGGGTTGGGCTCAATGTGTGCGGGGTCAAACGTGTTTCCCTCGAACCCTTCCCATCTCCTTCAAGGTCACCCAAGTTGAGGTATACGTCGAAGGTATCAACGACAACGAAAGCGAACCTTAATCGAACCTAACCTAACCTACATGGATAAGAATATAAACCATGGACGTAAGTGAGACTGTTGTCATGCATAATGCACTTTGTAATATTCATGTTATACCAGTGCAGTGGTATATTTTTTATATGACCAACTACCGCACCAATGTTAGCATAGCGTTAATTAGCACCCACCTGCACGTGAGCTAGCTAATAGCTCACAATGAGGGAATCTTATTTGGACAAATTTGCCTACTTGAGCAGTAAGCCTTGGTTTACATGTACAGTTATGTAATCGATTTGATCGTTGATTTTCTGTGTTTCTTCAATGTATGCCTTGTTGTGTTTGGCTGGCTCTAAATGTTTATCGCTGATGCCATTCCCTTAGTTACACATAGCGAGTCTACACAGCCTACACATAGTATATACAATAATGAAATGACCTTTTCCCAACATACATGGCAAGTCAAGAAAAGTCATTTTAACTTGTCCACACTGCAAACTGAAGTTAAATAAGAAAAACACATTTACGAAGAAAGCATACACATTGCTTTGAAACAGTGTCCAAGGAAAGATTTTTGGCATGTGAGTGCATTGATGTGAGAAATGGTGTGTTTGCAGTCGAAAATACATTTTCTGGTCCAGCAAAACCCATACATGTTGTGAAAAATACTTGGGCTAATTCAGTTCCAACAGTGTTCAAAACTGTTATGCATGCTGCAGTATAAAAAGCTGTTGAATTGTACTTTTTCTTTATTTTCACATACACCGTGTTCACAGAAACATTGCTCAGATCTTGTCCCCTGGACCTTGGAGGACTTTGGTGTGGATGATGTTCAGGTTAGATATTCCTTTAAATTATTCCACTGAACTGTACCATTTGAATGTCATTCATTTATTGAAAAGTGTACCTTGTTCACACCACAGGGCCTACCAAAGCAAGGTTTCTCAAACAACTGTGGGGTGTTTGTTTTGATGGTAAGACGCCAGCTATTCAGTATATTATATTAGTCCTATTTTCTGTTATAACATATGAAAAGTTATAATTCCTGTGCTTACGGCATGCAAAGCACACTATTGTTATTGCTCATACTTTTTCTTGTTTATTATTCTTGACACTTTTTGGGACCTATTTCCTACAGTTGTTACAATACATACACAATTCATACATCAAACTCCTGCAGAGCTGAATGCTGATGTGACGTGCTGTGACTTCTTGGGGGGGGGGGGGGGGGGGTGTCTTCTACATCCTGAAATATATTCCTGGGGGGAGTGGTATTATTATTATTTACTATGATCATTGTTGTTATCATAACTATCAAACTTAACAACCTACTCTTTCTTAACTTACAGTACACTCTGCACATTACAATGGAAGCACAGTGTGATTTCACTGAGGTATGTATAAATTATGAAATTCTCATCACTAGTGGATATAGTGTTTTTTGTGATCCCCATCGGATTGTGTGATTTTATTTTTCAATGGAAAACATGCAGCAAATTAGGTGATGGTGGTGCTTAGTTCTCCTGCAGAACTTTCCAATGCCGTAAGTCTTGAACATTATAAAAACCTTTTGTTTGTATCCTTAAGATCACTTGTTTCACTGTAGCCAGACTGACCTGAATATAATTTCATAATGAAGGTATGTAATGTATGTCCTTCACTCACTAAGGTCTGAAGAAGAGAGGTTGAAAAATCGAAAAAGGCGGCGAAAACAAAACACACTACAGGTAGGTGTCATATGATGAGTGGAATAGTCTTAAACCAATGTTTAAAGACTTAACCCCACCCCCCCCTCCAATATATTTCAGGAAGATGTAGAAGACGTCCCCACCCCTCTCTACTGTATAGGCTATTAGCTAAAGTAAGGTGCATTCTTGTTCATACATCCCTAGAGTCTCCCTGCAGCAAATTAGGTGATGGTGGTGCTTAGTTCTCCTGCAGAACTTTCCAATGCCGTAAGTCTTGAACATTATAAAAACCTTTTGTTTGTATCCTTAAGATCACTTGTTTCACTGTAGCCAGACTGACCTGAATATAATTTCATAATGAAGGTATGTAATGTATGTCCTTCACTCACTAAGGTCTGAAGAAGAGAGGTTGAAAAATCGAAAAAGGCGGCGAAAACAAAACACACTACAGGTAGGTGTCATATGATGAGTGGAATAGTCTTAAACCAATGTTTAAAGACTTAACCCCACCCCCCCCTCCAATATATTTCAGGAAGATGTAGAAGACGTCCCCACCCCTCTCTACTGTATAGGCTATTAGCTAAAGTAAGGTGCATTCTTGTTCATACATCCCTAGAGTCTCCCTTACAATACTTAACGACCACAATCTGTTTTCTTTCTAGATGATACTGAAAACGAAATGCACGGCGAACTGGAAGCTGTGAACTGGGTATGTAGTCTAATGTGTGTAATGCTGAAGGCTTGATGCATGGCAAGATATAATAGTTGTGATGACTTGTTGAGTAGTTATAGATATCACTGAAAACCCCTTTAGTAATTGTGGCATTTGTTTTCATGGTGGTATTGTGAAAGTGGGGTGTAATTTGATTTGATCACCCAATGAGGCACTACTCTTAATATTTATTCCTCCCTTTTCTTCAAGGAAAGAGATTAACTTTTAAGGGACACCCTGGAGGCAGCAAGGTGGTGTGAACTCCAAACATTTAAAGGCACTGTTTCCCTCCCTAGTGTAATTGGGATGGACGGGGAAGACCGCATTACAACCCTTAAAGAACTACGGTTGTATGATGGCCTGGATTAAGAGGAAAATATTCTCCTCAAGGAACAATTCATGTTACAGAGAGATTATGAGATGTTCTATGTGGAGGCAGTTGACAACAAGAACATTACAGTCTTTGCCTCTTGAGGAGCAGGAGTGAAGCCATTTTTGAGGAGTGGTCAAACCTTGTTTTTGTCTGCTGTATTAATTGTTTCAATTGTTAATTGTGTTATGTTGTTTAGTAAAGGTGACGTAGAAGTCACCCGAGTCTCTGATCTCTTTACTGGAGCTGGTATAACTTAACGTACAGAGCACATTCAGCTTGTTAGTATGTCTATATGGTATAGTCTGTCTCCATTCTCATGAGGAAAGTAAATAGCATTATAAATCAGGATAGGTAGTAACTGTATATATATGCTCAATTAAATAATATAATTACAAGTTATAACATTTATCAACACAATTTTAACATTACATGACATAACAAGTTTGTTCACTGCAACAATATCAGTAGCTTGTCTCAAATATAGCATGAAGCAAAAAGTGTTACAACACATCTGCGGGTACTTCATATAATATTTCTTAAGATCTTCAAAAATGAAATGCGTTTGTATTCAATGTGTGCCTTGCGCAAACGTGTGTGTGTTTGTATTCAGTGTGTGACTGTCAAACCTCAGATGGACAAAAATGGTGGGCGGGGTCAACGTGGGCGGGGTCAAAAGTTTGACACCACCTACATTGAGCCCGGCCCCGAATTGCACACTAGTCAGGGGCACTTACCGGACAGGGCCAATCAGGCCCCACCCAACCAGGCCCCACTCACTTTGCCAAACCACAGCCCAGCACACCACTAGAGGGATATCTTCAAACCACCAATTTACTACCCTGAGCCAAGGCTGATCTCCTCCACGGCACGAACCCGAGGGGGCGCCAACCCGGACAGGAAGATCACGTCAGTGACTTAATAACACACTCAAGTGACGCAAGTGAAAACAGTACCGAAGCGATAAAAAAAAATGTCAACAATATTTCGCCTCAGAGGGTAGGTCACAATGTAACTTGACTGACAAATATAAGTACCAATCTTAGCTCAATTTTGTAGTATACTTTGACCAATGACTAAGGAGTGGAGAGAATGTCACTTCCCTTGAGTTGGACTTCGAGCAGGGATCTGCTGTGCTTTAGCCCATCAATGGAGGAAAGAACGTCATCTGTTTCATACATTTAGCTGCCAACATCAGATCAGTTATTCCATGATAACTAGCTAGCAAGTATTTTATTTTTTATCTCTCACCCCATTATTACCATAGCGCTGTCTCTTTTTGGTGCCAAACATGCATTAAAAAATACCACAGTCAGTGCCGAGAAATGTTGAAAGGGGAATTCGTGTAAGCGCTAGCTATCTCTTGGTTATATAGCTAACGTTAGCTATCTAGCTTTAATTCTGGTCAGATAAGTAGCTAGCTAGTTCAAGAAATCGAGTTAAACCCCAAAATTGATAGACAAGTAAATCAATATTCCCTTGCAACCAGAAGAGAACATTTCTCCGAAAACGTAAGTAGATAACTATTTCAGGGGTATTGGTATTAGCCAACTTGCTATCTAAGACTTAACGTTAACGACTAGCTAGCTAGTCACATTGCAGTCATACTAAATCACGTCTTTCATATGTGCTAGTTATTTGTGTAGTTAGCTAGTTATTGCATAATAGCTAATTACATTATATAGTTAACTAGCGAAAACGGTAACGTTAAATGGACATTGTTTGAAGTCGACCTTTGCATGTACGGTAGCCTTTCGGTATTTCGCTAACGCTAGTTGTTGTTGACAGTGTAGCACATTTTCCCACACTTGCACAACACTATTTAGTTACTGTAACTCCTCAACACAGAAGCCACACTGGCCCAGTCATTTACTTGTTCTTGGCTACAGATGGCTAGCTGGCCAACTAGAAATGCACGCTAATTTGGACGTTATCCATAATATACGAGCGGCCAAGACCGCTGGCAAACTAGTTTTAATTGGGTTCGTACTATCTAACGTTATATTAACTTAGTCACATTATATAGTTGAGTGACATTTGGCAGTGTCCAATAACGTAACTGGAAACGACAACATTAGCTTCAAACATTGTTGACCGAATCTGCAAGACTCTTTATACAGAGGTCTATTTGTATTTCGCCTCTGGGAAGTTGTTTAACAGCAGTGATTTGATTGTTCTTCATTAGCTATCCCACGATCAACAGTGCCATGTCAGGTGGATATAACTAGCTAAGCCAGGACTATAACCATATGTAAACTGACATTGTGTGTTCTGTATCCTTGTCTGTCTTGTTCATTTTAGTAGCTTGTGTGACACTCCTGTTGCGATGGGTGTATTTATTAGTCAGATACTGTAGCGAACGGTTTGCAATGGAACATTTTTTACTCAGATCTGTTTGGTTCCTGGTGAATACCTCCCAGTTATGCAATAATTGTGCACTGCACTTATGTCACAGGTGTGGTCCAGTCATTCCAATAGTATGCAACTCAGAGCGAAAGTATTAGTCCTAAAAAAACAATCAGGTCCAGCTAAAGACAAATAGTTCAGGCTTTACTGGTAGTTATATACAGACAGTGTATGGCTATTAGGCTAAGTGCAAGTACTTGCAGGACGAGACATTTTCAGTTGAAAATGAAAATCCTCTCCATGTCTGTTTTGCGTGATCTGAACGATCACACCTGCTTACATTATCTGGGTGCATCGTATGGGTCCCCCCCTTCAGGTTTCAGTAGAGATGACAATGACTTGTGGTGTTATTACTGACTACCAACACCAGGGGGAGAGTCAGCTGTGTAGATGAAATTGGATCATCATTAGCCATGTTTCCATTCAGTTGTAATGCGAATAAAGTCATACTGTATTGAAAAAACATGACAGCTGTGATGGAAACAGGACGTTTCGGTACAATTTTATAAATGCTGACAAATACTTTGTTTATTCGACATGGTGGGATCTTTTTGTGTCTGTAAAATGTATTATGCGAGGCATGGCAGTGGAATTGTCAATATGCACAAATATTGATATAATAACCATTATATCGAAGTAAACTTGGAGACATGCTGTGATATGGTTTGTGGTCCTCCCATTACAACTTGGGAAACATGCAGTTTTTAAGGCTACGTATGAAATACGCTGTATATGCAAAAGTATGTGGACATCTCTTCAAATGAGTGGATTCCGCTATTTCAGCCACACCCGTTGCTGATAGGAGTATAAAATAGAGCATACAGCTATGCAATCTCCATAGACAAAATTGACAGTAGAATGGACTTACAGAAGAGCTCCGTGACTTTCAACGTGGCACCGTCATAGGATGCCACCTTTCCAACAAGTCAGTTTGTTGAATTTCTGCCCTGCTAGAGCTGCCCCGGTCAACTGTAAGTGCTGTTATTGTGAAGTGGAAATGTCTAGGAGCAACAACGGCTCAGCGCTGATGTGGTAGGCCACACACGCTCACAGAACAGAGGTGCTGAAGCACGTAGCGTGTAAAATTCATCTTTCCTCTGTTGCAACACTCACTACCGAGTTCCAAACTGCCTCTGGAAGCAACGTAAGCAATGAACAATAACTGTTCGTCGGGAGCTTCATGAAATGGGCTTCCATGGCCGACCAGCCGCAAACAATCTTAAGATCACCATGCGCTATATGCCAAGCGTCGGCTGCCATTGGACTCTGGAGCAATGGAAATGCGTTCTCTGGAGTAATTAATCACAATTCACCATCTGGCAGTCCGAAGGACGAATATGGGTTTGGCGGATGCCAGGAGAATGCTACCTGCCCGAATGCATAGTGCCAACTGTAAAGTTTGGTGGAGGAGGAATAATGGTCTGGGGCTGTTTTTCATGGGTTGGGCTAGGCCCCTGAGTTTCAGTGGAGGAAAATCTTAATGCTACAGCATGCAATGACATTCTAGACAATGCTTTGCTTCCAACTTTGTTGCAACAGTTTGGGAAGGCCCTTTCCTGTTTCAGCATGACAATGCCACCTGCACAAAGCGAGGTCCATACAGAAATGGTTTGTCAAGATCAGTCTGGAAGAACTTGACTGGCCTGCACAAATCCCTCACCTCAACCCCATCGAATACCTTTGGG
Organism: Salvelinus fontinalis; assembly: GCF_029448725.1. Taxonomy (NCBI): domain Eukaryota; kingdom Metazoa; phylum Chordata; class Actinopteri; order Salmoniformes; family Salmonidae; genus Salvelinus; species Salvelinus fontinalis. Next base: position 87,497,092 of record NC_074665.1, on the reverse strand, counting down.
AAGAATTGGAACCCAGACTGCGAACTGGGCCTTATCCCCCAATTCCAGTGCCCGACCTCTAATGCTCTTGTGGCTGGCTGAATGGAAGCAAGTCCCGCAGTAATGTTCCAACATCTAGCGGAAAGCCTTCCCAGAAGACTGAAGGCTGTTATAGCAGCAAAGGGGAGACCAACTCCATATTAATGCCCATGATTTTGGAATAAGATGTTTGACGAGCAGGTGTCCTCATACTTTTGGTCATGTAGTGTAACTTCTGATGAACTTCACAGGGTGGTGAAACTGCACGGTGAGCTTGATGCTCCTTTCCAATTAATATTGAGGATCTTACGCTGGTGACATGATGATCTATGCTTGACTGCTGTTTGACAAAATGTTCTCACCCTTATCCATAATAATCTCATCATGTAGACTAGCCTACCTCCACAGCCTACCCGCACTGAATCTCTGAGCTGTTGGCTAGAGCGCTATCTGCCAAGACCAGAGTAGGCATATTTTGCCATTTAACACAACTGTTTTTGTGACACAACTATTGGTAGAGTTTAAACTGGGATGGAAAAGCATTGACATTTTGTATTCTGTACAAAGTTAAGCAAAAAAGTATATTTTGTGTGCATTACGTCAACAGGCACAGCCTTTTTATCAGCAACAAGTCAATTTGATGGAAACATCTCTGGTGGGAAAATGTGCATGTTGTTTTTATGCAGATTTTACAATATTAATGTGACAATCCAGTCTGTCGCCAATTAGGTGGAAACCTAGCTATTGACATGTTTATAATGACACATTGGTGCAAAATGCTGTCCCTGTCCCAATGTAAATATCACTTCTCTCAGCCTGAGGCGAAAGACACTTGTTGGTCAGAAGCTCTTAACATCCTTGCGCAAGATGTAAACACGTGACCAACCAGTGCCATCCTGCCACTGCCTACACAACAACTAAGTAGAATTCTGTTTTGTCTTCGTATCAACTGAAAAATGTGTGATGTAGCCTGCCCCTTTCTAAGACAAAGCTGTGAATTTGGCAGACTTTCAAACAAGTGTTGTGTGTTTTCAGATGGGAGCCATTACATTGAATATTGTCTTATTGAAGCCACTTGCCCTTACATGAGTCAAGAAGTAGGCCTAGTCTAACATCCTTTATACAGAGGTCACTTACAAGAAGTAGGCCTAGTCTAACATCCTTTATACAGAGGTCACTTACAAGAAAAGAGAGCAAGGAAAATTAGCCCAAGGAGTTGCTGACAGTGTAGAACGTATGCACACACACAGATGCACATAGAGAGGGAGGGATAAGTCAGTGATGCGTTCATGGTCTGGAATGAAGAGAGAGAATTCTAATGTTCACTATAGTGACATGTTTTGAAATCACATAAGCCTGGAGGTCAACGAAGCCTGAGGCCTCATTCATTCTGCTGTTCTAAATGTGACCTGAGCACCACAGGTCTTAAGCATCCATCATAGTCTAAAACCTGTGTGCACAGCAGTGTTCTAGAATATTGGGCTGTTGGCTTTCATACTTTTCATATTCTGAGCACAGCAAGTTCTCCAACTGTCAACACATTGAAATGAATAGATGTGTACCGGAGCCCTGTTGGTTGGGAATTGTGTGGAGGTGCACGTTTGGCCTGTGCATCCCCTGTGGATGGTGGTCTCAGAGCTGCGTAGTCTGGCGTCCCATTGCGACATAGTTATCGTGTCTGGACTATGATTTACTTCTGTAGCCCCTGAATATGCTTTTTTTAAATGTTGGTGTAGATGGGCGACACTTATGATGACTGAGTATCTCTGATAAAGTGATTAGGACTAGCAGTCCTGGGGCTTCAGACGACCAGGTGAGGTGGTGACGGGTTCAAAACCAACAGTGATGTCTCCTTCCAAGTACGAGCCTCTCGCTTTCTTGGAAGGAAGGTAGCTCTCTGTTTGTTTTGAGCCCGTCGCCTCGACTGCCATAGAGAATCAGTGCTTCTGAGGTCTCAGGGTGTCATGACATCCTGTTATCCTTGGTCTCAGTACCTAATGGGTGGTGGTGGTGTTGATGGTTCAAATAGAGGGTGGGAGTTGAAGAAGAAAAAAAGTAGTGGTCTGGATTTCTTTTTTCCTGGGCTCTACTGAGGACAGTTAAAAAAAAAATGTTTTTATGTTCTTGACTCCTGGTTCTTATTTGGTAAGTTGTAGTAGGCTTAGGCTTGTTCTGTTAACTGTGTTTGAAAACATGTCATCCTTTTTTTGCGCAGAACTGAACACAACCCAGCTGCTCATTCAGCCTGTTATTCCCACTCAGTTGTAGAGCTGGTGTTTATGCTGGACGGCTCAGACATTTGGTCTCATTATTGGGAGATGGAAAGCCAGCCAGAACGTCTGACATGTTCATTGAATAGTATAGCAGTCCACTCTGTTTCTATGGCTTAGGCCTATGACCAGGGTGGAAAATGTTCAAATTAAACCTTCCGGTCCGGTGTATTCAGGATACTTTGAACATTAAATGAACACACAAAATTAGGGGGATTACGTGTAAAGTATGCTTATTCTTAAATGTTGTACATATTTTTTTAGGTGGTTTGGTACATTATTCAGACAGTAATGAAATGAGGAGACAGGTAAATGGGAGAAACATTGGGAAGGTTGGAAGCAGGAATTGATCCCTGTTCTCAAGTGGAAAGTTGTATGAGAGACGTGTCAGGGAGTGTTACCACCACTACACCAATGCTCTCCACAGGACATTTTCATATTAATGATTTAATGGCAGTGGTTAACCAAATCATAGATTGCGGTCTCCTTGTCCATAGACTGCTTTAAAGGTAATGAGACAAACATTTAGAATTTTTAAAAACTGTCTCTTAGAATGGGGCTAATTTCACAAAATCAACAAAAACTTAAAGATAAATCAAATAAATATATATTTTCAGGTGGTTTGAGGCCTACTAGTTGAAGACCCTACCATCGTCTTCATCTGAATGCAATGCATACAGAAATTATTCTGACCCCTTTTCCACATTTTCCCTCATCAATGTATACTCAATACCCCATAATGACAGGTTATTAGACATTTTTGCCAATGTATAACAAATGCTTTGTTTTAAATATCACATTTACAGTAATCAGTAAGCCTACCCTTTACTCAGTACTTTGTTTGATGCACCTTTGGCAGCAATTACAGCCTTGAGTGTTCTTGGGTATGACACTACAAGCTTGGCACACCTGTACTTGGGCAGTTTCTCCCATTCTCTGTAGATCCTCTCAAGCTCTGTCAGGTTGGATGGGGAGCGTTGCGGCACAGCTATTTTCAGGTCTCTCCAGAGATGTTCGATCGGGTTCAAGTCCGGGCTTTGGCTGGGCCACTCAAGGACATTCAGAGACTCCACTCCTGTGTTGTGTGTTGGCTGTGTGCTTAGGGTTGTTGTCCTGTTGGAAGGTGAACCTTCGCCCAAGTCTGAGGTCCTGAGCGCTCTGGAGCAGGTTTTCATCAAGGATCTCTCTGTACTTTGCTCCGTTCAACTTTCCCTAGATCCTGACTAGTCTCCTTGTCACTGAAAAACATCCCCAAGGCATGATGCTGCCACCACCATGCTTCACTGTAGGGATGGTGCTAAGTTTTCTCCAGACGTGATCCTTGGCATTCAGGCCAAAGAGTTTAATCTTGGTTTCATCAGACCAGAAAGTCTTGTTTCTCATGGTCTGAGACTGGCAAACTCCAAGCGAGCTGTCGTGTCTTTTACTGAGGAGTGGCTTCTGTCTGGCCACTCTACCATAAGGGCCTGATTGGTGGAATGCTGCAGAGATGGTTGTCCTTCAGGAAGGTTATCCCATCTCCAGAGGTTTTGTGTGTAGATTGATGAGTGGGAAAAAACAATTGAATACATTTTAGAATAAGGTTCTAATGTAACAAAATTTGGATAAAGTCAAGGGTCTGAATACTTTCCGAATGCACTGTTGACAAAATATGATGCGTTTGAATTGAGTCCCCCTACCATCTCTGCCTAGCATGTGCACAATACTAAAATCAAACGTCAAATTATATTTGATTCCTGGAGCATTTAATATCCAATGGGTATTTGTATGACGTACTCAAAACTGTCCATGAATGTCTGCAAAAATGTATAGCCCCATGTTAATAATTTTCAGAAGACACAAGTAGGCATATCAGATTTCCAGTATATAATTACACTGGCAGAATTGGGGAGAAGTGGAATAATACTATTATTGTGGGGAATAACAGTAGTGTTGTTGCTGACAAGCACAGTAATTACCCAGTATTTTAGCCCATTAAGAATGAGATTTGTTCCACTGATCAGACTAAATAAATAAAATCTCCAGAAGAAAATATTACATAAATCTGCCCCACACCCTAACCAAATCATTTTTGTATTATTTTCCCCCCTCTAGAATCGAACTTACACTTTTGGGTTTGCAATAATTTTGACACCCTTTTTTTCTCCCCAATTTTTGTGATATCCATATGGTAGTTAGTCTTGCCCCATCGCTGCAACTCCTGTTTGGACTCGGGAGAGGCGACTGTCAAGAGCCATGCTTCCTCTGAAACATGCCCCTGCCAAGCCGCACTGCTTCTGGACACACTGCTCGCTCAACCCGGAAGCCAGCCGCACCATTGTGACGGAGGAAATACTGTACAGCTGGCGACCGAAGTCAGCGTGCATGCGCCCGAACCGCCACAAAAAGTTGCTAGAGCGTCCCAGCCGGCAAAACACTCCCCTAACCCAGACGACGCTGGGCCAATTGTGCGCCACCTCATGGGTCTCCCGGTCGCGGCCGGCTGCAACGCTGCCTGGGATTGAACCCGGATCTGTAGTGACGCCTTGTCACGAGAATGTCTATCCCAATGTTCTAACTGAACTATTTTATATCTCTGTCTAATTCCTGAAGGTTGTAAAGCTCCAGTTCAAATAAATGGACAAAGTCTCAGCCTGCAATAGAGCGCTCTCTGAATAAAGAATTGATCTGTCTTCAAAATGAGAAAACAATCTTTTTATAGCACACACACACACAAATGAACTCACATCAGTAGAAACTCCACCTCGCTTTAGGTGGGCTGTATTTTTCCACAGTTCACATACATTGTTTATCACACTTCTGCAACATGTTTCATCTTCTGCAAGCCGTTTCTAACAGTTTTTCTCCTCCCTAGGGTGGGGAGGCCTCTTTCCAGTTATTAGTTTCACCGTTCTAACAAGTCGACAGTTCAGTTGTCTTTGAATGTCTCAACTTATACCCTGCTCATATTGCGAAATAGTAACACAATGGCCTAGTCTTAAAAAGTCTAGTCACACACATTATTGGATTATGACTCTAACACATTTCATACAATTATATGGTTTCAGGGTGGAATACTTTAGAAGAATTTGTATGTTTAAGATAATGACTATCACGCCTTTAGCATTGTGATGCAGTGCCTTAGACTGCTGCGCCACTCGGAAGGCCCCTTTACATATCCAGACCAATCATATACTTCAATGTGGCAAGACAGGACAATGATAGCGGTTCCGCTCCTGATGGTAAATTGAGGGAGCATCTGCGCCTATTTCAAAACGATTTGGAGCACAGTTGAAAAGTTAACTGTCTATACAATGGACTAATTTAGAAAAATACATTCAGTACTTTTCAATGTGTGATATGTGTTGTGGTGTGAGAAGATGGTAAAATGTGTGTCTCGGCCAATGAGTTGGCAGCTCTGGGTGCGGGGGGTTATGGATGTGTGCGGGGGGTTATGGATGTGTGCGGGGGGTTATGGATGTGTGCGGATTGCAGAGAAAGTTTGTATAATGAAATAATGAAGTCATAGTATGTTGAGTTTTATGCCTATGTTCCTGAGTGTCACACAGACAGTCCTGTTGATTTCGGTGTCTGCAAATCCGTTTTTGTTCGTGACCAAAAATATTAGATGTTTATTGGGAACCAATTACTGGCTGACGTGACCGTTAATGCTGTCACCAACAGAAATGGTGTCAACCGTGAATTGTTCCACTCTGAGTGATAAACCCTGTCTCCCCTGTCCAGATGTCGGCACACTGTTGACTGGAGGGCTCAGAATGACACCTAAATAAGTGTCCAGTGCTGGGTCACTGGTAACGTTGAACAGGGTATCTGTGGGGAAAGGGACTGAAAGGGTCAGGAGAGGCCAGATAACTGAACTCAATCAATATCAAGTGGAAACTGAACACATGCAGTGTGTTAATTTGCTTTGAGGGTTTTGCACCACCGATGCCTTTGTATGTTGTATGTGCAATTCGGGTTGGTGTGCAGAGTCACTCTGATATTCACACCCTTTCGCAGTGAAGAAAGACCCAAGCTCTCCCAAAGATAATAATTGTTAGAAGTGTTGGTTTTACTTTTTGCCCTCAACAACATTCCATCTAAAATTCAGTTGAAATGGTTCCAGAGAGATGAGAGAAACACGCCTCTGGCCCGGTCATTCCTGGGAACTCTTTTGACTGAACCACTGGGAGTAGTTCAGTCAGTGTGAGATGTTTGACAGTGGATTTGTTTGTGCATGTGTGTATAGGCCTATTTGTGGATGACGACTTTAGGATCCGATCTTCATCTAAGGCCAGATTAGGCTACTCAGTGCCCTGAAGAGGTGTTTGTTTTGTAGGACTGACTCCGGATTTAGAAATGGCTCTCGTCATCTTAGAATGAGGATGATGTGTTTGCTCTGTTGGAAGGGCTGTGATTCCCATCAATTAGGCGTAAGGCGTCAGCATCCTTCAGTTCAGCTGGCGGCTAGCCGAAGTCGGCTAGGCGAACCAAACGAGTGTGCTCGCATATATTCCTTTAATGCACCCGCTTAAAAAAAGCACAATATTCAATCATCTGAGAACAGCGTTCAGCCACAAAAGGAAGCCATACAGTTACCCGCCAAATTGTGCAGTCAACAAAACTCATAAATCGTATTATAAATCTTCACTTACCTTTGCTGATCTTCGTCGGAATGGACTCCCACTTCCACAAGAAATGTTTGTTTTGTTCGGTAATGTCCATCATTTATGTCCAAATAGCTATTTTTGTTAGCGTGTTTGGTAAACAAATCCAAAGTCAGGAAGCGCGTTCACTAAAAGCAGACTAAATGTCAAAATGTTGTATTGAATCAATCTTTAGAATGTTTTTAACATAAATCTTGAATAACGATCCAACCGAAGAATACCATTGACTTCAGATGTGCGATGTAACAGAGCTCCCTATCATGTGATCAGAGCATGGTCAGGTCATGGTAGACCTGACTAATTCCTGTCTCCTTCGGCCCCACTTCACAGTAGAGGCATCAGACAAGGTTCTACAGACTGTTGACATCTAGTGGAAGCCGTAGGAAGTGCAAACATATCCATATCCCACTGTGTATTCAATAGGGGCTGGGTTTAAAATCGACCAACCTCAGATTTCCTACTTCCTGTTTGGATTCTCAGGTTTTTGCCTGCCATATGAGTTCTGTTATACTCACAGACATCATTCAAGCAGTTCTAGACACTTCAGAGTTTTCTATCCAATACTACTAATAATAATATGCATATATTAGCATATGGAACTGAGGAGCAGGCAGTTTAGTATGGGCACCTCTGGGCACCTTTCATCCAAGCTACTCAATACTGCCCCTGCAGCCATAATTAAAAGACCTTCGCTTGAAAAACTAGAAAAATTGGCAATAGTACTGTTTGTCCATCTCGAGATCCTGTAGTCAGTATACACTTCCTCAAAATGGTCACAATAAATGTACGATAACTCAAGAAATCTGTCATTAATTTTGACGTTTTTGCAATTTTATATCGAACTAAGATGTTTGGAGTATTTCTCAATGAAAAAAATGTGCATGACAAGTCGTCTCTCGTTGAAAGACAACAAATACTTTATTGAAGAATCCCTACTGTTGACCAATCACCGATGAAGGGGCATAGACTTTGGCTCCGAACTTAGGTTTGCCTCGGGAAAAAATGGTGTGCCCGAACAGCTGAAAAGCCGTCACCGAAGTCCAAAACAAACAAACAACCTTACAGTGTCGTCATAATATATGCCTTAACAGTACACAACCCCCACAGTGCCATGCAGCCATATCGGTCTCCCCACCTTTACTTGTCCTTACTTTTTCTGTTCTTAGTGGTATTCCATGGTGGGTCTGACTACACCAGTCCTAACATCCATCTACATCGAATTTTCAGTTAGGCTAGTCTCCCATTGACCTCCATGCATGCCTAGGGAAGAGCAGTGCCATTCATCCATCCCTTTGGGCTGGCCGCTGTTCAATCAGAGGCTAATCTGGCACTGCATGGACCCATTGAGTAGTTTACTAAATATAAACGTACCATGTAAAGTCAATCAATCAAATGTATTTATAAAGCCCTTTTTATATCAGCTGATGTCACAAGTGCTATACAGAAACCCAGCCTAAAACCCCTAATAGCAAGCAATGCAGGTGTAGAAGCATGGTGGCCAGGAAAAACTCCCTAGAAAGGAAGGAACCTAAGAAGAAATCTAGAGAGGAACCAGGCTATGAGGGGTGGCCAGTCCTCTTCTGGCTGTGCAGGGTAGAGATTATAACAGTACATGGTCAAGATGTTCAAACGTTCATAGATGACCAGCAGGGTCAAATAATAATCAGTGGTTTTAGAGGGTGCAACGGGTCAGCACCTCAGGAGTAAATGTCCGGTCATTCAGATATCGAGACAGCAGGTGCAGTAGAGAGAGTTGAAAACAGCAGGTCCGGGACAAGGTAGCACGTCCGGTGAACAGGTCAGGGTTCCATAGCCGCAGGCAGAACAGTTGAAACTGGAGCAGCAGATAAATCCGGTGAACAGGTCATAGTTTATTTCTCTCAAATTTTGTGCACACATTTTTTTATATCACTGTTAGTGAGCAGTGCCAAAATCCTTTGCCAAAATAATCCATCCACCTGACAGGTGTGGCACATCAATAAGCTGATATAAACATCATGATCCTTACAGGTGCACCTTGTGCCTGACAATATTGGCACTTTAAAATGTGATTTTTTTTTTCGCACAACACTGCAACAGATGTCTCAAGTTTTGAGGAAGTTTGTAATTGGCATGCTGACTGCAGGAACGTCCACCAGAGCTGTTGCAAGAATTTAATGTCCATTTCTCTACCATAAGCTGCCTCCAACGTCGTTTTAGAGGACTCGCAAACGCACACCACCTGTGACCACGCCAGCCCAGGACCTACACATCCGGCTTCTTCACCTGTGCCATTGACTGAGGGGAAGGGTGATAAGGAGTGTTTCTGTCTTTTAATAAAGCCCTTTTTGTGGGTAAAAACTCATTCTGACTGGCTGATCCCTTGCTCCCCATTGGGTGGGCCTATGCTACCTCAGTATAGCTACCTTTTTAAGACTCTCTGAAGTCCCTTTGTCCTGTGTAAAACGGTCTGGAGGTTTTGGCTTCTCCCAATTCTAGCGAGGAAGTGGACATTTTAAACATGCTCCTTGATTTGATAGGTTCCTGGAGAACCAGAACATGATCCCTTCAAGGTCACAAGAGGGTGTGTTTGTCTGTGTATGGCACACAGTGAATGTCTATTGTTCTCTTGGGACTGATTTGGGAGAGATAGGTGGTGGATGATTTGAATGGGAGAGATGGCTGAGGTGGTGGATGATTTGAATGGGAGAGGTGGTGGTGGATTTGAATGGCTGTGACATGGAGTGCTGGCTGGGTGAGTTGGACAGATGGAGCACGCAAGAAAACAGCACTGACGTGATGTGACTCAGAGGAAATAGAGAGGAACTGAGCTATCCCAAATGCTGTCAATCCATGACTTCAGCAGAATGTCTCTCAGTAGTTCAGCCAGAATCCACACTCAGTGTCAGAGGGGGGTGACTGACCTGCCCGTCACTGACTATCCTGCCCTGCCCGTCACTGGCTGACTGCCCTGCCCTGCCCTCACTGGCTGACTGCCCTGCCCTCACTGGCTGACTGCCCTGCCCTGCCCTCACTGGCTGACTGCCCTGCCCTGCCCTCACTGGCTGACTGCCCTGCCCTGCCCTCACTGGCTGACTGCCCTGCCCTGCCCTCACTGGCTGACTGCCCTGCCCTGCCCTCACTGGCTGACTGCCCTGCCCTGCCCTCACTGGCTGACTGCCCTGCCCTGCCCTCACTGGCTGACTGCCCTGCCCTGCCCTCACTGGCTGACTGCCCTGCCCTGCCCTCACTGGCTGACTGCCCTGCCCTGCCCTCACTGGCTGACTGCCCTGCCCTGCCCTCACTGGCTGACTGCCCTGCCCTGCCCTCACTGGCTGACTGCCCTGCCCTGCCCTCACTGGCTGACTGCCCTGCCCTGCCCTCACTGGCTGACTGCCCTGCCCTGCCCTCACTGGCTGACTGCCCTGCCCTGCCCTCACTGGCTGACTGCCCTGCCCGTCACTGGCTGACTGCCCTGCCCGTCACTGGCTGACTGCCCTGCCCGTCACTGGCTGACTGCCCTGAATCAAAATTCATCTTTGGCAATAAATCCCACCAAGCAGGCTATTCTTCATGTTCCTGGGGATATGTCTCTGAGCATGGCAATTTAATGTGCTCAGCAGTAATGCAATTAAATCATTAAACAGTTCTGTGATTTAAATGCATGGATATTCAGGTGACTTACTGATGAAAGCTGTGTCGAAGTTCACATGTTCTGTTGAGGGAGCATGATTGGGGGAGGTGGGACATGAATCCAAGCTGAGAAGTTTTATTACCTTACTCTTCGTGCTGCTGTTCAAATACACTGAAACACCAGGATCAGGGGAAATGTGGTGACGACTGAAGAGTGTCTGCAGTGTTTATTTCGACAACTCCTGTCATTCAAGCGAAGAAACAGTGCATGGTCAGGGGTTTGCTGTTCAGCAGTGCTAGAGCTCCCGGTTGCTATAGTGACCACTTGGCTGCCACTCCAAGCCCAGTAACCATAGAGATGGAACACATGACATCAGCCCCAGAGCTAGAGCAGTCCTGTGGTTACATCACTGCAGTGCCACCGACCTCTGCAAGGGTTTTCTCTGTGTGGGAGAGAGGAAACATCTTCGAGTATGGGAACACAAATCATATCAGAAACTGTATGTTTAGCAAGATGATAATAAATTAAATCTAATTTTATATGTCACATGCGCCGAATACAACCAGTGTAGACCTTACAGTGAAATGCTTACTTACAAGCCATTAACCAATGCAGTTTTAAGAAAATACCAACAAAAAAAAGCAAGATAAGAATGACAAATAATAAACAGTAAAATAACAATAGCGGGAATATGTACAGGGGGTACTGGTGTCAAGGTAATATGTACATGCAGGTGGAGTTACTAAAGTGACTATGCATAGATGATAACAGAGTAGCAGCAGTGTAGAAGAGGGGGGGGGGGGAATGCGAATAGTCTGGTTAGCCATTTGATTAACTGTTCAGGAGTCTTATGGCTTGGGGGGTAGAAACTGTTTAGAAGCCTCTTGGACCTAGACTTGTCACTCCGGCACCGCTTGCCATGCAGTAGCAGAGAGAACAGTCCATGACTAGGGTGGCTGGAGTCCTGAACAATTTTTAGGACCTTCCTCTGACACTGCCTGGTATAGAGGTCCTGGATGGCAGGATGCTTGGCCCCAGTGATGTACTGGGCCATACGCACTACCCTCTGTAGTGCCTTGTGGTCGGATGCCGAGCAGTTGCTATACCAGGCAGTGATGCAACCCGTCAGGATGCTCTCGACGGTGCAGCTGTAAAACCTTTTGAGGATCTGAGGACCCATGCCAAATCTTTTCGGTCTCCTGAGGGGGAATGGGTTTTGTCGTGTCCTCTTCACGACTGTCTTGGTGTGCTTGGACCATGTTAGTTTGTTGATGATGTGGACGCCAAGGAACTCTCAACCTGGTCCAGTCATGAGTGAACAGGGAGTACAGGAGGGGACTGAGCACACACCCCTGAGGGGCCCCCGTGTTGAGGATCAGCATGGCGGATGTGTTGTTACCTACCCTTACCACCTGGAGGTGGCCCGTCAGGAAGTCCAGGATCCAGTTGCGGAGGGAGGTGTTTCGTCCCAGGTTCCTTATCTTAGTGATGAGCTTTGAGAGTGCTATGGTGTTGAGCGCTGAGCTGTAGTCAATGAATAGCTTTCTCACTCAGGTGTTCCTTTTGTCCAGGTGTGAAAGGGCAGTGTGGAGTGCAATAGAGATAGCATCATCTGTGGATCTGTTGGTGTGGTAATGCAAATTTGAGTGGGTCTTGGTTTCTGGGATAATGGTGTTATGAGCCATGACCAGAATTTCAAAGCATTTCATGGCTACGGACGTGAGTGATACAGGTCGGTAGTCATTTAGGCAGTTTACCTTAATGTTCTTGGGCACAGGAACTATGGTGGTCTGCTTGAAACATGTTGGTATTAGACTCCGTCAGGGAGAGGTTGAAAATGTCAGTGAAGACACTTGCCAGTTGGTCAGTGCATGCCCAGAGTACATGTCCTGGTAATCCGTCTGGCCCTGCGGCTTTGTGAATGTTGACCTGTTTAAGGGTCGTACTAGTGTTGCAAAGGGTCGGAAACCTTCCTGCTTAAAATTTTGCTTAAAATCATCAAGAAAGTTTACTCTTTTTTTGTGGGATATTCTAGGTCTTGTGGCATATTTTGGTTAAACTATCCCCAATTCAATGGAATTGCAACCCTCTGCATGCACAGTGCATTCTTCCATCACGTGCAGTACACTCTTCCATCACATGTACAGCCGATTTCTCAAGATCTTGAACGCTAATGAGATGCTATTGAGCCCACACTACTACACTGTCTGAGCCAAGGACTACATGCTTTCTGGTAAGTTTTGATTACAATACTGGGTGGGGTGAATATTTTATGTGACATACAGGATTTTTTGTTAACTAGTAAATAGTAGCCTACAGCAAAGTGTGTTTTTAAATCATTTCTAACTTGTTTTTTCTACCATGTGGGTTTTAGCTTGCTTGAGCCTGCTATAACTGATATAACTGATAACTGATATAACTGTGTTAATTCACCCGTTTCCATACATGTTTCATTTGATAAATTTATCTTACAAAGGAGTTGTTTAATCTAACTGCTGAACTATTTAGAATTGTATTTTTTTTTACCAATTTAAAAAAATTCTTTACAGGAATATGCCTGATGTGTGGAGACATTTCACTGCAGCTAATGTAGAAGGAAAAGCTGTGTACATTTGCAAATACTGTGCCAAATCATATGTGAAGAATGCAACAAGGATGCAGAATCATCTGGCCAAGTGCATGAAGTTCCCTCAGCGCTCACAACAAGCAACCTCTGACAAAGTCCCTCTACTTCTATTCAAGGTGAAAATGATGAATCAGACACCTTATCGATAGCAACAGCTCATGGTCCTCCTGGAATCAAAGTTGTTTTACTCAATGGAGGAACGTAGTAGGAGAAATAACGATGAATCTTGCTCGTGCTGTGTATGCAACTGGTTCCCCTCTGATGCTCACAGGCAATGTGTATTGGAAGAGATTTCTGAACGTTCTTCGCCCAGCATACACCCCTCCAACCAGACATGCTTTATCTACTCATTTGCTGGATGCAGAGTTCAAGTGAAGGTCAAGCAAATCATAGAGAAAGCAGACTGTATTGCAACCATCTTTGAATGTTGATCGAATGTTCGTGGGCAAGAAATAATTAACTACATAATCTCCACCGCTCAACAAGCATTCTACAAGAGCACAGACACAAGGAACAACAGAAACACCAGTCTTGCAGATGAGCTGAAGGCAGTCATCAATGACCTTGAACCACAGAAGGTATTTGCTCTGGTGAGACAATGCTGCTAACATAAAGGCTGCTTGGTCTAAAGTGGAGGAGTCATACCCTCACATCACACCCATTGGCTTTGCTGCTCATGCATTGAATCTGCTCCTCGAGGACATCATGGCACTGAAAACAATGGATACACTCCATAAGAGAGCCAAGGAAATGGTTAAGTATGTGAAGGGTCATCAAGTTATAGCAGCAATCTACCTCACCAAGCAAAGTGAGAAGAATAAGAGCACCACATTGAAGCAGCCCAGCAACACCCGTTGGGGTGGTGGTGTCATCATGTTTGACAGTCTCCTGGAGGGGTAAGAGTCTCTCCAAGAAATGGCCATGTCAGTCTGCCGATATGGACAGCCCCATCAAGAGGATCCTCCTGGATGATGTATTTTGGGAGAGAGTGGTACGCAGCCTGAAACTCCTGAAACCTATAGCTGTAGCCATTGCATGGATTGGGGGAGATAATGCTGTCCTGTCTGATGTTCAGACTCTGCTTGCAGATGTAAGAGAAGAAATCTGTACTGCCCTGCCCACTTCACTGCTCCAAGCAGAGGAAACTGCAGTTCTGAAATACATCAAAGAGCGTGAAGACTTCTCCCTGAAGCCCATACACGCCGCAGCGTACATGTTGGACCCTAAGTATGCTGGCAAGAGCATCCTGTCTGATGCAGAGATCAACAAGGCCTATGGTTTCATCACTACCGTGTCTCGCCACCTTGGCCTGGATGTGGGCAAGGTTCTTGGCAGTCTGGCGAAGTACACTTCCAAGTAAGGGCTTTGGGATGAACATGCAATATGGCAGTTGTGCCAACATATCTTATCAGCCACCTGGTGGAAGGGACTTTGTGGATCTGAGGCTCTTTCCTCTGTGGCCTCCATCATCCTCCAAATTCCACTAACTTCAGCCGCCTCAGAGCGCAACTGGTCCTTGTTTGGGAACATGCACACCAGCGCACGCAACAGGCTGACCAATAATAGGGTTGAAAACTTGGTAGCCATATGGGAAAATTTGAGGCTTTCTGAGCCTGACAACGAGCCATCCTCAACAAGATTGGAAAGTGACAGTGAAGATGAGGTCTCAGATCCTGATGTTCAAGAGGTGGACATTGAGGAGGTCCAGGGAGAAGACAAGGAAGCCTGAGAGGAAGACAACCAAAGCTTTAGTCTCTAGACTATCATTTTACAGATGCATGTTGAAAATGTTTTTGGGAGATGCGATGGATCATTGGGGATCATTCCATTTTCCATTTTGTTGTTTAGTGAAATCATCCCATGTGAGGAGTCAACTCAAGTTCCATTTGTAACAATTTTTTTATTTTTCTGTTGATTTAAAAAAAATTGTCTACTTATAAGGTAAAGGTTTGTTTGTCTCCATATGATATGGAAAATATATCCAATGCAAAAAACATCTACATTTAAATGGTAATATTAATTTGCATATATTTCAGTTAATTCCCACAAAGTTTCCACCTTTGAATATTCCCCAAAATGTGCAACCCTCACATCAGCTGCAGAGACTGTGATTACACAGTCATCTGGAACAGCTGATGCTCTCATGCATGTTTCAGTGTTACTTGCCTCGAAGCGAACATAGAAGTTATTTATCTCTTCTGGTAGGCTCATGTCACTGGGAAGCTCTCGGCAGTGCTTCCCTTTGTAGCCCTGCCACATCCGACGAGCGTTGGAGCCGGTATAGTACTATTGGATCTTAGTTCTGTATTGAAGCTTTGCCTGTTTGATGGTTCATCGGAGGGCTTATAAGCTTCCGGGTTAGAGTCCCGCTCCTTGAAAGCGGCAGCTCTACCCTTTAACTCAGTGCGGATGTTGCCTGTAATCCTTGGCTTCTGGTTGGGGTATGTACGTACAGTCACTGTGGGGACGACGTCCACGACGCACTTATTGATAAAGCCAGTGACTGATGTGGTGTACTCCTCAATGCCATCGGAAGAATCCCGGAAAATATTCCAGTCTGTGATAGCAAAACAGTCCTGTAGTTTAGCATCTGCTTCATCTGACCACTTTGTCATAGACTGAGTCACTGGTGCTTCCTGCTTTAATTTTTGCTTGTAAGCAGGAATCTAGTCTCATTTTATTTTATTTCACCTTTATTTGACCAGGGTGGCCAGTTGAGAACAAGTTCTCATTTTACAACTGCGACCTGGCCAAGATAAAGCAAAGCAGTGCGACACAAACAAGAGTTACACATGGAATAAACAAACATACAGTAATTAACACAATGGGGGAAAAAAGTGTATATATACAGTGTTTGCAAATGAGGTGAGATACGGGAGGTAAGGCAATAAATAGGCCATAGTGGCGAAACAATTACAATTTAGCAATTAAACATTGGAGTGATAGATGTGCAGAAGATGAATGTGCAAGTAGAGATACTGGGGTGCAAAGGAGCAAAAAGAAACAGTATGGGGATGAGATAGTTGGATGGGCTATTTACAGATGGGCTATGTACAGGTGCAGTGATCTGTGAGCTGCTCTGACAGCTGGTGCTTAGAGTTAGTGAGGGAGCTATGGGTCTCCAGCTTCAGTGATTTTTGCAATTCGTTCCAGTCATTTGCAGCAGAGAACTTGAAGGAAAGGCGGTCAAATGAGGAATTGGCTTTGGGGGTGACCAGTGAAATATATCTGCTGTAGTGTGTGCCACGAGTTGGTGCTGCTATGGTGACCAGTGAGCTGAGATAAGGCGGGGCTTTACCTCGCAAAGACTTATAAATGACCTGGAGATAGTGGGTTTGGCTTTGGATTACGTTGGTAGTGCAGTCGTGATGTGTCGGCAATAAAAGGGGTCCAGGCCAATTGGCATTGTAGCCCAAGGAGTGGCTGATGGACCTCTTTAGCTAGCTGGGAGATGGGCCTAGCATAGGTTAGCTACAGGCTAATTGGTGCTTGCTTCGGGACAGAGACATTAGCCAGGAGAAGCCAATTTAGCTAGCTGTGATGATCCAGGTGAAGAGTTTCAGAGCTTGTGGTAGGAATCCGGAGATATGGAGGAAAAACTACTTTTCCCATAGGGCCCCATATTCCTAATGAGTAAATTGTTACATGATTAATTTAATCGAGTAACAATTAAACATAGTTGGTTGATGAAATAAATTAGTCATCAGATTAATGATAGTCACGACAGCACACACACATAAGCAATGAGCAGAGCTGGGGCAGACAGTGTTTTGTCATGCTAATGTCAGCGTGCAATCAAAGTGGGCAGAGGATGATGGAGTTAGGGACCAGGTGTGTGAGGAGGCAGGTGTTATTCCTCAACACAAACCCTGTGATATTTATAACCTGGTGTGGGTGAGGCGTGATGGGCACAGACAGGCACACTGCTCCCTCTGACGCCATAGGACAGACCACTGACAGGACAGGCTGGAATAGCTCAGCCTAGCCGACCCACTCAACACCATTGTGCTGACCTGAACTGTAAAGTGGGTTTTGCTGCGTAGGGTCAACTAGTGGCCTAGCTTACGCAATGTCATTTGTGGGTTGGCAACCCCTTCCTCCGACTTGGCATCGGAAAGTCTACCCGTCTCCTCCTTGCAATGAGAGAATTCGTTCTCACTGAACCCTCCCTGACTAGCACCAAAAGCTCAGCCTTTAAGGCTTTCTCAATCCATAATGGTCAGCTATAGCTAAAAGGTCTACTTTACGAAACCTCACCAAACAATCAACAGAGGGCGCTTCAAAAAACGTGGAGATGGCTGAGGCAGCCATCTTGTACACAGCAATCTCCTGAACACACAAACTAAACAAGTCATCCAAACTCACAACCTACCATCACTAACCACAGAGAGCTCAGTGCAGCAGGGTCCAGTGGGTTTAATGGAATCCCGGATGAGCCCCCATTATGTTACGAACGCCTCTGAGAAGAGGGAACGCAACACCCTGTGAAGTGGAAGAGGTATGGACAGTAGGTGTGAGAAAGGACGACAAAAGAAAGAATAGACCGTTTACTAGGATTTATTTCCTACACGGTAATATGGGGAAAAGGGTCTGGATGGAAGCAAAGAAAGTAAATGTCAAAGCTCCCCCTCTCCTATCTAACCTGCCTACCCACTACTTACCTAACTTAGCACCCCCTGGTGCACTAACCAAAATACAGGGGGTGGTCCAGCCAGGTCTTACCTAGTGTGCCTAGACAGTGAATGTACTACGGGTATATGTATGCCCGCGGGCCTCTTGCCTAAGCACTCCCTAGGTGCCTTCCCCTTCCCCCCTGGGAACAAATGAAACAGAATATCAAACAATATCTCAAACTAAGAAACAAAGGACATCCAAAAAGCTCTCTGAGCAACAGTCTCACACAGAACATACCAACTGCTCCCAGCAACAACTAACATAGTACATACCAACATGCTATAACCCTCAGCCATCAACCTCCTCTCTCAGCAATGATCTATATCACATTCAATCTCTCCAGCAATGATCTAAGCCTGCCTATGATCTCTCTCTGCAATCTCTCTATCACAATCAATCTTTCTGCAATGATCTCAGCCTGCCTATGATCGCTCTCTTCTGAACAACAGAACACTGGCTTTTATAGCTTCAGAAGGCATTGCTAATTAGAGACAGCTGCGTCTTGACGAGAGGGCGGGGTCAGCTCTCCAATCATCAATTGGGGCCGACCAATCAGCTGCTTGGGGAGAATTTCAGGAAGCCATCTCCTGAAACACACACACTCAAATACAAACTACAACACAGAAACTGGGGAACGTAACATTCTACATGTCATTGGAATGACAGGTCTTTGCAGCCGATGGCATTTTTTCATTGCCTCAAACATCAAGAATACTGACAGCCGAGAGGTACTTAGTACCTCTGCCCAAGGTGTCGGCAGTACATTTTTTGTTCATCACAAAGCACAGATCGGCCTTCAGCCTTGTTAAAATACTCCAGACCAGAAGGTGACAGTACCATTGCCAAGCTATGTTTGGCTTGTGCCTTTGTAGATGGCTAATGTTAGCTAACTAGAAAGCTAGGTCGAATGTGTAGTAAGCCCTTGTTTACACAAGCCAGATGGCCACAACTAGATAACTAGCATAATTTAAATCACAATGGGTACATTTTTTTATGAAGCAGCTGCTTGTCAGCTGTTGAGTAGCTAGCTAGCTATGTTGTGCTAACTGGCAAATGGCAACGCTAACTAGGAAGTTAACTGGCGCTGGACGTATGGGATAATGGAGAGTGAATTCAATTATTTCTTTATCTTGCTTGCTTGCTAAATCATTTAGTGTTGATTACATTGTGCTGCACTTACCACCCCATTCATTTCATATGAAGTGTGTGTGGCTGCTAACTATAGCTAGCTAACTAATGAGCAAGTGTACATTATCAAACCTAACAAAACATGCTTCTTCAAGCACATTACTCCTTAGCTAGACTTAAAAGATGTAAAGGCTTGCTCCAGAAAAACAATATGTATTATGCAGCTTTGTTTTATGCTGAACAAAAACGCAACATGTAAAGTGTTGGTCCCATGTTTCATTAGCTAAAATATATAATCCCAGAAATTTTCTGGGGGGGGGGTGCTGAGGTGTATTTCTGTCTGTAATAAAACCCTTTTGTGGGGCACCCTTTTGTTGGGGCAGGCCAATTCTACATGTTCTAAATGTCCTGTTCGCCGATACTAGGTCGATTACCCAGCAGGCCATCAAGACAGTTTTTGGGTGATGCTTTCCTTTCAGTACCTCTCGGTCGTCAGCTGTATGTTTCCTTGCAGTACCTCTTGGCCGTCTGTTTTCTCGGTGTGTCTGACCTCCTTAAGCAACAAAGTATGCTTGGTGTGTGTGATATGTTTTTACCGGTCAGGTTTGGCCAAAGGAATTAAAGCTGCGCCATTCATAATCTTGGAGTAGCTAACATGGAGAAAGGAGAGCACCATATATTTTTACAACAATGGGTCTCCACACTACACCACCTGCTTCTCCGATACCCACTTGACACAATATTGGCTGTTCTTCTGATCAGATCATTCCGGCAAAGCTAAGATCGAAGGCACTGCTATGGTGCTCAAAATCAGATGTAATGATTTAGATAGTTTGGCCTGTTTCCCCAAATAGCACCTGTAACATTGCGGCCACCCAAAAAGTATCATACTCAAGAGACAAAGAGCACAGACATATGCAGAAGAAAATGAAACGTCCCATGTGTAAAGGACTAGCCTAGATAAGTGGAAAATGTTTTGCTTCTTTGTCCTCTCATTCCTGGGAGCTGTCCAGTGAATAAGTTATTCCCCATCTAGCCCTAGTTGGCTAACCGTTGGGGCGGTCATTCCCCATCTAGCCCTAGTTGGCTAACCGTTGGGGCGGTCATTCCCCATCCAGCCCTAGTCGGCTAACCGTTGGGGCGGTTATTCCCCATCCAGCCCTAGTTTGCTAACCGTTGGGGCAGTTATTCCCCATCCAGCCCTAGTTGGCTAACCGTTGGGGCAGTTATTCCCCATCTAGTGCTGGTCGGGCTAACTGTTGGGGCGGTTATTCCCCATCTAGCGCTGGTCGGGCTAACCGTTGGGGCGGTTATTCCCCATCTAGCGCTGGTCGGGCTAACCGTTGGGGCGGTTATTCCCCATCTAGCGCTGGTCGGGCTAACCGTTGGGGCGGTTATTCCCCATCTAGCACTGGTCGGGCTAACCGTTGGGGCGGTTATTCCCCATCTAGCCGTTGGGTTGGCCAACCCTTGATTGAGCCCAGCTATGTTGTCAAAACACCTCCATGTGAATTTGGCTGGACAAACAGACAGACCGCACTATGGTGTGAGTGGCCCTGCCAGTGCTGGGTGACCTGCTTTCACCGCTGGACAACAGTGGTCTGACATGTCCAGAACTTTACTCCCGCTTCTTCTGCTTTCAGGGCAGGGATAAAAGGTGTGAGTGAGGGAGAGACCAGAGTGCATTCAGCATGCCCTCTAACCTCTACAACTGGAACTGGGCTCTAGCCAACAGGAATAGACTATGTACCTGCCCACATACGGAACTGCCTGAGCTCTGTGTAGGCCTATACTGTATAGATTGTCAAATAAAGGTCAGATATTTGCGCTTGATTTAGGCTACTTTGCCCGGTACAGTATTTGTAAGGCTGTGACGATACCAGTAATGTAATATTTATTTCCTTGTAAAAAATGACAACAAGCAGACCAAACTCTTTGGTCCGTTAACCTGCTGTATGTAAAATATTGTGTGCTGTAGCTTGGAAAATAAATAGATGTGACTGTGGATGACAACATAATGATGTTTCCAAAATAAGTGAAATCTGCTTTGTGTTTTGTTAACTTGCCACGTTACTAAAGGGTATTGCGATACTGTTATTGTCCCCAGCTGAAGTATTTGAATATGGATATGACACAGAATGGTTTGAGAAATCATCTCAATGGCATAAGCTATATTATAAATAATCTGCAACACATCATTATGCCTGGCCAGCCAGGTGATTGCTGCTGCAATCATGCTGGTTAGGTATTCCATCTAGCCTACTCCGTTAGCTGTTGTGAAACCAGATGGCTGTCTTTGGCCTCTCAAAGCTAGGCTGCTCTGTCCACTCAAGACCAAGGCTTCAGACATCCAGGAGCCTGCCCTGCTCGCAGCCTGCCCACCATTAAAACACGAAAGGATACATTTTCATAGTGCAAAAGCAATGTTAATTTACCATAAACCTCATTGTAATCTGGCAGCACGATTTCACCAGAAATCTATTACCCAGCCAAAAGGATACTAACACTACCCAGCCAACAGGACATAATATAGAATAATAATACTCCATAGGCTAATCAGTTGAGTTGAAAAGTTCTGAAGTTTTTTTTAAAGTCTATTCAATTAGATCTGACACACTGTTCTCCCTCTCCCCTCCCCTGTCTCCGTCACTGTCTGGTGGGTGTTTCTCTTAGAAATGGCGTGAACTCTCAGAGCTAGGAAGCAGATTTTCTACATAAGAGTAGTACATTTCAGACCTCTCCACATTCATTTTTATCTTCAATACTGAATGCAGTCTGGCATCTAAGCCAACTATCTCTATATTAAATGTGTTTAATATAATTGTGTGGGTTTAGTTGTTGGTTGCTATAAAACAAGTGTCTGTTCTGAAGATGCACGTTCTTCATAGACACCGAAGCAGATGCAATGTGGGAGGCATCAGGAAGCAAACCCTGTGTTGATTGCTATAGTGTTGCTTTAGTCTCACACTTGTTGTTGCCAAAACTTTTATCAACATTACTTGAATAGAGTATGTTGTGTTTTCAGCTGCTCTGTTTGGCTAGGCCCATCTCACAGGTGGAATGAATGAGGTGTTTCTAATTTTGCAAGCTCTAACCAGTCTCCTGATCTTCTCTCATTCCCTTCCTCTCTTCTCCTCTCCTCCTATTCATTCCCTTCCTCCTGTCGCCAGGTGGTGGCCTAAGCCATGGGGGCGTTCCTGGACAAGCCCAAGACTGAGAAGCACAACGCCCACGGCGAGGGCAATGGTCTCCGTTATGGCTTGAGCAGCATGCAGGGCTGGCGGGTGGAGATGGAAGACGCCCACACCGCCACGGTGGGTCTACCCCAGGGCCTGGACAACTGGTCCTTCTTCGCTGTCTACGACGGCCACGCCGGCTCCCGCGTGGCTAACTATGCCTCTAAACACCTGCTGGGGCACATCATAACCCACAGCATGGGTCCCCCGGGCCCTGAGGGTGTCAGCCCAGCACCTGCACCCGCCGTGGAGATGGTCAAGATGGGGATCCGCACCGGCTTCCTGAAGATCGATGAGCACATGAGGAACTTCTCTGACCTGCGTAACGGCATGGACCGCAGCGGCTCGACGGCCGTGGCCGTGATGTTCTCTCCAGAGCACCTGTACTTCATCAACTGTGGTGATTCACGGGCCGTGCTCTACCGCAACGCGCATGTCTGCTTCTCCACGCTGGACCACAAGCCCTGCAACCCACGGGAGAAGGAGAGGATCCAGAACGCAGGCGGCTCCGTAATGATCCAGAGGGTGAATGGTTCCCTGGCCGTGTCCCGGGCCCTGGGAGACTACGACTACAAGTGTGTGGATGGGAAGGGTGCCACGGAGCAGCTGGTGTCCCCAGAACCCGAGGTGTTTGAGATCGAGAGGGCCCAAGAGGATGAGTTTGTGGTGCTGGCCTGTGACGGTATCTGGGACGTGATGACCAACGAGGAGCTGTGTAAGTTTGTCAAGTCCCGTCTGGAGGTGTCCCACGACCTGGAGAAGGTCTGCAACCAGGTGCTGGACACCTGCCTGCACAAGGTACAGTGAGGCTAGACTGTGTGTGTGTGTGTGTGTGTGTGTGTGTGTGTGTGTGTGTGTGTGTGTGTGTGTGTGTGTGTGTGTGTGTGTGTGTGTGTGTGTGTGTGTGTGTGTGTGTGTGTGTGTGTGTGTGTGTGTTTTACAAATGTAAAGGATCGAGGTGTTTGTTACACTGTATTCAGACTAGAGGTCGACCGATTATGATTTTTCAACGCTGATAGGATACCGCTTTTATTGGAGGACCAAAAAAAACGATACCGATTAATCGGACAATTCATTTTTTTTTTTTACATTTCTAATAATGACAATTACAACAATACTGAATGAACACTTAATATAATACATCAATAAAATCAATTTAGCCTCAAATAAATAATGAAACGAAAATGTTCAATTTGGTTTAAATAATGCAAAAAGAAAGTAAAAGTGCAATATGTGCCATGTAAGAAAGCTAACGTTTAAGTTCCTTGCTCAGAACATGAGAACATATGAAAGCTGGTGGTTCCTTTTAACAGGAGTCTTCAATATTTCCAGGTAAGAAGTTTTAGGTTGTAGTTATTATAGGAATTATAGGACTATTTCTCTCTATACCATTTGTATTTCATTAACCTTTGACTATTGGATGCTCTTATAGGCACTAGTATTGCCAGTGTAACAGTATAGCTTCCGTCCCTCTCCTCGCTCTTACCTGGGTACGAACCAGGAACACAACGACAACAGCCACCCTCGAAGCAGCGTTACCCATCGCTCCACAAAAGCCGCGGCCCTTGCAGAGCAAGGGGAACAACCATTACAAGTCTCAGAGCGAGTGACGTTTCAAACGCTATTAGCGCGCACCCCGCTAACTAGCTAGCCATTTCACATCGGTTACACCTGTCTCATCTCAGGAGTTGATAGGCTTGAAGTCATAAACAGCAAGAGCTGCTGGCAAAACGCACGAAAGTGCTGTTTTGAATTAATGCTTACGAGCCTGCTGGTGCCTACCATCGCTCAGTCAGACTGCTCTATCAAATCATAGACTTAATAATAACACAGAAATACGAGCCTTAGGTCATTAATATGGTCGAATCCGGAAACTATCATCTCGAAAAAACAAGACGTTTATTCTTTCAGTGAAATACGGAACCGTTCCGTATTTTATCCAACGGGTGGCATCCAAGTCTACATATTCCTATTACATTGCACAACCTTCAATGTTATGTCATAATTACATAAAATTCTGGCAAATTAGGCGGCCCAAACTGTTGCATATACCCTGACTCTGCGTGCAATGAACGCAAGAGAAGTGACACAATTTCACCTGGTTAATATTGCCTGCTAACCTGGAATTCTTTTAGCTAAATATGCAGGTTTAAAAATATATACTTCTGTGTATTGATTTTAAGAAAGGCATTGAAGTTTATGGTTAGGTACACATTGGAGCAACGATACGCACCGCATCGATTATATGCAACGCAGGGCACGCTAGATAAACTAGTAATATCATCAACCATGTGTAGTTAACTAGTGATTATGATTGATTGATTGTTTTTTATAAGATAAGTTGAATGCTAGCTAGCAACTTACCTTGGCTTACTGCATTCGCGTAACTGGCAGGCTCCTCGTGGAGTGCAATGTAATCAGGAGGTTAGAGCGTTGGACTAGATAACTGTAAGGTTGCAAGATTCAATCCCAGAGCTGACAAGGTAAAAGTCTGTCATTCTGCCGTCATTGAAAATAAGAATGTGTTCTTAACTGACTTGCCTAGATAAATAAAGATTAAATAAAGGTGTTAAAAAAAAATTTAATGTAAAAAATTAAATCGGCCAAATCGGTGTCCAAAAATACCGATTGCCGATTGTTATGAAAACTTGAAATCGGCCCTAATTATTCAGCCATTCTGATTAATCGGTCAACCTCTAATTCAGACCCCTTGACTTTTTCCACATTTTGTTAGGTTACAGCCTTATTCTTAATCGTTAATCATTTTTTTCCCTCATCAATCTACACACAATACCCTCTAATGACAAAGTAAAAGCAGGTGTTTAGAAATGTTTAGTAATTTATCACATTTACATAAGTATTCAGACTCCTTACTCAGTACTTTGTTGAAGCACCTTTGGCAGCGATCACAGCCTCGAGTCTTCTTGGGTATGACACTACAAGCTTGGCACACCTGTATTTGGGGATCTTCTCTACAGATCTTTTCAAGCTCTGTCAAGTTGGATGGGGAGCTTTGCTGCACAGCTATTTTCAGGTCTCTTCAGAGATGTTTGTTCGGGTTCAAGCCCGGGTTCTGGCTGGGCCACTGAAGGACATTGAGAGAGTTGTCCCGAAGCCACTCCTACGTTGCCTTGGCTGTGTGCTTAGGGTTGTTGTCCTGTTGTAATGTGAACCTTCGCCACAGTTTGAGGTCCTGAGCGCTCTGGAGAAGGTTTTCATTAAGGATCTCTCTATACGTTGCTCCGCTCATGTTTGCCTCGATCCTGACTAGTCTCCCAGTCCCTGCCGGTGAAAAACGTTCCCACAGCATGATGCTGCCACCACCATGCTTCATCGTAGGGATGGTGCAGGGTTTCCTCCAGGTGTGATGTTTGGCATTCAAACCAAAGAATTCAATCTTGGTTCCAATTGGAAAAATCCAGGTGGGCTGTCATATGCCTTTTACTGAGGGGTGGCTTCTGTCTGGCCACTCTACCATAAAGGCTTGATTGGTGGAGTGCTGCAGATATGGTTGTCCTTCTGGAAGGTTCTCCCATCTCTACAGAAGAACTCTGGAGCTCTGTCAGTGACCATCGGTTTTTGGTCATCTCCCTGACTAAGGCCATTCTCCTCCGATTGCTTAGTTTGGCCGAGCGGCCAGCTCTAGGAAGATTCTGGATGTTCCAAACTTATTAATTTAAGATATATGGAGGCCACTGTTTTTTGGTACATTCAATGCTGCATAAATGTTTTGGTACCCTTCCCCAGATCTGTTCCTCGACACAATCCTGTCTCGGAGCTCTACTGACAATCCCTTCCACCTCATGGCTTTGTTTTTGCTCTGACTTGCACTGTCAACTGTAGCACCTTTATATAGGCAGGTGTGTGTGCCTTTCAAAATCATGTCCAATCAATTGGATTTTCCACAGGTGGACTCCAGTCAACTTGTAGAAAAATCTCAAGTATGATCAATTGAAACAGGATGCACCTGAGCTTATGGTGTATTGTGTGTAGATTGCTGAGGGAAAAATCGATTAACGATTAAGAATAAGGCTGTAACCTAACAAAATGTGGAAAAAGTCAAGGGGTCGTAACAAAAAGTTGATGGGTCTGAATACTTTCTGAAGGCATCCCTCTCTCCATCCCTCTCTCCCCCCTCCGCTACAGGGAAGTCGGGATAACATGAGTGTTGTTTTGGTGTGTTTTCCAAACTGCCCTAAAGTGTCAGAGGAGGCGGTGAAGAAAGATACAGAGCTGGATAAGTTTCTGGAGTCTCGCGTGGAAGGTGAGAATGATTGTACACATGACTTTTCCCCTCCATACTGTTGTCTTCATCTAGGCTGCATCCCATTCTCTATTACCTTTCTCTCCAAGTGTGCATTCGTTTCCTACCCCTTACGGACCACAGGCCCTGTCAAAATGTATTACACTCCCCTCCAATCCCCTTCTCACACACTTTCTAAACAGCTGGGTAAAACTGCCTGGCTGCCGTTTGCTAGAACTCCAGCTGGCCTATCAACTCCCATTGAAGCACATTCATGTCTTGACCCACTTTCTCATTCCACACTCCCCCTCTTCCTCTCCTTCTTCACCCTCTGCTTCTCTTCCAACAGTCTCTCTCTCTCCCTTCTCCTGTCTGTCACATTCCCCCTCTTCCTCTCCTTCTTCACCCTCTGCTTCTCTTCCAACAGTCTCTCTCTCTCCCTTCTCCTGTCTGTCACATTCCTCCTCTTAACCCTGTTTCAGATTCTCGTTCTCTTGCTCTCACTCTTAAATTAAAAATCAAGCTGCTTCATTGGCATGAAAAACATTGCATCAATATTTCCAAAGCAACAATGTATACAATATACATTGTAATAAAATTATGAATAATAATACAACAAATAATACAATTGTGTTATTATCATTATTAACAGTCAATAGTAGAAGTATAATAAATGTAAAAGGCTAAACATGGAAAATGAAACTGACTGTCATCCTCACAATACATCAGTATTACAACTGCCATCGTCATTACTACTACTACTACTACTACTACCACCACCATCATTAAATTGCTATCATTACCATCACCCGTACTACTTGTACCACTATTATTTGGAATAATAATCACAACAATAATAATAGTAATAACAGTAATACCACTATTAACAATAATAGTAATGGACCTCCTGGGTGTTAACAGTCCAAGGTACTGCATCGCAGTGCTAGCTGTGCCACCAGAGACTCTGGGTTCGAGCCCGCAGCCAGCCGCGACCGGAGGCCCATTTGGCCCAGCGTCGTCCGGGTCAGGGAGGGTTTGGCCGGCAGGGATATCCAGGGATACGCGCACTAGCAACTCCTGTGGCGGGCCGGGCGCAGTGCATGCTGACCAGGTCACTAGGTGCACGGTGTTTCCTCCGACACATTGGTGCGGCTGGCTTCCGGGTTGGATGTGCGTTGTGTCAAGAAGCAGTGTGGCTAGGTTGGGTTGTGTTTCGGAGGACGCATGGCTCTCGACCTTTGCCTCTCCCGAGTCCATATGGGAGTTGCAGCGATGAGACAAGACAGTAGACACTACCAATTGATTACTATAGAAAAAGGGGGTAAAAGATAAAAAAATATATATATAAATTAAAAAAAATACAATAATAGTAATAACAGTAATACCAATATTAACAATAATAGTAATAACAGTAATAACACTATTAATAGTAATAACAGTAATACCACTAATAACAATAGTAATAACAATAACACTAATAAATAGTAAGTTACTGCAGATGTTATTTTTCAGTGGGCTATATTTGGCTGAAAAGGTATTTTTTTGTTTTTCCTCTGGGTTTAATAAGTACAAATTTGGCATACATGTCTTAATATCTGTGAATAATATATCTCTTGGTGAGGAATATTTCTCACAGTAAAGGAGAAAGTGCATCTCTGTCTCTACCTCCCCTGTCGTGCAGTGACCACATACACACTCCTCTTTGGGTAGCCATGTCTTTTTATGTCTGCCGGTTTCTATTGCCAATTGGTGGTCACTCAGCCTGTACTTGCTAAGGTTCTGTCTCTGCTTCGTATCTCTGACAGAGTACAGATAATCAGCCATTTCATATACTCTGTTTAGATTTTGACCCCCCCTTTGTTCAGGGAAACATTATTCCATTTCTGTTAGTCACATGTTTGTTGAACTTGTTCAGTTTATGTCTGTTGTTGAATCTTGTTATGTTCATACAAATATTTATACATGTTAAGTTTGCTGAAAATAAACGCAGCTGACAGTGAGAGGACTTTTTTTTTGCTGAGTTTATTTTATAAGGCTCTAACGCAACAAAATGTGGGAAAAGTCAAGGGGTTTGAATTCTTCCTGAAGGCACTGTATAGACTTGCAAATACTTAAAGTACAAAAGGGAAAATAAATCAACATAAATATGGGTTGTATTTACAATGTGTTTGTTCTTCACTGGTTGCACTTTTCTTGTGGCAACAAATCACAAATCTTGCTTCTGTGATTGCACACTTTGATATTTCACACAATGGGAGTTTGGGAGTTTATTAAAATTGGATTTGTTTTCAAATTCATTGTTGGTTCGTGTAACCTGAGGGAAAAATTTCTCTCTAATATGGGCATACGTTTGGCAGTAGGTTAGGATGTGTAGCTCAGTTTCCACCTCATTTTGTAGGCAGTGTGCACATAGGCAGAACTGCTCTCAAGAGAAGACAGGCTATGGCGACCTTTCTCAATAGCAAAGCTATGCTCACTGAGTCTGTAAATAGTCAAAGCTTTCCTTAAGTTTGGGTCAGTCACAGTGGTCAGGTATTCTGCCACTGTCTTTCTCTTGCTTGCTCTCTCTCACTCTCAATTCAATTTCAATTTAAGGGCTTTACTTTCTCTCTCTCACCATCTCTCGCTCTCTCCATTTCTATTGCTCTCTCTCTCACTCAGTCTTGACAAATGACCCAACCATCTCGGTTTTGTCTAATTTCTCTCCTATCCTCCCCTTTTTTCATGTCTCTTTTTGACATTTGACTTACTCTGTCAAACGGGAGAGAGTTTTGGGGGTTATGTAAACTCTTCCCCCAGAGTTGGCCCGCAGTGTTGGAATAAGGTTGTGGTAATGTTTCGCTAATGTTTAGCTGGGGGAGCGCCAGAGGGAGCTCCCGCAGAGCAAAGAGGAATGTCTGCTCCAGAGAAAGGAATGCTCTGGCGGGACATCTAACTGGCACCGGACCTAGCCAGTCCAAATGGGCTGCAAGGGTTTCCTCTGGTCTGTCTCTGTCTCCTACTCCAATGATACATGCACTCTTACTTTCTGTCTCTGGCTTATGCCTCAGGGCTCTGACCTTCCTTCCTTGGTCTTACACACACACACGGAACATTTTCTCACACTCACTTGTCTCTCCGCAGTTGAGGTTTTATGTAGCAACATTTAACCTTGAATGAATCCCTTCAATTCTCATCCCCCTCTTTTCTCTCGCTCACCCTCTCCACCTCTCTCTCTCTTCCTCTCAGAGATCATAGAGAAGGCAGGAGAGGAGGGTATTCCTGACCTGGTGACGGTCATGAGAAACTTGTCCTCAGAGAGCATCCCCAACCTGCCACCAGGGGGAGGCCTCGCCAGCAAGTAAGAGCCTGGCCCCTCCCTCTACTGTCTACTCTATAGTGTTTAGTCTAGTTTCTAGTGTCTAGTCTCTAGTCTATAGACCTTTTCAACTGTCAAAACAATAACACATTCTATATGCACACGCAACCAAGAGGTTCCCCAGTAACATCCGGCGCTGCAAGTTAGTTTGCTTGCACAAAATGACGTGTTTGTATTTCTTGATCCAACCAAAAAACTTAACTTGCTACCATAACCACTAAACAAAGTCAATTAATTTTTATTTCCCGCTTACTATCCGTTTGCTCTGGTGGTGTTGGCTACATTTGGGTAGCACAGGAAATAACCACACAGCTAGGGTGAAGGTAGAGTAAGATCAGTTTACCTTGTTAGATATATTATTGGCTGTCGTGAAAGAAATTAATCTAACTAAACTAAATGTAGCTAGCATACTAGTCCAATGTTTGACGGCCACATTGTTTAAATCAAAAGTTAGCTAGCAGAAGTCATTATCCCACTATCAATCTCTCTCCCCCTATACCAATCTGTTTCTTCTAGCTCTTCGTCTGCTTTATTTTACCTAGGTGTATTGCCTTCATTGTTTTGATTAAGAAACATAGCGTGGTTTTAATGAACCGGTAGCTAGTGCTAGTCATGTATTATTTACCTCACAGACCTCGCTAGTGGTTTGTTTACGTGTAGTAAAGCTATAATACAAATGCTAGCGCTGACACCTTGTGGTGATAATAATGAATGCATATAATTGCACTAGGATGATGCATAACATGAAGCAAACAAATTGCTACTTTATTTCAAGCAACATATATTTTTTTAATGAAATGAACCTTAAAATATTTGTTTCTGCACACCCTCATGATAGTAATATGTACTATTAATATCTCTCCTGAGCATGTCATCCTTAAGGCCTACCTTCATTACAAGGGTAGGGCCTTTATTTTAACCATTTATTTAATTTGGCAAGTCAGTGAAGAACAAATTCTTATTTACAATGATGGCCTACCCCGGCGATGCTGGGCCAATTGTGCGCCGCCCTATGGCGGAATCCATTGGGCACTAATCCATTTCATGGCGGCATGTACATTAGCTGTAGAAGTTTAATCTAGTATCCTTCAACATGGTTAGCATCATTATGAGTCTAATCTGGTATCCTTCAACATGGTTAGCATCACTATGAGTCTAATCTGGTATCCTTCAACATGGTTAGCATCATTATGAGTCTAATCTGGTATCCTTCAACATGGTTAGCATCACTATGAGTCTAATCTGGTATCCTTCAACATGGTTAGCATCATTATGAGTCTAATGAAAAAGAAAAACCCACACACTCATTTTGCCAATGTCAGCCTTTTATTTAGCTAATCCTGTTTCAGTATAGAAATGACAAGCCCCATGTACAGTGTATTGTACATGCCCACGAGGCCAATACTAGTCCCTTATGTCTGCATTGTACACGCCCATGAGGCCAATACTAGTCCCTTATGTCTGCATTGTACACGCCCATGAGGCCAATACTAGTCCCTTATGTCTGCATTGTACACGCCCATGAGGCCAATCCTAGTCCCTTATGTCTGCATTGTACACGCCCACGAGGCCAATACTAGTCCCTTATGTCTGCATTGTACACGCCCATGAGGCCAATACTAGTCCCTTATGTCTGCATTGTACACGCCTACGAGGCCAATACTAGTCCCTTATGTCTGCATTGTACACGCCCATGAGGCCAATACTAGTCCCTTATGTCTGCATTGTACACGCCCATGAGGCCAATACTAGTCCCTTATGTCTGCATTGTACACGCCCACGAGGCCAATACTAGTCCCTTATGTCTGCATTGTACACGCCTACGAGGCCAATACTAGTCCCTTATGTCTGCATTGTACACGCCCATGAGGCCAATCCTAGTCCCTTATGTCTGCATTGTACACGCCCACGAGGCCAATACTAGTCCCTTATGTCTGCATTGTACACGCCCATGAGGCCAATACTAGTCCCTTATGTCTGCATTGTACACGCCTACGAGGCCAATACTAGTCCCTTATGTCTGCATTGTACACGCCCATGAGGCCAATACTAGTCCCTTATGTCTGCATTGTACACGCCCATGAGGCCAATACTAGTCCCTTATGTCTGCATTGTACACGCCCATGAGGCCAATCCTAGTCCCTTATGTCTGCATTGTACACGCCCATGAGGCCAATACTAGTCCCTTATGTCTGCATTGTACACGCCCACGAGGCCAATACTAGTCCCATCATATGTCTGCATTGGACATGCATGCTATAAATAATCTCACATCCACTGTAAGCAATGGAACCAAAAGGGTAGAGCATGAATAGTGGAGGCAAGAGAGATCCCCTGGAGAGTGACCACAGTGAAGGGTCACTGTTACATGGGCTGCTAAGTAGCCATGTACAGTATGATTTCCGTCCCTGTATGCTGACCGGGCCGGGATGCAAACCCTAATCCAATGACACTTGAAGCTAGCATGCCAACCACTGGAGGAGGGGGACTGTGAATGTAGCAGAATGAAGCAAATTGGTGCAAAATTGCAAGTATACAAAGCACCTGCTCTTTCCATGACATAGACTAACCAGATGAATGCAGGTGAAAGCTATGATCCCTACTGATGTCACTTGTTAAATCCACTTCAGCCAGTGTAGATGAAGGGGAGGAGACAGGTTACATAAGGATTTGTTATCCTTGAGACAATTGAGACATGGATTGTGTGTGTGTGCCATTCAGACGGTGAATGGGCAAGACAAAATATTTAGGTGCCTTTGAACGGGGTATGGTAGTAGGTGCCAGGCGCACCGGTTTGTGTCAAGAACTGCAATGCTGCTGGGTTTTTCATGCTAAACAGTTTCCTGTGTGTATCAAGAATGGTCCACCACCTAAAGGACATCCAACTAACTTGACACAACTGTGGAAAGCAATGGAGTCAACATGAGCCAGCATCCCTGTGGAACGCTTTCAACACCTTGTAGAGTCCACACCCGATTAATTGAGGCTGTTCTGAGGGCATAAGGCGTGCAACTCAATATTTGGAAGATGTTATTTAATGTTTGAGAAAGACTGTTGGAAGAGAAGCAGAGGGTGAAGAAGGAGAGCAAGAGAGGGTCAGGCATACAAGGCCCTCGCTCGTCCACCATTCGGCAAATCAGATCATGACTCCGTACTCTGATTTCTGTTTACAAGCAGAATCTCAAACAGGAATTACTCATGTCTCGCTCCAATGAGAAATGGTCATCAGAATCAGGATTATGCTGCAGGACTGCTTTGCTGGTGCTTATTGGAATATGTTCAGAGACTCCGCTTTTGCCATTGACAAGCCAACCCCAGTCACCGGCTTCATTAGGAAATGCCTCGGCGACGTGTGTCCCCACAGTGAGGGTTCACAGTGAGGCACACTGCTTTCCCAATCAAAAGCCCTGGATTAACACAGAAGTTGGCACTAAACTAAAGGTCAGCGCTACCACACACATGGCTATAGCAGACAACCCTGATGCTACGACTGAGGTCAGGAACAAGTACAAGAAATCCTACTATGACCTCTGCAGAGTCATCAAACGAGGAAAAGGACAATATAGGAATAAGGTGGAATCATATTACATAGGCTCCAACGCCCACCGCATGTGGCAGGGGTTACAGTCCTTTACGGATTACAAAGGAAGACCCAGCCGTGATCTGCCCAACGATGCCTCTCTTCCAGACAAACTCAATGCATTTTATGTACACTTAGACAATAACCGTGAATATGCCTTGCCTGAGTCTATACTCCAGTCTCTAATCTCTATTTTAGTCCCTAGTCTCATCTCTAGTCTATACTCTGGTTTGTAGTGTCTAGTCTCTATGCTCTCCAGTCTGAACACTATAGTCTCTACTGTAGTGCCTAGTCTCTAATCTAATCTCTATAGTATCTAGACTACTCTATAGACTAGTCGGTATTCTAGCCTCTAGTCTATACTCTAGTCTAGTCTCTAGTCTAGTTTTGCTTCTACTCTGTATTCTGTAGTCTCTCTAGTGTCTAATCTATAGTCTCTACTCTAAACTAGAGATCAGGGATGAGCTACTGGTGTCCCGCGGACCATTAATAATAAAATATGACTAAGGTTTAACCAGGAAGGCAGAGAGACTAGACTCTACTCTATAGTCTCTAGTGTAGTCTACAGTCTCCAGTCTAGACTCTAGTCTGTACTTTATAGTCTGTAGTCTATCGTCTCTAATCTAGTTTTGTCTCTTTTTTATTTATTTAATTTTATTTCACCTTTATTTAAGCAGGTAGGCCAGTTGAGAACAAGTTCTCATTTACAACTGCGACCTGGCCAAGATAAAGCAAAACAGTGTGACACAAACAACAACACAGAGTTACACATGGGATAAACAAACGTACAGTCAATTACACAATAGAAAAATCTATATACAGTGTGTGCAAATGTAGTAAGATTAGGGAGGTAAGACAATAAATAGGCCATAGTGGTGAAATAATTACAATTTAGCATTAACACTGGAGTGATAGATCTGCAGATGATGATGTGCAAGTAGAGATACTGGGGTGCAAAGGAGCAAAAATAAATAACAATATGGGGATGCAGTAGTTGGGTGGGCTATTTACAGATGGGCTATGTACAGGTGCAGTGATCGGTAAGCTGCTCTGACAGCTGGTGCTTAAAGTTAGTGAGGGAGATATGTCACCAGCTTCAGTGATTTTTGCAATTCGTTCCAGTCATTGGCAGCAGAGAACTGGAAGGAAAGGCAGCCAAACGAGGAGTTGGCTTTGGGGATGACCAGTGAAATATACCTTCTGGAGCGCGTGCTACGGGTGGGTGTTGCTTTGATGACCAGTGATCTGAGATAAGGTGGGGCTTTACCAATTAAAGACTTATAGATGACCTGGAGCCAGTGGGTTTGGCGACGAATATGAAGCGAGGGCCAGCCAACGAGAGCATACAGGTCGCAGTGGTGGGTAGTATAATGGGCTTTGGTGACAAAATGGAGGGCACTGTGATTGACTACATCCAATTTGCCTAGTAGAGTGTTGGAGGCTATTTTGTAAATGACATCGCCGAAGTCACGATGTCTCTAGTGTAGTCTCCACTCTAGTCTCTCTGCCTTCCTGGTTACACATCAGTCATTTTTTCTTTTGTCCGCAGGCCACCAGTAGCTCATCCCTGGTCTATAGTCTGGTCTCTAGTCTCTAGTCTAAAGCCTTTGGTATCTTTGCCTTCCCAGTTACACAGTCACATGGTGATTAGCTCCTGTGTAAATGTCCTCCTTGGGGTAAATGGTTAGGGAAGAGAAAAAAAATCAGAAAGAATGTATCGGTCATGTAAAGGAGTAAGAGAGGGATTGATTTGACCTGTCACCCGTGTGAATTATCTTAGAGGGTGTGTTGACTTCTCTCACTGTGTGTGCACCCCTCAGACACAGTGTTATGGAAGCAGTGTACAAGCGGCTGAACCCACACAGGGAAGTGGACGGGGTGAGTATCAGGTTGCTCTTTTCTTCTTTCCTCAAATGTATTGAAGAACATACACTGAGTTTACAAAACATTAGGAACACTTGCTCTTTCCATGACATAGACTGACCAGATGAATTCAGGTCAAAACTATGATCCCTTATTGATGTCACTTGCTAAATCCACTACAGTCAGTGTAGATGAAGGGGAGGAGACAGGTTAAAGAATGATTTTTAAGCCTTGAGACAATTGAGACATTAATTGTGTATGTGTGCCATTCAGAGGGTGAATGGACAAGACAAAATATTGAAGTGCCTTTGAACGTGGTATGGAAGTAGGTGCTAGGCGCACCAGTTTAATTGAGTCAAGAACTGCAATGTTGCTGGGGATTGTCACGCTCAAGTTTCCCGTGTGTATCAAGAATGGCTACCACCCAATGAACATCCAGCCAACTTGACACAACTGTGGGAAGCATTGGAGTCAACAAGAATTTGTTCTTAACTGACTTGCCTAGTTAAATAAAGGTCAATAAAAATATATTTTTAAAAAAGAGTCTCTGAATTTCTGTTCTGAGGGAAGGGCGGGGGTTGCAACTCGACATTCGGAAGGTGTTCCTAATGTTTTGTCCACTGGTGTATACTGTACATGTTTAAACCTCTTTCATACCCCTGTCTTTTCTACAGTATGTTTTGCTCTGTTAAATTTATGATTTTGTCTAGCTTTCCCTAATTGATTTGTATTTCATAGAGCACAAGGCTACACTAAAGTCCCGCCTGTCTGATAAGACTTATCCGTTCTGGAGACCGGGGATGGCGTAACCACAGAACTAGAATGATCACTATTTCTATGGGCACAGCCCATCATTCTATGTTATTGAATAATATCATTTTTAAGTGTTGCCCCATTTTTTTTTAACGCTATAGGCTAACCTTCAGAAAGTATTCAGACCCGTTTTCCACATTTTGTTATCTTACAGCCTTATTCTAAATTTGATTAAATCGTTTTTTTCCCCTCATCAATTTACACATGACAAAGCAAAAACAGATTTTTAGAAATGTTTGCTTATTTATTAAAAACAAGAAACCGATATCACATTTCCATATATATTCAGACCCTTTTCTCAGTACCTTGTTGATTCACCTAAGACAGCAATTACAGCATTGAGTTGTCTTGGGTATGCCGTTACAAGCTTGGCAAACCTGTATTTGGGGAGATTCTCCCATTTTTCTCTGCAGATCCTCTCAAGCTCTGTCAGGTTGGATGGGGAGCATCGCTGTACAGCTATTTTCAGGTCTCTCCAGAGATGTTTGATCGGGTTCAAGTCCGGGCTCTGGCTGGGCCACTCAAGGACATTGAGATTTGTCCCGAACCCCCTCCTGCGTTGTCTTGGCTGTGTGCTTAGGGTTGTTGTCCTGTTGGAAGGTAAACCTTTGTCCCAGTCTGAGGTCCTGAGTGCTCTGGGCAGGTTTTCATCAAGGATCTAGGTGACTTTTGGCAAACTCAAAGTGGGCTGTCATGTGCCTTTTACTCTACCATAAAGGCCTGATTTGGTGGAGAGCTGCAGAGATGGTTGTCCTTCTGGAAGGTTCTCCCATCTCCACAGAGGAACTCTAGAGCTCTGTCAGTGACCATAAGGTTCTTGGTCACCTCCCTGACCAAGGCCCTTCTCCCCTAAATGGCTCAGTTTGGCTAAGCAGCCAGCTCTAGCAAGAGTCTTGGTGGTTCCGAACGTCTTCCATTTAAGAATGGTGGAGGCCACTGTTTTTGGGGCACTTCAATGCTGCAGACATTTTTTGGTACCCTTCTCCAGATCTGTGTCTCAACACAATCCCGTCTCGGAGCTTTGCGGACAATTCCTTCGACCTCATGGCTTGGTTTTTGCTCTGACATGCACTGTCAACTGTCGGATCTTATATAGACAGGTGTGTGCCTTTCCAAATCATGTCCAATCAATTGCATTTACCACAGGTAAACTCCAATCAAGTTGTAGAAACATCTCAAGGATGATCTAGGGAAACAGGATGCACCTGACCTCAATTTCGAGTCTCATAGCAAAGGGTCTGAATACTTATGTAAATAAGGTATTTTTGTTTTTTATTTTAAATGAATTTGCACCACAAAAAAAAACAGTTTTCGCTTTGTCATTATGAGGTATTGTGTGTAGATTGTGGATAAAAAAAAAGGTAATCCATTTTAGAATAAGTCAGCAACGTAACAAGATGTGGAAAAAGTAAAGTGGTCCGAATTTCCCGGCGGCTTCCACCTTGTGTCGCCGTAATGCCCCCTAAAAAATCCATGCCTTTTGCGGCCAGCGTGTCCGTTGTGCCCTTGGGCTGAATATAATAGGCT
The DNA here is from genome assembly GCF_029448725.1 of Salvelinus fontinalis. Classification (NCBI taxonomy): domain Eukaryota; kingdom Metazoa; phylum Chordata; class Actinopteri; order Salmoniformes; family Salmonidae; genus Salvelinus; species Salvelinus fontinalis. The sequence continues at coordinate 87,459,497 of NC_074665.1, read as the reverse complement.
AATTGTAATTCCCGGCTGCCGTGCTCCGAAGCACCTCACTCAAAAGACTCTCTCAGATACAGCCAATGCGTGTCACGTGATTGGGTCCTTCTCACAGGCATTTCAGCTAAGAAGTAGGCTACAAGTGAATAAACATAGACACATTGGGGACTCAACTGCACTCTTATGGAATTTGGAGGCACATATTGAAGATGTCAGAACTTTCTACATTTACTTTCCTTCAGCCAACAAGATGAGTAGGCCTCATGAACAGCAAAAGCACTAGCCTATGTCAATCTACTATCCCCAATAGAACAAAAGTTGACCTATTCTATTGGTCAACTTGTCATTCTGTGTAATAGATGAATATTCCAAACATACTCTGGGACAGTTGTGGGATGTGCTATAGCCCAAATTAATACAATCACCTGCATTAAAACAACTTTTAAAAGCTATATAAGGTTGATTGTTTAGCTTAAAATGTTGATAAACTAATGTGCAAAAATGACCTATTATAAGCGCAGCAATGCACACACGAGAGTAGGCTATAATCAAGAATGTTTCAAAATGCAATTAATTAGCAGGAAAACACTTTTCTCCAACGTGACCACAAATGCGATTATGCATGTAATGCTTTTATTATAAAGGTGCATTTTTATGGTGAAGATTATCTTCCCCAAACTTGAAACACACTCGCAGTTTATGAATGCCAGTTTGGCTCTATACCAGTTGTAAAGCAGATTAATGTGCTTAATTTTAAGAAGTTATTTGGCCACTTTAATTGTGATACAAACCTTATCAAAACATATAGGCCTATGGGCTAGGCTACATGAGGTTTGCGACTGATTTGAAGAAGTCACCAAAAAAAAGGCATGTGCTGTTTCTTGCCTTAATGCACAAGCTGGGCATCATTCACAAGTGATAGGCTAATATTGACACCCATCAGGCTATTCTTGATTTAATCTTGTCTTTACATATACTAAATAATGTGTGATATTAGTTTAGATTTAGAATGGACCATTATCATGCACCTGTCTCGAAACAGAGACAGCGGGAAAATACATGTCAACTATGCACTTAAATAGAGAATGGAGAACGCTTTTCCCGTGGTTCCTTTTCATGCCATCCAGGTAGGCTTATACACCTGTTGTAAAGAAAAGCAATGTTCCTAATATTAGGAAAGTTGATAAATAAATATACTAGGATAGCCATCCAAACTCTGTTTTCTCACACAATTGCATAGCCTATAGAAATGTGGTGCAACATGAGCTTGTGCTCGATTTAGATTTCCAATTACATTTGCATTGATGTCAGAGTGATTAGAGGGACGATAGAGTGCTGAGTAGCACAGTCAGCAAGTTTGGTAGGCTACTAATGAGTATTAGCAGCATCAGAGCTTGGAGAAGCCTAGTTACCGTGACTAAACGGTCGCGTAGAATTTGACTGCAGTAATACGGTCACCGTAACAGCCCTATGATTTACACACATTCAAAACACAAGTGTGCGCATCTCCTCAGATAATCTCGTACTTTACACCCTCTTGATAGACAATACGGTTTGCTGCAAGTATAAACTTGTAGATCTGTCTTCACTGATTAATGCGGCCCTCCTGTATCATTGGGTAAGTTCACACATAGAAATACATAGCTACAGTACTGGTGCTCTCCCTTACCCTTTTAACTATCTGCTCAGTAGTTTCGCCTTTAGGTAAAGTGTTCAAATTGGAACATTCTTGATCTGACTTGTTTTATTGGCTGCTTCCTTGGGGGATGTGGCAGAGGTGATTGTCGAGCACTTCAGGAGAGGTGCTTATCTGAGTTCTTGTTTCCCTTGAGTGGAGTGCAGTTGGTTTTGTTGTGCAGGTGGCCATTGTGGATTGGTCTAACAAAAACAAGCCAGGACTGTCTAATGAGGAGTCTGTCGTTGGGTATTATGGATTTAGTAGTCATGACGTTACTCACAATGTCTTCTCTTGCTTTGCCTTTCCTCTCTGCTCACTTTCTCCATCTCTCTCTCTGTCCCACAGAATGGAGTAGACCTTGAGGACCCCTGGTAGCAACCCAGCAGAACTGCCTGTTCCCACACCAGGACTCCTTTATACACAAGACATCTTTCATCACTTTCTTTCCCTTTTATTTTTCCTACGATACCAAGAGATCAATTGGACCATGAATGCAGATTTGAAACTCTCAACACACACAACGCAAAGGATTACAAACCATTTTAGATGTTTTTTAAAGGGGGGAAAAGGACGACTGCAATGGTAGTATAAAACATTTAAACAAAATATATTCTAGAGAAATTAAGAGCGTTTTTCCCCTTGTTGTTTTTGTGGATTGATGAAGAGCCTTAGCCTTAGTTGGGACATGTACACTCTGTGGTGCCTTTTTCCCCCAACGCTGTTAACTGACCTGGCCCCAGCCCTGCTTCTGGACACAAGGGGCCCTACAGGGGACTACCACTGGGTCAGGGAATCACTGGCCTGTGTCTGCCTGGCTGGACATTGCTACTGGGATCGCAGATAGACAAACGCAATGTGCAAACATGTGGACAGGAGTGTCTGATTGCATTACTTATGTGGAAGGGTTTGGAGACGGACTGCTGGTGCGGGAGGGTTTGGAGACGGACTGCTGGTGCGGGAGGGTTTGGAGACGGACTGCTGGTGCGGGAGGGTTTGGAGACGGACTGCTGGTGCGGGAGGGTTTGGAGACGGACTGCTGGTGCGGGAGGGTTTGGAGACGGACTGCTGGTGCGGGAGGGTTTGGAGACGGACTGCTGGTGCGGGAGGGTTTGGAGACGGACTGCTGGTGCGGGAGGGTTTGGAGACGGACTGCTGGTGCGGGAGGGTTTGGAGACGGACTGCTGGTGCGGGAGGGTTTGGAGACGGACTACTTTTTGCACCCTTTTTTCTTTTCTCTCCAACCAACAAAAAACCCCACAGAGCGACAGCTAATGTTGAGACACTGCTTCAACCTGCAAGCATGTCACTTCTCTGTCCATAAGCTTTCTAGCCTGCTGTTGATCAAGAAAAATGGAAAATGTATATAAAATCTTGAATATTTTGATTTACGTAAACAAATGTAATCCATGGTGTCAGATGTGGCCTACTGTGTGTAAATATGAGGAAGTTGCTGGTCTGGTGTCTTTGTTTCACTCCTAGAGGTCTTGGTTGACACATGGGGAGATGTCTGATATGATGTGACGTCTACACCTGGCTAAAGGGATTCTAACTGCCCACCAATGCTTCACTACTCATTTCTACTTGCATCTTTCTCCTTATTAATTTCTTATTTTCTGTCTTTCCTCAACCTCTCCTTAAAATACAGAAAGACTTGCAACACCTGGCCTTTTAATTTCTCTCAGACGATATTGTAGTGTTTTATTTTTATTTTTTTCATTTAGCAAATGTACATTTCTAGGCAATGAGTTCACCTTTTTGTATTTTCATTTTCAAATGCTGTGTAATATGGTTGTTACCTTCTATTCTCAAAATGTCTACAAATTGGTTGTATAAAAAAAGTGTTAAAAGGAGAAGTCTAAGGATGATTTAGCGTGTCAGTGAGATTAGAGGGGTGAGGTGGATCCCTGTCTGGGCTTCTGATTTAACAATGATCTAGTACACAAGCCTTGGCTGCAATATGACTTGTAGGTACTTGCATGTTGTGTGTGGTTGTATTTTTACAATAACATTGGGGGGGGGGGTCATTACTCCTGGGAAATGGGTATGTTTAAGCTATAGCAGACACTGGGTTAAGGTGGTGGGGGGCTGCTTTGAATGTAATTCAACTTCACACTACACTGCTGAGCAGAGTAGGGGCTACAGACTCTTTCCTCCCCCTGGTCATTTGATGGCAAAACTTGCCTTGGCATTCAGTTTTCATTGTGTTTCATTGGAATATGTATAGATTGTCCCACATGGGATTATATTAATAAAATGTTTATTCTCCCTCAACTTCCTCCCCCGATCACTACTAACTATAACGATTGAAAAATGAGAATGATTCTGATGTTTTGGGGGCTGGATTTGATTTGAGTAATTTAGTGCCAATGTCATTCATCCTGATTTTCCTTTTATGTTTTTTGTATATCTACAAGTATTGATCTAAAGAATGATCTAATTTCCACATTTTATTTATTCCAGATTTTAGCCTGTATTTGAGAATGGTATGAGATTATGATGATGTGTGTAGGCGTGGCAGCCCCACTCCCTCTTCAGGGTCAGCTGAGTGACGAGGGTCGCGACGGGTTCAGGGGTCGATCCTGAGTTTTCACCATACCTCCTTGTACTGATAGTTCCCAGTATAACATTGTGATGTTTCGGACCATATCGTGAGAATAATCTTCAATAAAGGATGGATACATTTAATGTCATTATTATACTCTCTGTGTTAACTTTCAGTCCTGCTGGGCGCTCGCACATACAGTCGTGGCCAAAAGTTTTGAGAATGACACAAATATACATTTTCAAAGTCTGCTACCTCAGTTTGTATATACACCAGAATGTTATGAAGAGTGATCAGATGAATTGCAATTAATTGCAAATGTATAAATTGAAGGTAAAAGCAGAAATGTTTATTAGTTTACTCCAATTGGGGGATCGGTGGTAGGGTTTGCGGGGAATAATAATAAAGGTATATTCTTTAAAAAAGTATGTATGTGTGTATATGAATGCATGCGTGTATGGATATACACTGCTCAAAAAAATAAACGGAACACTTAAACAACACAATGTAACTCCAAGTCAATCACACTTCTGTGAAATCAAACTGTCCACTTAGGAAGCAACACTGATTGACAATAAATTTTACATGCTGTTGTACAAATGGAATAGACAAAAGGTGGAAATTATAGGCAATTAGCAAGACACCCCCAAAAAAGGAGTGATTCTGCAGGTGGTGATCACAGACCACTTCTCAGTTCCTATGCTTCCTGGCTGATGTTTTGGTCACTTTTGACTGCTGGCGGTGCTCTCACTCTAGTGGTAGCATGAGACGGAGTCTACAACCCACACAAGTGGCTCAGGTAGTGCAGTTCATCCAGGATGGCACATCAATGCGAGCTGTGGCAAAAAGGTTTGCTGTGTCTGTCAGCGTAGTGTCCAGAGCATGGAGGCGCTACCAGGAGACAGGCCAGTACATCAGGAGACGTGGAGGAGGCCGTAGGAGGGCAACAACCCAGCAGCAGGACCGCTACCTCCGCCTTTGTGCAAGGAGGTGCACTGCCAGCGCCCTGCAAAATGACCTCCAGCAGGCCACAAATGTGCATGTGTCTGCTCAAACGGTCAGAAACAGACTCCATGAGGGTGGTATGAGGGCCCGACGTCCACAGGTGGGGGTTGTGCTTACAGCCCAACACCGTGCAGGACGTTTGGCATTTGCCAGAGAACACCAAGATTGGCAAATTCGCCACTGGCGCCCTGTGCTCTTCACAGATGAAAGCAGGTTCACACTGAGCACATGTGACAGACGTGACAGAGTCTGGAGACGCCGTGGAGAACGTTCTGCTGCCTGCAACATCCTCCAGCATAACCGGTTTGGCAATGGGTCAGTCATGGTGTGGGGTGGCATTTCTTTGTGGGGCCGCACAGCCCTCCATGTGCTCGCCAGAGGTAGCCTGACTGCCAATAGGTACCGAGATGAGATCCTCAGACCCCTTGTGAGACCATATGCTGACACATGCACATTTGTGGCCTGCTGGAGGTCATTTTGCAGGGCTCTGGCAGTGCACCTCCTTACACAAAGGCGGAGGTAGCGGCCCTCCACCTGCAGAATCACTCCTTTTTTGGGGGTGTCTTGCTAATTGCCTATAATTTCCACCTTTTGTCTATTCCATTTGCACAACAGCATATGAAATTTATTGTCAATCAGTGTTGCTTCCTAAGTGGACAGTTTGATTTCACAGAAGTGTGATAGACTTGGAGTTACATTGTGTTGTTTAAGTGTTCCCTTTATTTTTTTGAGCAGTGTATATATATTTACCCCAAAAATATGGGGGATTGGAAATGATGCAGACAATTACATTGGAAGCAACATTCTTTCCGCAATATTAAGCTGATCCACCCCTTAAAAAAATAAAAAGTCCCACTTTGCCATGCAAATGAACTGAATCCCCAAAGAAACATTTCCACCTCATTTCAGCCCTGCCACAAAAGGACCAACTGACATCATGTCAGTGATTCTCTTGTTAACACAGGTGTGAGTGTTGACGAGGACAAGGCTGGAGATCACTCTGTCATGCTGATTGAGTTCGAATAACAGACTGGAAGCTTCAAAAGGAGGGTGGTGCTTGGAATCATTGATCTTCCTCTGTCAACCGTGGTTACCTGCAAGGAAACACGTGCCGTCATGATTGCTTTGCAGGCAAGGATATTGCTGCTAGTAAGATTGCACCTAAATCACTTTCTTAATCACTCTCAATCAGATATAGTAAAAACTGCAGATATTTCTCTCCGCCCCATGGCAAAATGAATTACAGGAAATTACTTCTAAACTTTTTTTCTCTCCGCTGTCAAGAGGGGGACCTAGAGGTCTTCACGGGTCCAGGTGCAACCAATATTCCCGATGCCCGGTCAGGTCTGAAATTCTAACTTGTCCCTCTGGTCTGGGTCAGGTCCTGTTTCATTGTCCACAGGTCTATGTAACTACAGCTGATACATCCGACTGGAGAAAAGGTTAGTGGCGTTCCAATATGGCATCTGGAGTATGGGCGAGTGGGTGTGTCAATCACTCAATAGGTTCAACTGTTTTGACAACATTATTTTCTAATGTTTCTTACCATGCAACTACCGTACAATGAGCTACTGTACCACAAGAGTTTGTAGTATTGTTCTGAAACCAGAGGATGATTCAGTCGTATTTCACTGTTAGTTTTACACAAATACTTTGTAAATGTCCAGTTGTAAAACTGACAATTGTTTATTTTTGATTAAAAGTACTGATGTTGGGTGTACTGTTGTTAAATGCATCGTATGCGTGTGCTTACTGTGACTCACCCCGGTACTAGGTAGCTACTTCCCACGCCGTTGCCGGACAATAGTGATTGTCAAGCAGGCACTGTGTCCCGATGTTGCTATTCATGCCCTCCCCATTGAGTGGACTGTATGTGCATGCATCAAGGAGACGTCTAGATGGTTATCAATGTTGGTTATTTCTCGTGTAGGCTGCTATCCTACTGAAAAAATGGCCACCGTAGCTACTGCCGGCGACACGACCATGATGTATGACGGTCAGGTCTCAGGTCGGTAGGAATGTCCATACAACACCAGTGCACTGGTCGCCCGGCTTATCGACTCGTCATGCAGCCCAATCAGCCACGCAAAAACGGTCTTGAAGTGACAACAAATCTGCCCAATTAGCTGATTCGCTTTCCATACATCACCATATTGGGCTGCAGCTACCCTTTGTTGCCCGAATCTGTGTCATTGGTCCAATCAGGTCTGGTATGGGTCGGTCTAGGTTGAGTTGTCCTCGGGTCCATTCGTGTTTGGGTCTGACTGTCCTCTGGTCCGTTTGGGTCTGACTCCCACTTTGTGGACCTGTGAAGACCTCTAGGGGGGCAGCTCAAATGTTTTGCTTGTAAGGTGGCTAGGGCTGGCTTAGACTGGATATGTGGGTGTGCAGACCCGTGAGCCACTGCAGCCCATCATGATGAGTTCTGTATTTTTGTGGCCCCCATCAGTTGCCCATCCCTGATCTAGAGATATCACTCACCGTTATAATTGTATGATTCTAGGGAAATGTGACTGCACTCTTCATTCTTCAAATGTTAACTCAATGTATTCACACCAACCAATAGAGCAAGAAGAGTCTCTGGCCATGCGTTTACAACTCTCCGAGAGAGAAAGAGGGGTGGGGCTGGAGGGCGGTTGTACTATGGACCCTGTGACTAGTACTACCTTGATACGACAATGAGTCAATTTCTCTCGACAAAGGATTTAGGGATAGACAGACACAGTACCAGTCAAAAGTATATACTACGTTCAAAAGTTTGGGGTCACTTAGAAATGTCCATATTTTTTAAAGAAAACTATTTGGCCATTTCTAGCATGGAATAGCCTTAATTTCTCAGAACAAGAATAGACCGATGAGTTTCAGAAGAAAGGTTTATTTTTGGTCATTATGAGCCTGTAATCGAACCCACAAATGCTGATGCTCCAGATACTCAACTAGACGAAAGAAGACCTGTTTTATTGCTTCTTTAATCAGAACAACAGTTTTAAGCTCTGCTAACATAATTGCAAAAGGGTTTTCTAATGATCAATTAGCCTTTTTAAAATGATAAACTTGGATAAGCTAACATAACGTAACATTGGAACACAGGAGTGATGGTTGCTGATAATGGGCCTCTGTACGCCTATGTAGATATTCCATAAAGAATCTGCCGTTTCCAGCTACAATAGTCATTTACAACATTAAATGTCTACGCTGTATTTCTGATCAATTTGATGTTATTTTAAATTGACAAATAAGTAGATTTTTTTTCAAATACCGTGACCACAAACTTTTGAACGGTAGTATATACATATATTTATAAGGAAGAGAAGCTTAGGCCTAACCCCATAGAGAGAGAGATAACGGTGGCATGCTACGACACCAATTCGTAGATTTTCGATCAGAATATTTTCTATAAAGATAAGCATTATTGGAGTAACTCTGTTTCAGGCCTACTAATCTTCCTCACCTCAAGTTCAACTGTCGGGGTCAGTTGTGTGTGTGTGTGTGTGTGTGTGTGTGTGTGTGTGTGTGTGTGTGTGTGTGTGTGTGTGTGTGTGTGTGTGTGTGTGTGTGTGTGTATATATACACTACCGCCGGGCGCACTGCTTTTATATCATTTGCCTGCTAAAGCTTAATAATAGCCACACCATACCTTCACAAACGTTTCTAAACTTTATTAGCGTAAAATCAAAATTAAGTCAAGCCATTGTTTATAGGGAAAATACGAGCAGAAGAGCAAATGTAAACCAGGGGAAAAAGCGCCCCCCCCCCCACACACACACACAAAAAAAAAAAAAACACAACCCTCCCCTATTTTGGACACCCCTTCCCCCCAGTAAATTTCGATATGTCCCTTATGTTTGAGGTGAAACAGTTTATGGGCACATAAATATAAAATAATAAATGCAATTGAAAAATCGAATACTTCTAACTGAAAGAGTCACCTTACCTTGATACTTAACCTAAATTGATACTCTTCATTAACGTGCATACTACTTGTTGGATGCGCATTTGTTGTCGAGCTGTGTAGTTATACCATGATATTTTCACACGTCACCATCTGATCCAGGAAGGGATTTTCTGAATGACAGCCAAGTGACGAACAGCTGTTGTGATAGCACATGCAACAACAACTCAAGTGCTCGAAAAAAAAATTTTGCGAGGAATGGCCAGAATATTTTGTCGTCTCATTCGTTATGCAGGTGAATAAAGTTCTGCCTGGATCCACGTTGGATCTAATATCCCTTGCTGATTGAGGTCGATCGTCTGTCTCCTTAGATTTAACAGAGAAAGCAGCAAGGTAATGAGTCATGTTTTCGTGCCTCGGATTGGACATCGAGTCTACTGTGCGTAAGTGTGTAGGATAGGCTATTGCGCAAAACCAACGCTCTTCCTATTAATTATTCTGGATATAAGGACAACAAATGACATAGCCCAGTGGGCTTACTCACACTATGATCTGGTAATGAAATAACATGACAAATACATTGTTTTCCATGTTACACAATACAAGGGGCTTGAAGTAGCCTGCTTGAATTTGGAGTTTAGAAATTGAAGTGCTAGATTCGGCCTACCTTGAAAATCAGACATTTACTCAATTTGGTGCTTGAAAAGTCCTTGTAATTATATATATTTTTTGTTGAGATGTGGCCACTTTATTTTGTTTCCTGCGGCTTCAGTTGAAGGGTGTTGTGCTACTTTGTTGCGTAAAACCACGTGATCATTATGAGGACGACAACATCTAATGTTGACTTCAACTTGGCTTCCATACAAATCCTGGCATTAATAAAGCAACCTGGTTTTTGGTACCGCTATTTATGGCGTTTGTGTGCCTGCGTCGGCCACAGGCTACAGACAAATCGCCACGTATGCATTCAATCTATTTAGTCACAATGTCCACCTTCTCGCATATATTCATTCTTAAAAGAAATACCTGAAAATCCTTTCATTTGAATTGCCAATGTCTGTATGAACCCTGCTTAAAGGATGTATAGTCCTAGACCTATGTTGTTGTATAGCTGGAGTTCTGGGACAATGTGCATATATTCACCACTAAGTCCACATGGAACTGCATAAAAATCATTATTTTTGTTTCAACCATTTTGAAATATTGATGCAAATTTCACACATTGGTCCCATTTATTTATAGGAAGACCCATATATGCTGTGTGTACACAAAATATTATGAACACCTGCTGTTTCCACGAAACAGACTGACCAGGTGAATCCAGGTGAAAGCTATGATCCCTTATCATGTCACTTGTTAAATCCACTTCAGTCACAAATTGAGGCTGTTCTGAGGGCACCTTTCAAACTCATCAAAACAATCCAGGTCCTCTCCTATGGTCATCAAGTAAACAACAGTGGAGTCTCCACAGCCTTCACCAAAGTGATGCAAAAGTTGCCGTGGTTATTGATGTTTACTCCTCTGCTTTAGTGGCCAGGTTACTCATTATCACTAAGTGGTTACCATGGTTAAGCTTTTACAACTGGACACACAGATTCATAGAGCCCAAAGTGCAGGAGACGGACAGGGACCATGAGCAACCAGTGGATGTGTCTGTGTTTCATCTACTGATGAGTGACTAGTTGTGTAAAAGTACATCTGTGGTCCTTTGTTATGAAACCGAGTGGACATTATACTGGACATGACATGAGTTACAAACAAATACATTCATGTTGAAATAACTTTGTATGAGCTACACTGAGTGGACAAAACATTAGGAACACCCTTCTAACATTGAGTTGCACCCCCCTTCCTTTTGCCCTCAGAACAGCCTCAAGTCGTCGGGGAAAGGACTCTACAAGGTGTTGAAAGCATTCCACAGGGATGCTGGCCCATGTTAATTCCAATGCTTCCCACAGTTGTGTCAAGTTGGCTGGATGTCCTATGGGTGGTGGACCATTCTTGATACACACGGGAAACTTGCACGTGGAGAAACCCAGCAGCGTTGCAGTTCTTGACACAAACCGATGCGCCTGGCACCTACTACCATACCCCGTTCAAAGGCACTTAAATATGTTGTCTTGTCCATTCACCCTCTAAATGGCACACATACACAATCCATGTCTCAAGGCTAAAAAATCCTTCTTTAAGCTATCTCCTCCCCTTCATCTACACTGATTAATTGAAGTGGATTTAACAAGTGACATCAGTAGGGATCATAGCTTTCACCTGAATTCACCTGGTCAGTCTATCATGGAAAGAGCAGGTGTCCTTAATGTTTTGTATAAAACAAAAAGTTATCCTCCTCCATTCCTTCTACCTCCACCTGTTGTTGGTCTTCTGCTGGTCCAGGTCCAGCTCTCTGTGGAGAAAGGCCAGCTGTCGAGCACTGAGTGGGGAGGGATGGAGACAGGAGTGGGCTGTCAGGCCAGCCTGAGAACACCACTATATACTAATGTTATCCTGTAATCTGAGTCCACAGTGCCATATCAACACTGCCAATCTCTGTTTGCAACTCCTGGGTCGGCAGGTTGGAGGGATTCTTATCACAGTTCTGGTGTTTATGTAGCTATGGCGATTAAGGCTTCTTCATGGTGTAGCATAATACTAACCTATTCCCTGTGTAGTGTTCTACAATCTACATTGCACTACTGTATATACTAACTAGAGCACTATATAGAGAATAGATACTTCAGATTTGCGCAGACTGACTATGGGTCAGAGAGTCACCATGATGGATGTTACATGACTTGATCTGATCTCAGTCAACATGACCACATCAGAGGTTGTTTTTGACAGGGGATTGTGTTCACTGGACGAAGGGTTCTGATCGGAAGATGCCATCAGCGGGTCCAGTCAGTTAGATAGGAGGTAATCCCGGTTAACCCAGAACTAAAGTCTTGCGTAATTGGTCAGCTGCTCGATTAAGTTATAGGTCCATAAGTGTTAAGCGAAAATATCAAGAGACGCGAGAACAAGGAAGGGAACCAGAACCTCACCCTCTGTCTTTCCAAGTTACGGCCCTTCTGAAATTTGAAAGATGCCAACACCAGCGACATCATGCTTTGTCCAAATAACCAGTGAGGAAAAACACCAACACCGGAACTACTGTTGCCCGTTATCCCAAGCATCCCATTCCTTCCCGACAGATTCGACGGTACCAGTTATGTTTACGTAGATCCTTGGTTGGGGACAGAAGCACCAGATCATCAGCAAACAGTAGACATTTGACTTCAGATTCTAGTAGAGTGAGGCCAGGTGCTGCAGACTATTCTAGTGCCCTCGCCAATTTGTTGATATATATGTGTATATACACTACTGTTCAAAAGTTTGGGGTCACTTAGAATTGTCCTTGTTTTTGAAAGAAAAGCAACATTTTTGTCCATTTAAAATAACATCAAATTGATCAGAAATACAGTGTAGATAGACATTGTTAATGTTGTAAATTACTATTGTAGCTGGAAATGACTGATGTTTAATGGAATATCTACATAGGCATACGGCGGCCCAATATCAGCAACCATCACTCCTGTGTTCCAATGGCACGTTGTGTTGGCTAATCCAAGTTTATCATTTTAAAAGGCTAATTGATCATTAGAAAACCCTTTTGCAATTATGTTAGCACAGTTGAAAACTGTTCTGATTTGAAGAAGCAATACAACTGGCCTTCTTTAGACTAGTTGAGTATCTGGAGAATCAACATTTGTGGGTTCGATTAGAGGCTCACAACGGCCAGAAACAAAGACCTTTCTTCTGAAACTCGTCAGTCTATTCTTGTTCTGAGAAATGAAAGCTATTCCATGTGAGAAATTGCCAATAAACTGAAGATCTCGTACAATGCTGTGTACTACTCCCTTCACAGAACAGCGCAAACTGGCTCTAACCAGAATAGAGAGAAGTGGGAGGCCCCAGTGCACAACTGAGCAAGAGGACAAGTACATTATAGTGTCTAGTTTGAGAAACAGACGCCTCACAAGTCCTCAACTGGCAGCTTCATTAAATACTACCCGCAAAACACCAGTCTCGATGTCAAAAGTGAAGAGGCGACTCCAGGGTCCTGGCCTTCTAGGCAGAGTTCCTCTGTCCAGTGTTTGTGTTCTTTTGCCAATCTTAATCTTTTATTTTTATTGGCTAGTCTGAGATATGGCTTTTTCTTTGCAATTCTGCATAGAAGGCCAGCATCCCGGAGTCGCCTCTTCACTGAAAGTGTAAGTATTCAGACCCTTTGCTGTGAGACTCGAAAATGAGCTCAGGTGCATCCTGTTCCCATTAATCATCCTTGAGATGTTTTTACAAGTTGATTGGAGTCCACCTGTGGTACATTCAATTGATTGGACCTGATCTGGAAAGGTAAACACCTATATACGTATAATGTCCCACAGTGGAAAGTGCATGTCAGAGCAAAAACCAACCCATGAGGTTGAAGGAATTGTCCGTAGAGCTCCGAGACATGATTGTGCCAGGGAAGATGTGTTTCCAATGACATCATCAACCAATTAGTAGGCAATGCCTCCTAATTTGTTAAAATCACACAATGCACACCGATGTCATTGGAAACACTTACCTTCCTCTATCTTTTTTTACTACAAAACATAGAAACATGCCACTTTCACATATGCATATGTTTGGGTGGTGCTGGAGATGATAAATATGAAGTTGAACAATAGTGACATTTCCCTTTAAGGAGAGGTAAAGAGCAAGTCCCTCACTGGGACTTGCTGTGATGGAAAGTGATTTCTGCTCCTTACTGGATACACTGTAAACTCTCACACGTCCAGCTATGATCTATTACAGCCGTCTCCTGAGGAACACTGACTCCTCTAGTGAGACCTGAACCTGACCACACTGCTGCTCTTTCAGGAAGAACACAAATCTTAACAAAGGCTGTGAACAAATCCCAATCCAGGGATAATGAGCCTTCATTGGATTCTGCGTCAAGTAGAGGAACTGTTTCATGTCTATCTACTCAGCAGATACAGGGTGGCCATTGAGGTGTGTGTAGATTGCTTCCTGAGGTCTTTCCACTTACTTGTGTAGCCCGGCTCCAGGCACTCTGTGTTCTACTCTGTAGGCTGTGATCAGCTTGGAGAGGTAGTGCTGTGGAATACACACACACTCACAGTTTAAAAGTTGATTGTACATTTTGTGTATTATTTTATGGTACTGTGTTAATGTGTATAGTAAGGTTTGTTAGCTCACCTGAGGTGTGATGCTATGACAGCGGCAGTAGGAGGCGATAGTATCCCTTTGATAGAGGTCTGACGAGGTCCCCCCCATTCCCCCCTCTCATCCAGCGTCAGGGGCAGACAGAAGGTTCTTGCGTAGTTCCCAGCACATCAAGGAATGGAGCCTGGAGACAGAAGAGATCCCCTAATCAGTGACTTGTGAGGGCCTAATCCTTACTCAAGATAAGTGGCTGTACTGTAACTTGAACGTCCCTGTTAATCATGCATTGATGTCAATGGGGGATTTGCGCTGAAATTCAACTTACACACGCAAGTTACACACAAGTTAGGATTCAGGCCTGAGAGAGCAGGGAAAATAGGGGTGGGAATGTTCTGTACTGTAATGCACTGTACTATAATGTAATGTTCCATGCTGTACTGTAATGTAATGTTCCATGCTGTACTGTAATGTAATGTTCCATACTGTACTGTTATGTAATGTTCCATACTGTAATGTAATGTTCCATACTGTACTGTTATGTAATGTTCCATACTGTAATGTAATGTTCCATACTGTACTGTAATGCTTGGAAGAGTGCGTACGTGTGTGTCAATGACAGTGTTTCAATGGCTTGTCTTTACTTGGCCTCTTCTGAATATTTAAAGTACACACACACACAAACACACACACACACACACACACACACACGCAAGACTCATGCACACTCACGTACACACACACACACACACATACATACACACAGGTTTGACAAAGGGAGGCATGTGTTAGCCTTACTCAAGCTGCTGTTCCTGGTACACCAGGGTGTTCCTGGTGGCAGTCAGGTCCAGACAAAACACACGGTGACTGCTGTAGAGGAGCAGAGTGTTATCTGTATCCCACTCTATACAGATACACAATCCTCACACATCTCATGTTCTTTCTACAAGTCTCAGCTCTGGATGGTATAATAAAGTGGTGTTTCTAGAACATTGTGCTTACCCTGCCTGGTATCCATTCTATGGATGCTACCCCTGGATTACACATGGATATGACCTTGGATTTGGGGAAAGAGCTGCATGTGTATTTATAAAAAATAAAAAAATCACCTTTTTAACCAGGTAGGCCAGTTGAGAACAAGTTCTCATTTACAACTGTGACCTGGCCATGATGGAGCAAAGCAGTGCGACACAAACAACACAGAGTTACACATGGGATAAACAAGCATATAGTCAATAACACAATAGAAAAGTATATATACAGTGTGTGCAAATGAGGTAAGGCAATAAATAGGCCATAGTGGCGAAGTGTCAGTCAAATGACTACTTTGTTCAACCAGTGTTATTTAGTAACCTTACCAAAACAACAAGCACAATTTTAAATCACATCAACTTTTACAGCTGTGCCATCATAGGTTTAGACAATGATTTTCTCTATGAACTTGAACTCAGACAAATCAAAATTCATGAATTCAAACGCAGACTGTGCATCTCGCCCACTTGGCACATCAAAGTAGCTCAAGAAACGATCCTGAATAAAGCCCACATACCTGACGATAACTGACAACTGCAAGCAGACTGGTGGCACCATAGGTCCCAGAGCGGTGGGGCAATTTTTACCCCCTGGGGCCTGGAGTTTTTCCTTATACGTTAACCAAACTACTCTGGACCCTATACGGTATGACGGTGATTAATCAGTTGTAAAAAGGTTTCAACTCCTGAAAAAAACTCCTGGGGGGGGATGAAAACCCTTTCAAACTGCAGCTACCTTATATTTGTTGATATAAATTATATTTAGAATAGATTAGGAGGGGGGATTTCTTCTACCCAGACACATAGACAACAACTGATAGACAATAGAACTCACAGGGCTGCTTGCTTTGTGTGTTTGCATCATGCAGGCCTATGCAACTGTTGACCTTACAAAACATTTACTCACATCTGTATCCACTATTATGTTGATTCATTAATTCCAGTTAATAATTTTGGAATAAAAACATAGGCAGCCCAATTTTGAATATAAACTAAATTTGATCACATTCACATTTTTTCCTGACACACAAATGACTATAAATACATAACGTTACCAATTAGTTTACCCTGACCAGATGGACAGGGCGCATAGGCTATATGCAGCTGCTCTTAATAGCCTACAGTTGATCAGACTGAAAAATAGTATTGTTTTTGTCCCATACAGCGAGTCAGATTTGTAACGTTTAGCTGTAGCCTAGGCTGCTGCAACATTTATATCAGAAGTTTTTGCTTGTGTCTGTCTGGAGTGATTATGTGTCATCTTTGCTAAATAAGAAAACTGCACACTCACGCTGCTAGCTAGCTATTGAAGTTAGCACGGCAAATTTAAATAAATTGCACTAACTGGAAACAAAAATAAAGTTCTAAAACCAAAAAAACAATTCATAATATACCTCCTACCTCTCCTGTAATTTCAAAAAACTAATTTGCATTGAATAATATCCCCAAAATGCTCAACTATCACTTTTCACTCTTAATCTCTATCCAACAATGTCACCAAGCTTCTCAACACATAGAACCCACATAATGCCCCATGGCACAATCCCAAAACAACTCACTAGGTTAATTCTCTGATCCTAATTCTATGATTGGATGGACAGTTCAGTTCATACTGCAAAAGCTTTGATTGGTTGGAGGACGTCCTCCGGAAGTGGTCGTAATTACCATGTACGTCTATGGAAGGGGGTGAGGCCTACGAGCCTCCCTGGTTTTGTATTGAAGTCAATGTAGCCAGATGAGGACGGAAGCTAGCTTGGTGCACCATGGTGCTACCCCAGACAGTGCTGTTGAAGTTACTGTAGACATTCATTGCAAAACAGAGTGTTTTAATCAATTCATTGGTGACAAATTAATGTATTTAATATAGTTTTATCTAAAAACTATTCACAACTGGCAGCTTCATTAAATAGTAACCGCAAAACAGCAGTCTCAACGTCAACAGCAAAGAGGCGACTCCGGGATGCTGGCCTTCGAGGCAGAGTTACCATATCTCAGACTGGTCAATAAAAATAAAATATTGATATGGGCAAAAGAACACAGACACTGGACAGAGGAACCCACAAATGCTGATGCCTCAGATACTCAAATGGTCTAAAGAAGGCCAGTTTTATTGCTTCTTTAATCAGGACAACAGTTTTCATCTGTGCTAACATAATTGCAAAAAGGTTTTTGAATGATCAATTAGCCTTTTAAAATGGTAAACTTGGATTAGCTAACACAAATTGCCATTGGAACACAGGTGATGGTTGCTGATAATGGGCCTCTGTAGATATTTCATAAAAAATCTGCTGTTTCCAGCTCAATAGTCATTTACAACATTAACAATGTCTACACTGTATTTCTGATCAATTTGATGTTCTTTTAATGGACAAAAAAAAATCTTTTCAAAAACAAGTACATTTCTAAGTGACCCCAAACTTTTGAAGTGTAAGTGTACGGATGTAGCAGGCTTTCTTTAGCAGCACCGGAGCATTTTACTGGCTAATGACCGTTAGAGCACTGTATTTGTCCTTTTCTGTGAATAAACAGAGCCATAATCGGTTTATGAGAGAGTGTAGATTCATATTTGCTTTTGCCCAAGACAGGATGAAAGGGAAGTTGGCAGGTGGACCAGAAAAGTATAAACATCACGAATCGGCAACTCCGTCTTTGCCAGAAATGAAAGAAACTGAGCTCATTACGAATACGAAGCACCTATCCAATTGAGACCCTAGCTGTGGAACCAACGTGGCTCGTGCTCGATGGACTCTCCTACGACAGGTAAAACAATCGTCACATTTGCGATAGGTTTGTTATCAACTGACAATCACTTTTGCATTGCACCTAGCTAGCTACTTTAGTTACTGTTAGCTAGCTAATATCATTGCACCATTAGCTATACCAGCTTTAGCTTAGATACATTTGTCAGTCATTTACCATTCATCATATACCTATTTGTTTGTACATTAACGTGGAACTGAGGGTATACCTACAATTATCCAGTCCCCCGTCCCACTTGGGCTGTAACCATAACAATGTGAGGCATGACCTGGGAAGGAGATTTTGTCCTTACATTGACATTTCACTAATACAATTGGCAGTCACTACGCTGCCAAAAATATCCTCATGCATTTCAAAAACTGATAGTATCACTGAGTTGCATTTGCTGCTTTATTGACTAGGCTATTGCATGTCATGTAGGCAAAGATCCAAATAAATAATAATGAATGTATATTTAACTGAGCAATGCAACACAGGCTAAGTAGTCAACTAAAGATGTCCGGTGACAAGGTAATGGCTACACTACTGTGAGGATCAGTTTCAAGGATAAAGCAAAAGAGCCTGAAGCCACATCCCCTCACTACTATCTAGGTTAGATAGAAGGTTCTGATACCTCCCTCTCAGGTGCTGAGGCAGAGTCCGCACTGCCCAGCTGTTTCTAAGGTCAAGCAGGTGTCTGTCCGGAGATTCTCCTCCTTCAACCTGTTCAATAGAACCAGGGTCATGGACCCAGAGACAGATTGCCCATCCAGAGGTCAGTGGGTGGAATACACAAACAAGTCCCTCCTTCCCAGAGTACCAAATCAAAGTTTATTTGTCACGTGCACTGAATACAACAGGTGTAGACCTTACAGTGAAATGCTTACTTACATGTTCTAACCAATAGTGCAAGAAAGGTATTAGGTGAACAATGGGTAGGTAAAGAAATAAAACAACAGTAAAAAGACAGGCTATATACAGTAGCGAGGCTATAAAAGTAGCGAGGCTACATACAGACACTGGTTAGTCAGGCTGATTGAGGTAGTATGTACATATAGATATGGTTAAAGTGACTATGCATATATGATGAACAGAGAGTAGCAGTAGCGTAAAAGAGGGGTTGGTGGGTGGGACACAATGCAGATAGCCCGGTTAGCCAATGTGCGGGAGCACTGGTTGGTCGGCCCAATTTGAGGTAGTATGTACATGAATGTATAGTTAAGGTGACTGCATATATGGGAAACAGAGAGTAGTCTGTGGCTTGGGGGTAAAAACTGTTGAGAAGCCTTTTTGTCCTAGACTTGGCACTCCGGTACCGCTTGCCCTGCGGTAGTAGAGAGAACAGTCTATGACTGGGGTGGCTGGGGTCTTCCTCTGACACCGCCTGGTGTAGAGGTCCTGGATGACAGGCAGCTTAGCCCCAGTGATGTACTGGGCCGTTAACGCACTACCCGCTGTAGTGCCTTGCGGTCAGAGTCCGAGCAATTGTCGTCCCAGGCAATGATGCAACCAGTCAGGATACATCGCCTTTCTCAGGTGGGTTTGAGATGCTTGTTGTCCTATGAGTATGCCAAGCAGCTTGCAGCTTACACACACACACTGTAACGGTTTTGACTTGAGGTTATTTCTAGGGGTGCCAGGTAGGTTGAGCCTACCAGAGAAAACATTGGTTTCTCCTTTTAGTTTGGGAGGGAATGAGTCCCATCTGGTCCGTCAAGTCACACCAATACAAAGGACTTATTAAAAGTAAGGATGGAAATATACTTTTCATAAACCCCTTAAAACATTGGAAAGAACTTCAAACAAGTGTATTCTTTTGCGTGGTTGTATTAACAACATAAATGATCACACACACCCACACTCAACAATATAACAAATCAATGCACTTATGATCATTTAGAAATGTCCTGTACCTCGGGCATAAAAAGAGTCCAGCCCGGTAAATAAGTTCAGTGACTCAAGTGACCTTAGTCACGCAACGTTTGTCTGTAGTGTAGAACCAGTATATTCATACACTCAAAATCACACTTATTTTTCAACACAAATATAAAGCGTATCAAAGATGAACCAAAGAATAATACGTCCTCACAACTACATAAATCACAGTATACATCACCCAAACAAATGAAATACCGTGTACAAAAAGTTGTAGTCAGTCGGTCAGTCAGACAATCCGCCAACAGATCTCCAGCGGAGAAAAGGCCACGAAAACCAACGGAGAGTTGTAGTCCACAGACGCACAGAGTGGATCCAATCCTGGGTAAACTCGTTTTAAGGCTACAAAACCCACTGTAAGGCAACAAACAAACGTAATAGCGAAGCTTCATGAACTGAAGGTAGTACACATCCTCATTCATGTCTCAATCACAACTTCACCTTTGCGCAGCTGATGCTGGCTATTTAATGGGGAATTAAAGGGGAAGCGCCCTATTAGAAGGAGAAGCACTGAGACGGTTCAGAAATATTCAGGGCCGTCACAACACACACACACACTGTATGGTATTTCTCTCTTATTCTTTCCAATGATAAACTTGGGCCCATCAGAGTGGACGAGGTGCTCAACAGTTTTAACAATACAGGGAATATCTGTGAGTACATCCTCCGTATGCATATTTAAAAGTGTGTGTGAATGTACCCTATGACTACCTCCCTATGACTACAGCCTGTTATACAATGTTTGCCATTTACCTTAATTGCACTTCAGGTGAGTCACTCAGGCAATTTTTTACCATCATCGCTGAGGGCAGGTTGAGGTTCACCTTTTGTGTTGATATAACAGTCTCATGCAATACAAATGGTCTTTTGTTAAGTCATGGAAGCCCATCAAATGAGGAGAGGTGAGAAGGTGGTGCCATGGTAACAGAAACAGTGTGTTCTGTTGTGTTGTCACGGTGACAGCCATTCTGCATCGTCTTATATAAGGCTCAGTAACCATTTGGTCAGTAAATCAGAGAGGTTGGTTGAAGAAGAGGGAACCCCCTCAGGGATGGCCCGCATCTCTCTGTACTCCCACTAGCAGGCAGCGCCGAGCAGCAGTATTCACACAACAGAGCCAGAAACACTCTGAGAGCTGATCTGCCGCTTTCTTTGCCTGCCTGACAGCCAGGTCATGTGATCATGTGATCCCCATCAGCCTGGCCTTTAGCAGGCCCACATACCTGCCACCCGGTGGGGTGAGCATTCCACTAATGTGATGATAGGAAGAGATTGGCTAAAGCTGCTGTCGCTGTTCTAGCTCCCTGTCAAATGAACCCAAGATGGGGTGTTGTGATATCCTAGCTTTGGACTGTGGTGGAACAAGACTGGTGGTCTGGACTTTTCATTCTGTGTTCCTGTTCCGTTTTCGTCTTTTAGAAAATGGGTCAACAGATATCAGAAAAATAACAAAGTGCCTCAACAGGGCGTTGGGCCACCACGAGCCAGAACAGCTTCAATGAACCTTGGCATAGATTCTACAAGTGTCTGGAACTATCGGAGGGATGCGACACCATTCCATTAGAAATTCCATAAATTAAGACGGCCATGGCATTATTCGTACATTTTCATAAATCATTTTCATGCTCATCAAACCATTCAGTGACCACTTGTGCCCTGTGGATGGGGGCATTGTCATCCTATTGGGGCATAGTCATGGTTTCCAAAATAATGGCCTGCCCAGGACTTTTATACATGTCCCTAAGCATGATGGGATGTCAATTGCTTAATTAACTCAGGAACCACACCTGTATGGAAGCACCTTCTTTTAGTCAAGTGTTTCCATAATTTTGGCAGTTATTGTAATCTAAGAGTACATATGTTAATAATATAATCATGGTATGTAACTATGTAGACATGCATAGATGGATCCTGATTTAATCCATGAGTTAATAAGGACACTTTGTTTGATTGGAGGTCTTAGTACCTCATTGTGTATGTCAAGCGCTCTTTACAGTCACCTGATTAGTTCTAGGTATTCTTGTGGCTTCACAACTATGGGGTCAGAGGGTTATGTCAGTGAGCAAGATGGCTACACAGGGATCAAGTCTAGGGTCATGGTAGAGGTTATAAACTGGGACTCTACCCAGTCCTACCAGTATTCCCCCATTATAAAGTCACAAAGCTCAGCAGACACCATCATCCCAGATTATCCTGATGGAGCTGAAAGCAGAGAGAAATAATAAGCAGTCTATCCCAGTAGTGGGTCCCCTTGCCCTAGGATATCTCAGTTACAAGTAGTACTAGCTGGTGTGGAGTAGGGGTCATGGGTCATTCTAAAATGCACTCTGACTGTTCAGTATAATAGTGTAATTATTCAGATGTATTGTGACATTCAACCAAGCAAGGATCTTTACTTCCGAAAGATCTTTACATCTAAGTGTTAGAGGGTGTACAGAATTTTGTCTGCACATAGATTGATGTGACATGAAAAGACAGCTGTAGGCTAGAGGTTGTTGTTATTTGTCAAGAGAGCTGATGATCCTACCTGCTTAACCTGGTCTGACCTGCTTTGGTAACTGCAGTTGATCAGGTGCCCAGCTGGATGAGTGAGGGGTTAGAGAGGTGTCCCTGTCACCAGGACCAGGGTCTGGGGTTAAGAGGGTACAAGAGAACCCTTCTCGCTCTGGTAGGAATGTGGGGCTTCCATCTCTGTTCGTTCCCCTCAGTGACCACAGCAGGATGCTCGTCTTCACCACGTCCTGAGTACCATCCCAGCTGGAGGAGCTATTCACTGGTTCAGATAAATATCTGGCTCCTTGACCCACCTCTGGTCTTGATTAGCCTGGGGAGGGAGACAGAGGTAGAGCTGCTGGAGGTAGGGACTCCCAGGCATTGGGTCGTTACCACCAGGCAGGGTCACCTCAGGGGCCTTTCAAACCCTCCTCTCAACCACTCTTAATTGATCTCATGCATTGCTAGGCCCAATCATCTGACCCCAAAAGTCCCTGTCAGAAAGAGTTGGGAGGGAAGCTCAGAAGCTCATTGTCTGAAGAGGGGGTGCCCCTTGCCTCTGTGTTAGCCTCCCCCCATCCCCCTCCACCCCCACTCCACATCGCACATCTCTAAATCCTCCCCTGAGGAGAGTACAAGCCACAATCCTTGGGCTCCTTCTCTTCCTGAATGGGAGTCCAAAACGCTGGCGGTGGATTAGTCCTGCAAATGTGTGGACTTAGGTGCTCTACACTGTATTGGCCATAGGAGGAGGGCTTGTATGGAGCTTGTTTTGGGGTTTAACTGGCCTTGTTTCCTGTGAGGATCAAGGTTTTCAGGCACAATGGCTCCCCTTTAGGGCTGGGTGCGGCTGAAGAGGTTTTAGCTGGGGACATGAGACTTGTTGACACAGGGTTTGGACTGTGTGGCTGGAGTGGCTGGTTTTGGGGGTGTTTGCTAGGCTAGGTCACAGATAGGTCATGCTAGGCCATGCATGTAGGTTTCACTGTGCTGTCATAAGGCTCTACAAGGAGGTGTTGTAAGGCATGCTGTGGGATGAGCTGGGTGAATTAGGGCTACAGATCCCATCCATTGAGAACTCTGTTTGGACACAGCAAGTCTCTGGAAATAGGCAGGCTTTATAATGTGGCTCCTTCGACCATCGACTATACCATCAGCTATACCATCTATACCATTGGCAATACCATCAGCTTTACCATCTATACCATCATCTATACCATCAACTATACCACCAGCTACACAATCTATACAATCAGCTATACCATCTATACCATTGGCTATACCATCTATACCATCAGCTATACCCTCTATACCATCGACTATACCATTGCCTATACCATCAGCTATACTATTGGCTCTACCATCAGCTATATCATTGGCTATAGCATCGCCTATAACATCTATACCATCGGCTATGCCATCTATACCGTCGCATATAACATTGATACCATCGGCTATACCATCAGCAATACCATTGGCTGTACTATCAGCTATACCACTGGCTATACCATCGTCTATACCATCGGCTATGCCATTTATATCGTCGACTATACCATTAGCTATATCATCTATACCAATGTCTATAATAATCAACACCATCGGCTATGCCATCGACTATGCCATCGGCTATATCGTCTATACCGCCTATACCATTGGCTATGCCATCTATACCGTCCACTATACCATCTATGACATCGGCTATACCATTGTCAATACCATCGGCTATACCATCAGCTATACCATTGGCTATACCATCTATGACATCAGCTATAGCATTGACTATACCATCTGTACCATCAGCTATACCATTGGCTTTTCCATCTGTACCATCAGCTATACAATCTTTGCCATTGGCTATACCATCTATACTATTGGCTATACCATCAGCTATAACATCTGTACCATCAGCTGTACCATTTATACCATCAGCTACACCATCACCCATACCATCAGCTATACCATTGGCTATACGTTTGGCTATACTATCAGCTATACCATTGACTATAACATTGTCTATACCATATATACCATTAGCTATACCATCAGCTCTACCATCTATACCATCAGATATACATCTATACCATCTATACCGTCAGCTATACCATCAGCTATACCATCTATACCATCAGCTATACCATCTATACCATCAGCTATATCATCTACACCATTGGTTATACCATCAGCTTTACCATCTATTACATCGGATATACCATCAGCTATACCATCTATACCATCGACTATACTATCAGCTATACCAGTTATACCATCAGCTATACCAGTGACTATACCATCTATACCGTCAGCTATACCATTGGCTTTACCATCTATACCATCAGCTATACCATCTGCACCATCATCTATACCGTCAATAGCCTTCAGCTACACAATCTATACCATCAGCTATACCATCTATACCATTGGTTAAACCATTGTGTATACCATCTATACCATCGACTATACCATCTTTACAATCTGCTATACTATCGGCTATGCAATCGGCTATGCCATCGGCTATTCCATCCATATCATCGGCTATACCATTGTCTATACCATCTATGCCATCGGCTATACCATCTTAACCATTGGCTATACCATCATGTTTACCATCTATACCATCAGCTATTCCATCTATACCATTGGCTATACCATCAGCTATACCATCTACACCGTTGGCTATACCGTCAGCTATACCATCTCTACCGTTGGCTATACTATCTATACCATCAGTTCTATCCTCTATACCATCAGCTATACCCTCTATACCATCAGCTATACCCTCAGCAACACCGTCTATCCATCAATACCATCAGCTATTGCATCATATGTACCATTTATACCATCGACTGAACCATCGGTTATACCATCAGCTATACCATTGGCTTTACCATCAGCTATACCATCTATACCATCATCTGTACAATTAGCTTTACCATCTGTACCATTGGCTTTTCCAACTATACCATCGGCTATAACATCTATACCTTCTGTACCGTCAGCTATACCATATATACCATCATCTTTACCATATATACATCAGCTATACCACCATCTATGCCATCTATAACATCAGCTATACCATCTATACCATCAATATTACCATCTATACCATCATTTATACCATCTATACCATCAGCTATACCATCTATACCATCAGCTAAAATGTCAGCTTTACCATCTATACCATCAGCTATACTTTATATACGATCTATACCATCCGCTATACCTTTAGCTGCTCCATCGGCTATACCATCATCTGTACCATCAGCTATACCATATATACCATCTATGCCATAATTTATACCATCAGATATACCATTGGCTACACCATCAGCTATACCGTCTATACCATCATTTATACCATCTATTTCATCATCTATAGCATCTGTACCATCATCTATGCCATTTATACCATCAGCTATGCCATCAGCTATACCGTCAGCTATACCATCTGTACCATCATCTATACCAGCTATACCATAAGCTTTACCATCATCTATACCATCTATACCATCAGCTATACCATCTATACCATCTATACCATCATCAATACCATGTATACCATCTATACCATGTATACCATCGGCCATACCATCTATACAATCCCCTATACCATCTACACCATGTATAACATCGGCTATACCGTCTATACCACTATCTATACCATCGACTTTATGTGTAAGTGTGTGTGTTCATGTATAAGTGTGTGTGTTTGTGTAAGTGTGTTTATGTATTTGTGTGTTTATTTATACGTGATGTGTTTATGTATAAGTGTGTGTGTTTAATACTGTGCTTTAAGGGGGCCCATTTTGTCCTCTCTTGTGCCAACCCTTTAGCAGCCACTGTTTGTATAACTATGCTAATTCGCTCTGCCAGAATGCTATCTAATTGTATCCCGTTTGACAATCGCGGAGGGCTAGGGCCCGGGGGACTGCATATGTTTCTGGGGGCTGTAAATCTGACACTGCAACTCTTAACTCTTGCATTGGTGACAGTTATTTAGTGCTCCACTGTGTGTGTTAACAGGCCAGGCACTGTGACAAGCCTCTGTAGCCCTCAGTGTAACACTCTACTGATGGAGGTACCAACACTGCTACACACAACCACTGTTCCAGTTAGAGAACATGATGCTACCAACACCGCTACACAACCACTGTTCCAGTTAGAGAACATGATGCTACCAACACTGCTACACACAACCACTGTTCCAGTTAGAGAACATGATGCTACCAACACTGCTACACACAACCACTGTTCCAGTTAGAGAACATGATGCTACCAACACTGCTACACACAACCACTGTTCCAGTTAGAGAACATGATGCTACCAACACCGCTACACACAACCACTGTTCCAGTTAGAGAACATGGTGCTACCAACACTGCTACACACAACCACTGTTCCATTTAGAGAACATGGTGCTACCAACACCGCTACACACAACCACTGTTCCAGTTAGAGAACATGGTGCTACCAACACTGCTACACACAACCACTGTTCCAGTTAGAGAACATGATGCTACCAACACTGCTACACACAACCACTGTTCCAGTTAGAGAACATGGTGCTACCAACACTGCTACACACAACCACTGTTCCAGTTAGAGAACATGATGCTACCAACACCGCTACACAACCACTGTTCCAGTTAGAGAACATGATGCTACCAACACTGCTACACACAACCACTGTTCCAGTTAGAGAACATGATGCTACCAACACTGCTACACACAACCACTGTTCCAGTTAGAGAACATGATGCTACCAACACCGCTACACAACCACTGTTCCAGTTAGAGAACATGATGCTACCAACACTGCTACACAACCACTGTTCCAGTTAGAGAACATGATGCTACCAACACTGCTACACACAACCACTGTTCCAGTTAGAGAACATGGTGCTACCAACACTGCTACACACAACCACTGTTCCAGTTAGAGAACATGATGCTACCAACACTGCTACACACAACCACTGTTCCAGTTAGAGAACATGATGCTACCAACACTGCTACACACAACCACTGTTCCAGTTAGAGAACATGGTGCTACCAACACTGCTACACACAACCACTGTTCCAGTTAGAGAACATGATGCTACCAACACCGCTACACAACCACTGTTCCAGTTAGAGAACATGATGCTACCAACACTGCTACACAACCACTGTTCCATTTAGAGAACATGATGCTACCAACACTGCTACACATAACCACTGTTCCAGTTAGAGAACATAATGCTACCAACACTGCTACACAACCACTGTTCCAGTTAGAGAACATGATGCTACCAACACTGCTACACACAACCACTGTTCCAGTTAGAGAACATGGTGCTACCAACACTGCTACACACAACCACTGTTCCATTTAGAGAACATGATGCTACCAACACTGCTACACACAACCACTGTTCCAGTTAGAGAACATGATGCTACCAACACCGCTACACACAACCACTGTTCCAGTTAGAGAACATGATGCTACCAACACTGCTACACACAACCACTGTTCCAGTTAGAGAACATGGTGCTACCAACACTGCTACACACAACCACTGTTCCAGTTAGAGAACATGATGCTACCAACACTGCTACACACAACCACTGTTCCATTTAGAGAACATGGTGCTACCAACACTGCTACACACAACCACTGTTCCAGTTAGAGAACATGATGCTACCAACACTGCTACACACAACCACTGTTCCAGTTAGAGAACATGGTGCTACCAACACTGCTACACACAACCACTGTTCCAGTTAGAGAACATGATGCTACCAACACTGCTACACACAACCACTGTTCCAGTTAGAGAACATGGTGCTACCAACACTGCTACACACAACCACTGTTCCAGTTAGAGAACATGATGCTACCAACACTGCTACACACAACCACTGTTCCAGTTAGAGAACATGATGCTACCAACACTGCTACACACAACCACTGTTCCAGTTAGAGAACATGATGCTACCAACACCGCTACACAACCACTGTTCCAGTTAGAGAACATGATGCTACCAACACTGCTACACACAACCACTGTTCCAGTTAGAGAACATGATGCTACCAACACTGCTACACACAACCACTGTTCCAGTTAGAGAACATGATGCTACCAACACCGCTACACAACCACTGTTCCAGTTAGAGAACATGATGCTACCAACACTGCTACACAACCACTGTTCCAGTTAGAGAACATGATGCTACCAACACTGCTACACACAACCACTGTTCCATTTAGAGAACATGATGCTACCAACACTGCTACACACAACCACTGTTCCAGTTAGAGAACATGATGCTACCAACACTGCTACACACAACCACTGTTCCAGTTAGAGAACATGATGCTACCAACACTGCTACACACAACCACTGTTCCAGTTAGAGAACATGGTGCTACCAACACTGCTACACACAACCACTGTTCCAGTTAGAGAACATGATGCTACCAACACTGCTACACACAACCACTGTTCCAGTTAGAGAACATGATGCTACCAACACTGCTACACACAACCACTGTTCCAGTTAGAGAACATGGTGCTACCAACACTGCTACACACAACCACTGTTCCAGTTAGAGAACATGATGCTACCAACACCGCTACACAACCACTGTTCCAGTTAGAGAACATGATGCTACCAACACTGCTACACAACCACTGTTCCATTTAGAGAACATGATGCTACCAACACTGCTACACATAACCACTGTTCCAGTTAGAGAACATAATGCTACCAACACTGCTACACAACCACTGTTCCAGTTAGAGAACATGATGCTACCAACACTGCTACACACAACCACTGTTCCAGTTAGAGAACATGATGCTACCAACACTGCTACACACAACCACTGTTCCAGTTAGAGAACATGGTGCTACCAACACTGCTACACACAACCACTGTTCCAGTTAGAGAACATGATGCTACCAACACTGCTACACACAACCACTGTTCCAGTTAGAGAACATGATGCTACCAACACTGCTACACAACCACTGTTCCAGTTAGAGAACATGGTGCTACCAACACTGCTACACACAACCACTGTTCCATTTAGAGAACATGATGCTACCAACACTGCTACACACAACCACTGTTCCATTTAGAGAACATGGTGCTACCAACACTGCTACACACAACCACTGTTCCAGTTAGAGAACATGATGCTACCAACACTGCTACACACAACCACTGTTCCAGTTAGAGAACATGGTGCTACCAACACTGCTACACACAACCACTGTTCCAGTTAGAGAACATGATGCTACCAACACTGCTACACAACCACTGTTCCATTTAGAGAACATGGTGCTACCAACACCGCTACACACAACCACTGTTCCATTTAGAGAACATGATGCTACCAACACTGCTACACACAACCACTGTTCCAGTTAGAGAACATGGTGCTACCAACACCGCTACACACAACCACTGTTCCAGTTAGAGAACATGATGCTACCAACACCGCTACACACAACCACTGTTCCAGTTAGAGAACATGGTGCTACCAACACTGCTACACACAACCACTGTTCCAGTTAGAGAACATGATGCTACCAACACTGCTACACACAACCACTGTTCCATTTAGAGAACATGGTGCTACCAACACTGCGACACACAACCACTGTTCCAGTTAGAGAACATGATGCTACCAACACTGCTACACAACCACTGTTCCAGTTAGAGAACATGGTGCTACTAACACTGCTACACACAACCACTGTTCCAGTTAGAGAACATGATGCTACCAACACCGCTACACACAACCACTGTTCCAGTTAGAGAACATGGTGCTACCAACACTGCTACACACAACCACTGTTCCAGTTAGAGAACATGATGCTACCAACACTGCTACACACAACCACTGTTCCAGTTAGAGAACATGATGCTACCAACACTGCTACACACAACCACTGTTCCAGTTAGAGAACATGATGCTACCAACACTGCTACACACAACCACTGTTCCAGTTAGAGAACATGATGCTACCAACACTGCTACACACAACCACTGTTCCAGTTAGAGAACATGATGCTACCAACACTGCTACACACAACCACTGTTCCAGTTAGAGAACATGATGCTACCAACACTGCTACACACAACCACTGTTCCAGTTAGAGAACATGATGCTACCAACACTGCTACACACAACCACTGTTCCAGTTAGAGAACATGGTGCTACCAACACTGCTACACACAACCACTGTTCCAGTTAGAGAACATGGTGCTACCAACACTTCTACACACAACCACTGTTCCAGTTAGAGAACATGATGCTACCAACACCGCTACACACAACCACTGTTCCAGTTAGAGAACATGATGCTACCAACACTGCTACACACAACCACTGTTCCAGTTAGAGAACATGGTGCTACCAACACTGCTACACACAACCACTGTTCCAGTTAGAGAACATGATGCTACCAACACTGCTACACACAACCACTGTTCCAGTTAGAGAACATGGTGCTACCAACACTGCTACACACAACCACTGTTCCAGTTAGAGAACATGATGCTACCAACACTGCTACACACAACCACTGTTCCAGTTAGAGAACATGGTGCTACCAACACTGCTACACACAACCACTGTTCCATTTAGAGAACATGATGCTACCAACACTGCTACACACAACCACTGTTCCAGTTAGAGAACATGATGCTACCAACACTGCTACACAACCACTGTTCCAGTTAGAGAACATGATGCTACCAACACTGCTACACACAACCACTGTTCCAGTTAGAGAACATG
Organism: Salvelinus fontinalis; assembly: GCF_029448725.1. NCBI lineage: Eukaryota > Metazoa > Chordata > Actinopteri > Salmoniformes > Salmonidae > Salvelinus > Salvelinus fontinalis. Next base: position 87,428,204 of record NC_074665.1, on the reverse strand, counting down.
GTGCTACCAACACTGCTACACACAACCACTGTTCCAGTTAGAGAACATGATGCTACCAACACTGCTACACACAACCACTGTTCCAGTTAGAGAACATGATGCTACCAACACTGCTACCCACAACCACTGTTCCAGTTAGAGAACATGATGCTACCAACACTGCTACACACAACCACTGTTCCAGTTAGAGAACATGATGCTACCAACACTGCTACACACAACCACTGTTCCAGTTAGAGAACATGATGCTACCAACACTGCTACACACAACCACTGTTCCATTTAGAGAACATGATGCTACCAACACTGCTACACACAACCACTGTTCCAGTTAGAGAACATGGTGCTACCAACACTGCTACACACAACCACTGTTCCAGTTAGAGAACATGGTGCTACCAACACTGCTACACAACCACTGTTCCATTTAGAGAACATGGTGCTACCAACACTGCTACACAACCACTGTTCCAGTTAGAGAACATGATGCTACCAACACTGCTACACACAACCACTGTTCCAGTTAGAGAACATGGTGCTACCAACACTGCTACACACAACCACTGTTCCAGTTAGAGAACATGATGCTACCAACACTGCTACACACAACCACTGTTCCAGTTAGAGAACATGATGCTACCAACACTGCTACACACAACCACTGTTCCAGTTAGAGAACATGATGCTACCAACACCGCTACACAACCACTGTTCCAGTTAGAGAACATGATGCTACCAACACTGCTACACACAACCACTGTTCCAGTTAGAGAACATGATGCTACCAACACTGCTACACACAACCACTGTTCCAGTTAGAGAACATGATGCTACCAACACCGCTACACAACCACTGTTCCAGTTAGAGAACATGATGCTACCAACACTGCTACACAACCACTGTTCCAGTTAGAGAACATGATGCTACCAACACTGCTACACACAACCACTGTTCCATTTAGAGAACATGATGCTACCAACACTGCTACACACAACCACTGTTCCAGTTAGAGAACATGATGCTACCAACACTGCTACACACAACCACTGTTCCAGTTAGAGAACATGATGCTACCAACACTGCTACACACAACCACTGTTCCAGTTAGAGAACATGGTGCTACCAACACTGCTACACACAACCACTGTTCCAGTTAGAGAACATGATGCTACCAACACTGCTACACACAACCACTGTTCCAGTTAGAGAACATGATGCTACCAACACTGCTACACACAACCACTGTTCCAGTTAGAGAACATGGTGCTACCAACACTGCTACACACAACCACTGTTCCAGTTAGAGAACATGATGCTACCAACACCGCTACACAACCACTGTTCCAGTTAGAGAACATGATGCTACCAACACTGCTACACAACCACTGTTCCATTTAGAGAACATGATGCTACCAACACTGCTACACATAACCACTGTTCCAGTTAGAGAACATAATGCTACCAACACTGCTACACAACCACTGTTCCAGTTAGAGAACATGATGCTACCAACACTGCTACACACAACCACTGTTCCAGTTAGAGAACATGATGCTACCAACACTGCTACACACAACCACTGTTCCAGTTAGAGAACATGGTGCTACCAACACTGCTACACACAACCACTGTTCCAGTTAGAGAACATGATGCTACCAACACTGCTACACACAACCACTGTTCCAGTTAGAGAACATGATGCTACCAACACTGCTACACAACCACTGTTCCAGTTAGAGAACATGGTGCTACCAACACTGCTACACACAACCACTGTTCCATTTAGAGAACATGATGCTACCAACACTGCTACACACAACCACTGTTCCATTTAGAGAACATGGTGCTACCAACACTGCTACACACAACCACTGTTCCAGTTAGAGAACATGATGCTACCAACACTGCTACACACAACCACTGTTCCAGTTAGAGAACATGGTGCTACCAACACTGCTACACACAACCACTGTTCCAGTTAGAGAACATGATGCTACCAACACTGCTACACAACCACTGTTCCATTTAGAGAACATGGTGCTACCAACACCGCTACACACAACCACTGTTCCATTTAGAGAACATGATGCTACCAACACTGCTACACACAACCACTGTTCCAGTTAGAGAACATGGTGCTACCAACACTGCTACACACAACCACTGTTCCAGTTAGAGAACATGATGCTACCAACACCGCTACACACAACCACTGTTCCAGTTAGAGAACATGGTGCTACCAACACTGCTACACACAACCACTGTTCCAGTTAGAGAACATGATGCTACCAACACTGCTACACACAACCACTGTTCCATTTAGAGAACATGGTGCTACCAACACTGCTACACACAACCACTGTTCCAGTTAGAGAACATGATGCTACCAACACTGCTACACAACCACTGTTCCAGTTAGAGAACATGGTGCTACTAACACTGCTACACACAACCACTGTTCCAGTTAGAGAACATGATGCTACCAACACCGCTACACACAACCACTGTTCCAGTTAGAGAACATGGTGCTACCAACACTGCTACACACAACCACTGTTCCAGTTAGAGAACATGATGCTACCAACACTGCTACACACAACCACTGTTCCAGTTAGAGAACATGATGCTACCAACACTGCTACACACAACCACTGTTCCAGTTAGAGAACATGATGCTACCAACACTGCTACACACAACCACTGTTCCAGTTAGAGAACATGATGCTACCAACACTGCTACACACAACCACTGTTCCAGTTAGAGAACATGATGCTACCAACACTGCTACACACAACCACTGTTCCAGTTAGAGAACATGATGCTACCAACACTGCTACACACAACCACTGTTCCAGTTAGAGAACATGATGCTACCAACACTGCTACACACAACCACTGTTCCAGTTAGAGAACATGGTGCTACCAACACTGCTACACACAACCACTGTTCCAGTTAGAGAACATGGTGCTACCAACACTTCTACACACAACCACTGTTCCAGTTAGAGAACATGATGCTACCAACACCGCTACACACAACCACTGTTCCAGTTAGAGAACATGATGCTACCAACACTGCTACACACAACCACTGTTCCAGTTAGAGAACATGGTGCTACCAACACTGCTACACACAACCACTGTTCCAGTTAGAGAACATGATGCTACCAACACTGCTACACACAACCACTGTTCCAGTTAGAGAACATGGTGCTACCAACACTGCTACACACAACCACTGTTCCAGTTAGAGAACATGATGCTACCAACACTGCTACACACAACCACTGTTCCAGTTAGAGAACATGGTGCTACCAACACTGCTACACACAACCACTGTTCCATTTAGAGAACATGATGCTACCAACACTGCTACACACAACCACTGTTCCAGTTAGAGAACATGATGCTACCAACACTGCTACACAACCACTGTTCCAGTTAGAGAACATGATGCTACCAACACTGCTACACACAACCACTGTTCCAGTTAGAGAACATGGTGCTACCAACACTGCTACACACAACCACTGTTCCAGTTAGAGAACATGATGCTACCAACACTGCTACACACAACCACTGTTCCAGTTAGAGAACATGATGCTACCAACACTGCTACCCACAACCACTGTTCCAGTTAGAGAACATGATGCTACCAACACTGCTACACACAACCACTGTTCCAGTTAGAGAACATGATGCTACCAACACTGCTACACACAACCACTGTTCCAGTTAGAGAACATGATGCTACCAACACTGCTACACACAACCACTGTTCCATTTAGAGAACATGATGCTACCAACACTGCTACACACAACCACTGTTCCAGTTAGAGAACATGGTGCTACCAACACTGCTACACACAACCACTGTTCCAGTTAGAGAACATGGTGCTACCAACACTGCTACACAACCACTGTTCCATTTAGAGAACATGATGCTACCAACACTGCTACACAACCACTGTTCCAGTTAGAGAACATGATGCTACCAACACTGCTACACAACCACTGTTCCATTTAGAGAACATGATGCTACCAACACTGCTACACACAACCACTGTTCCAGTTAGAGAACATGATGCTACCAACACTGCTACACACAACCACTGTTCCAGTTAGAGAACATGGTGCTACCAACACTGCTACACACAACCACTGTTCCAGTTAGAGAACATGATGCTACCAACACTGCTACACACAACCACTGTTCCAGTTAGAGAACATGGTGCTACCAACACTGCTACACAACCACTGTTCCATTTAGAGAACATGATGCTACCAACACTGCTACACACAACCACTGTTCCATTTAGAGAACATGGTGCTACCAACACTGCTACACACAACCACTGTTCCATTTATAGAACATGATGCTACCAACACTGCTACACACAACCACTGTTCCAGTTAGAGAACATGATGCTACCAACACCGCTACACAACCACTGTTCCATTTAGAGAACATGGTGCTACCAACACTGCTACACACAACCACTGTTCCAGTTAGAGAACATGGTGCTACCAACACTGCTACACACAACCACTGTTCCATTTAGAGAACATGATGCTACCAACACTGCTACACACAACCACTGTTCCAGTTAGAGAACATGGTGCTACCAACACTGCTACACACAACCACTGTTCCAGTTAGAGAACATGGTGCTACCAACACTGCTACACACAACCACTGTTCCATTTAGAGAACATGATGCTACCAACACTGCTACACACAACCACTGTTCCAGTTAGAGAACATGGTGCTACCAACACTGCTACACACAACCACTGTTCCAGTTAGAGAACATGATGCTACCAACACTGCTACACAACCACTGTTCCAGTTAGAGAACATGATGCTACCAACACTGCTACACACAACCACTGTTCCAGTTAGAGAACATGGTGCTACCAACACTGCTACACACAACCACTGTTCCAGTTAGAGAACATGATGCTACTAGCACCACTAGGGTTTCGGTTTATATTCCTGCTTGGGCCACAGTAAGACTGCTGAGGATTTGTGACTGTGAATGGGAAGTTGCTTTTTTTGATTGTGTCTAGTACTACATGAGTACATGACAACTGCATTGATTTACCCAATTATATTTATAGTCTCGAGTTAGTCTAGTAAATTGTAGTAAAAGCAAAGTAAATGGTTTGTGAGTGTAGTGTGATGTGAGTAGCCCTGGGCTTGTCTGTTTGCTGGGGGAGGTGTTGGCTGTGATGATTAGCTGAGGGGCTCCTTGTAGCTCAGGAGGAGAAGTGGGGAAGAGTTGCCAGTTGACTTAATTGAAGTTAATTGGTTTGGTCCCATTCCTTGAGGAAATGGCTTTGCCTTCTACAAATGTTAGGCTGTTAAGAGCTCAATGGTTTTGTCCATGCAACTGTCCTAACCCTGTTTAGAAAATATAAATATTCTCAGAGACACACACACACACACTATAGAAGTACTCCTGTGGTAAATAGCCAATGAATAGAATGGCTATTGAAGTAAAGCCCCTGGTGTATTCTATGGTTGGTGGGGTATTGGTCAGTATAGGTGGTTTGAGATGGGGGTGGTGAAACCTGAGTGTTGCCAATGAGCAGGAGGATTAGAGCGGAAATGATGGTGGCCCAGTCAGAGCTGCCCAGAGCCCTGCATTGTTAGACCAGTAATACTGTGGTAATTACAAAGACTACATACTTTAGCAGCCCCCCCCCCCCAGTCCTCCTTTCTTCTGTTGCAAAGGTATTAGAGGGAAAATGAAAGAGTAATACCACCCCTCCTAAAAGCACACACCCCTGACTGGCACAATTACTGGATTTTTCACGACTTTAGTCACCCTCCCTAGAAGCCAACCCTCCCTCCTTTCCTTCTCATCAGGTTTTTAATTCCAACCTGGTCTGGTGTGTTAACCCATACCTAAAATACTCTGTGAACTCTACGCTACCGATTCTATTGCGAGCCATAGTCAGTAGTCACTAAATGACCAACATGGATGGAATGAGATGCAGAGTTGTTCTCCATATTATACGTGATGCCTGGAAATGTCTACCTGCACAATGTGTGTGTGTAATGTGTATATTCACAATGTGTGTGTGTGTGTGTGTGTGTGTGTAATGTGTATATTCACATTGTGGTGTGTGTAATGTGTATATTCACAATGTGTGTGTGTGTAATGTGTATATTCACATTGTGTGTGTAATGTGTATATTCACAATGTGTGTGTGTGTAATGTATATATTCACAATGTGTGTGTGTCCTCCCATTAGAGAGATAAGTGATTAGTGCATGGTGGTTAATTAGTGTCTCTTTGCTCTACGTCCTGGAGTGCCATGCCGCGTCATCCTATTGGTCCCTTTTCACCTCAAAATACTCGACAACGCTGTTTGCCTAGCAACGAGCACAGGGCTGGTGAGGAGTCCTCTTGCCCTAATGTAGGCTGCTTGATGATGTTTTAGAACAAATAGATGATTATCTGATTAGTGTCTTGGTTGGGAGTGCAGCTGATAAATGGCCACCCTGTGTAACACGCTTTGGGCACCCCTCCAAAACCAGCATTAGCAGAAAAGAACCACTAATCATGTGTTTGTGAAAATACTGTTTGTTTACTTGTTTCATGTGTTCTTTCTGTCTTAGTTTTTGTGTTTAGATACATTTTTACACTGGACTTGGTGTGTTCTTTCAACTGTGTGTTATGATTTATTAACTTATGTCTGTTTTATGTGCTGTAATTCAGGAGAAATGTATGTCACACAGAGGAGTCCATGACATCATGTCACACAGAGGAGTCCATGACATCATGTCACACAGAGGAGTCCATGACATCATGTCACACAGAGGAGTCCATGACATCATGTCACACAGAGGAATCCATGACGACATGTCACACAGAGGAATCCATGACGACATGTCACACAGAGGAATCCATGACATCATGTCACACAGAGAAATCCATGACATCATGTCACACAGAGGAATCCATGACATCATGTCTCACAGAGGAGTCCATGACGACATGTCTCACAGAGGAATCCATGACGACATGTCTCACAGAGGAGTCCATGACATCATGTCACACAGAGGAGTCCATGACATCATGTCACACAGAGGAATCCATGACGACATGTCACACAGAGGAATCCATGACGACATGTCACACAGAGGAATCCATGACGACATGTCACACAGAGGAATCCATGACGACATGTCACACAGAGGAATCCATGACGACATGTCACACAGAGGAATCCATGACGACATGTCACACAGAGGAATCCATCACCGTGCTTTTATTTTTAGTGTATCTCCACTCTACATTTGAGTGAGGAGAAAAATAAATGTAATTTTGACATCAGTTTATAACCTTGTCTTTGATGTTGTTTTTGTGTTTGTCAGTGAGGTACATACCCATTAGCTAGCATCAGCTAGAATCAAACCCCATTCCATTTCTTGAGTGTGCTTATGCTCACACTGGCATTCTCCTGAGGACCCAAACCCCAGAGTGGCCTGTCAGTTAGTGTTGTGGTGCTAATGGAGGTGCTAACATTAATGTAGCTAGCGCAGGCTCTGATGTAGCCTACAGCTGCACATGTCTTTAACTAGCCCTCAACGGGAGCCTTGCTGATGGAGGAGCCATTTTGGGGGCTCTGGGCCCGCTGGGACCATTTTCCTGTGAATTTAGTGGCAGCCAAGTGAGCCAGTCACTCTGTCAACCCCAGGAGAACATACTCACAGCCTGCCAAGTGACAGAAAGCACAGTGGCGCTGTTTGTTTAGTGACTGACTGACTGACTGACTTGTTGTATGTGGATGGTAAGTGGGCTCTTTAGGACTGTTTGTTTTGTCATTGGAAATGTGCTACTGGCTGACAACAACAAACATATTATTTTTGTTGGTCTCCATCTTTTTCTTTACTTACTCTCTCTGTCTGTATGTCTCTGTTTGTGTGTCCCCCCTCTGTCTTTCTCTCTCTCTAATTGTGGTCTAGGCAGAGCGCAGGCTATTGGCCATTGCAGCAGTGTTTTAAGGTCAAAGTCCACTCTCTCAATAGTGCTGACTGGGCCAGTGTCTCACTGACAGCTGATCCAGCAGCCCTAGCAGGCTGGAGCCGGTCCATTCCTCCTCCTCCTCTTCCCTTTCTCCTCCACCTCCTCCTTTTTCTCTCTCCCTCTCTCAACAGCGGGTGATGGCTGGGCCAGCCTTTGTGTTTAGCCAGTCAGGCCTAAACCCTGGCCCCGGGGGCTGCTCGCCGGGAGAGCCCAGGCCCCAGAAAGGGAGAGAAGAAAAGGAGAGTAGTAATTATGTTCAGTCATTGAGTTCTGAAGATCCCTGTGTTAATTATGGTTCCGCTCGCTACAAAACACCGCCAATTCAAGTGAAAAAGCAGGAATGTTTGCAAGAGCAAATTGGAACATGACACCTCTAGGCTCCAACCCCGCCATGACATGCAAGATTAAGATGGCCGAGCCCGCTGTCCCCCCCCCCCCCCCACCCTGTCCTCCATCCTTCCTCCTCTGTCCTCCATCCTTCCTCCTCTGTCCTCCATCCCTCCTCCTCTGTCCTCCCTCCCTCCTCCTCTGTCCTCCATCCCTCCTCCTCTGTCCTCCATCCCTCCTCCTCTGTCCTCCATCCCTCCTCCTCTGTCCTCCCTCTGTCCTCCATCCTTCCTCCTCTGTCCTCCATCCCTCCTCCTCTGTCCTCCATCCCTCCTCTGTCCTCCATCCCTCCTCTGTCCTCCATCCCTCCTCTGTCCTCCATCCCTCCTCTGTCCTCCATCCCTCCTCCTCTGTCCTCCATCCCTCCTCCTCTGTCCTCCATCCCTCCTCTCCGGTCCTCCCTCTTTCTTTTGCTCTTTTCTTTTGTGACAGAGAGATTACGCACACGGGGTCCGGTTACAGAGCCGGGTCCATTGTCCTGCTCTCACTGTTTCATATGTGCTGAAGTGTCTCCACAGCCTGCTCTGGCTTTCTCCCTCTCTCTCTCTTTCTTTCTTCCTCATTGTCTCTTTCTCTCTCCTTTGCTCTCTAACTCATTCCCCTCCTTATTCATCTCTCTCTACCCCTGTCGCTTGCTCTTTCTCTGTGACCATTCACTCGTATTTCCCCTCCCTCATCCCTCTCCTACAACATTTTCTATGTCTGTCTTCTACTCTCAACTCTCTTAGCCCCTCTCTTCCTCCATCTTTTCACCCATCTGATTTCCTCCACAGGTATCTCCAGTAGAGGTCATCCGATTTATGATTTTTCAACCCCGATACTGATTATTGGAGGACCAAAAAAAGACAATACCGATTAATCGGCCAGTTTAAAAAAAATAATAACTTTTGTAATAATGACAATTACAACAATACTGAATGAACACTTATTTTAACTTAATATAATACATCAATAAAATCAATTTAGCCTCAGATAAATTATGAAACATGTTCAATTTGGTTTAAATAATGCAAAAACAAAGTGTTGGAGAAGAAAGTAAAAGTGCAATATGTGCCATGTAAGAAAGCTAACGTTTAAGTTCCTTGCTCAGAACATGAGAACATATGAAAGCTGGTGGTTCCTTTTAACATGAGTCTTCAATATTCCCAGGTAAGAAGTTTTAGGTTGTAGTTATTATAGGAATTATAGGACTATTTCTCTCTACCATTTGTATTTCATACACCTTTGACTATTGGATGTTCTTACAGGCACTTTAGTATTGCCAGTGTAACAGTATAGCTTCCGTCCCTCTCCTCGCCCCTACCTGGGCTCGAACCAGGAACACATCGACAACAGCCACCCTCGAAGCAGCGTTACCCATGCAGAGAAAGGGGAACAACTACTCCAAGTCTCAGAGCGAGTGACGTTTGAAACGCTATTACCGCGCACCCGCTAACTAGCTAGCCATTTCACAACGGTAACACCAGCCTAATCTCGGGAGTTGATAGGCTTGAAGTCATAAACAGCGCAATGCTTGAAACACAGCAAAGAGCTGCTGGCAAAACGCACAAAAGTGCTGTTTTAATGAATGCTTACGAGCCTGCTGGTGCCTACCATCGCTCAGTCAGACTGCTCTATCAAATCATAGACTTAATTATAACATAATAACACCCAGATATATGAGCCTTAGGTCATTAATATGGTCGAATCCGGGAACTATCATTTCGAAAACAAGACGTTTATTCTTTCAGTGAAATACGGAACCGTTCCGTGTTTTATCTAACGGGTGGCATCCATCAGTCTAAATATTCCTGTTACATTGCACAACCTTCAATGTTATGTCATAATTACATAAAATTCTGGCAAATTAGGCAGCCCAAACTGTTGCATATACCCTGACTCTGCGTGCAATGAACGCAAGAGAAGTGACACAATTTCACCTGGTTAATATTGCCTGCTAACCTGGATTTCTTTTAGCTAAATATGCAGGTTTAAAAATATATACTTCTGTGTATTGATTTTAAGAAAGGCATTGATGTTTATGGTTAGGTACACGTTGGAGCAACGACAGTCCTTTTTCCACGAATGCGCACCGCATCGATTATATGCAACGCAGGACACGCTAGATAAACTAGTAATATCATCAACCATGTGTAGTTAACTAGTGATTATGATTGATTGTTTTTTATAAGATAAGTTTAATGCTAGCTAGCAACTTACCTTGGCTTACTGCATACGCAGAACAGGCAGGCTCCTCGTGTAGTGCAATGAGAGGCCGGTGGTTAGCATGTTGGACTAGTTTTACTGTAAGGTTGCAAGATTGAATTCCTGAGCTGACAAGGTATAAATGTGTTGTTCTGCCCCTGAACAAGGCAGTTAACACACCGTTCCTAGGCCGTCATTGAAAATAAGAATGTGTTCTTAACTGACTTGCCTAGTTAAATAAATATTAAATCTGCCAAATCGGTGTCCAAAAATACCGATTTCCGATTGTTATGAAACCTTGAAATTGGCCCTAATTATTCGGCCATTCCGATTAATTGGTCGACTTCTAATCTCCGGTTGATCCACTTTGCAGATGTTGCTTTATCTGGTATATAGTATAGTTAGTGACTTAGTTCTATGGGGTAGCAACCTGTTTGTGGTCTGATCTGGGGTGTTAAAGTCTGGTCTGGTGTGGTTTGGTCTGGTGTTTCCAGCCCCACCTGTTCCCTGGCTCTGTGGTCAATGGGGTGTACAGGGTAGGAGGACAGGGTAGGAGGACAGAGGAGGAGACATTGTGGCAGGTAGATTCTCCTTGCTTCCTCTCTCCCTCTCTTCTCTCTCTCTCAATGTCCTGCCAGGCCTGTTCCTGCTTCACTGTGGCAGTAATGGTGTGGAGGGAAGTCATCTTGGCCGTTAAAAAGTAAAAGTCCTTTAAGTAGAAGTAATTTATCAGTGTCGAGATAGGAGTTGATGCTTCATCAAGGACTGTTCAGGCTTTGTGACATTTCTGGACATTTCTCAGGCTTGGAGCAGGGTTAGCCATGTAAGTGGGGGATATATTAGTAGTAACCTTTCTACGAACAGGCATTCAGATCACATAAGTGCCTCCTTACCTCTGTGGCCTGCAGTAGGAGACTTGCAGGCATAGAGAATGGGCTCTCTCTCTCTCTCTCTCTCTCTCTCTCTCTCTCTCTCTCTCTCTCTCTCTCTCTCTCTCTCTCTATTTGCTTTATTGGCATGACGTAACAATGTACATATTGCCAAAGCTTATTTACAATATAAAAATGAGAATCAAAATGGTCAACGGGACAACAGTAACAACAATAACTAAGTGTCAAAATAACCTTACATTCAACAATAACAATAAACATACAGTAGAGTACATGTGCAGGTTGATTGGTCTGTCAGACACTGTCCCTCAACTTATGGCAGGCAGCAATGTAGTGCGCTGCCAACCCACAGCTCTCTGCGTCCTCCCCCAATAGGACGGGTAGCCTATCCTCATCAGAGAGGTCTTTGAAACCTTGAATAAGAGTTTCAAATTTGGGGAAATGACACTCTCTAATTGTTTTATATTTTTGACATTTTGTCAGGAAATGCAGCTCCGTCTCAGGTTCTGCTATTGTGCAGTGGTTGCACAGCCTTTCCTCTACAGGGAGCCAGGTTTTCCTGTGTCTACCCTTCTCAATGGCAAGGCTGTGCTCACTGAGCCTGTACTTTGTCAAGGTTTTTCTAAGCTTTTGATCAGTAACCATAGTCAAATAGTTAGCCACGGTGTACTGTCGATTTAGGGCCAGATAGCACTGCATTTTGCTCTGTGCTTGTGCTTGTGTTTCCCAATAAGCAATGTAGTTTTGTTTTGACTGTGTTGTAATTTGGTTTATTCTGATTGATTGGATGTTCTGGTCCTGAGGCTTCAGTGTGTCACTCTCTCTCTCTCTCTCTCTCTCTCTCTCTCTCTCTCTCTCTCTCTCTCTCTCTCTCTCTCTCTCTCTCAAAATTCAATTCCAATGGCTTTATTGGCATGGGGAAATATTTGTCCATTGACAATGCAGGTGAATGATATTAAGCAATCTCTCTTTCTCGCGCGTACATTCTCTCTCTGCCCCTCTCTATGGCCATAAAACCCCCACCGGCCCTAGGGCCAGACTCCTCCCCCCGTCCTTCACCTCCACAGGGGGAAAAAGGACAAGGTCGCTCAGATATAAAAATGATTCAGTTCAAGTGAACCATCTCATTTAGACATTAGCCCCGGGCAGCCATAGAGAATACTTCCAATCCCAGTGGTAATGCACATTGCCCAATTTTGTATGTGCATTATTTAGGTTCCATTAGTGAGCTGCTTTGACAGTATTACAGAGGATAATCAAGAGCTGTCTCTCTCTGGCCAGGAGATATGGCCACTGACAGACAGACCAACTCAGAGACGCAGCTAGTGTCATTAGTGAGAGCCTTACTTACTTACACACAAACGGTACCTGGCTGCGTGAGTGTGTGTGGCATCCTCATCAAAGATGGTGGGCTATTTCTGTTAGGCTATTTGTAAGGATGTAAGAGATCAAACCTCCATTCTTAATGAACCATGGACTTAAGAAACCGACCAGGAGGTCATTTCCATGAAAGTCAGCAAACAGGACTTTGAGTCCTGAGAGGTTTATAGTTAGACTCAGCACAACGTGTATATACGATACGCGTACAGTTGGAACACAGGGAGCACAACGTGTATATACGATGCGCGTACAGTTGGAACACGGGGAGCACAGTTGGACCACGGGGAGCACAGTTGGACCACGGGGAGCACAGTTGAACCACGGGGAGCACAGTTGGACCACGGGGAGCAGGTTGGACCACGGGGAGCACGGTTGGACCACGGGGAGCACGGTTGGACCACGGGGAGCACGGTTGGACCACGGGGAGCACGGTTGGACCACGGGGAGCACGGTTGGACCACGGGGAGCACGGTTGGACCACGGGGAGCACGGTTGGACCACGGGGAGCACGGTTGAAACACGGGGGAGCACGGTTGAAACACGGGGGAGCACGGTTGGAACACGGGGGAGCACGGTTGGAACACGGGGGAGCACGGTTGGAACACGGGGGAGCACGGTTGGAACACGGGGGAGCACGGTTGGAACACGGGGGAGCACGGTTGGAACACGGGGAGCACGGTTGGAACACGGGGAGCACGGTTGGAACACGGGGACTACAGTTGTGATATAACAGCCTAAGTAGAGGGTTAGAGGAGAAGGAAGGGTGATGCTTGGTAATGTTTCATATTTAGGCTACCAGTTTAGTGCAATGCATGGTCTGCAAGAGGACAGGGGAGATGGTCACATCCTGACATAAAGAGAGAAATACAGAGGGATGTCTCTGCTGCTGTAGCTCCAGTTGAGAACTAATGGAGGGTGAGGGTGTAGTACTCTCTCCAGTCAGAGTGTTAAGTGCTGTCCTGTTGTCTGACAGATCAATGACAGCCAGCCCGCCACTGAGATCCCCGCTTCAACGAACAGCCTGGGGTCAAAGGTCACACACACACACATAGACAGTCCCAGGCAGGTCAGTGGGGTGGGAGGGTCTGCCCTAAGGGGGGCATCACATCGATACCCAGGCAGAGCCATGGAGCACTAATGCTTAATGTTCCGCTGATGGAGCACGGCCCAGGGACCATCTCACACACACTGGGAGAGGGTCTGGAGACACACACACGTGGGGTGTAACGGTTCACCAAACTCACGGTTCGGTACATAATGCAGTTTTGGGGTCACTGTTCGGTTTCGGTACAGTGGGAACATTTGATGCCATTCACAATGTTCAGAATTCACAATGTCCCTGGCGTTGTCTGTTGTGACAGCATTCACAATGTCCCTGGCGTTGTCTGTTGTGAAAGCATTCACAATGTCCCTGGCGTTGTCTGTTGTGACAGCATTCACAATGTTCCTGGCGTTGTCTGTTGTGAAAGTATTCACAATGTCCCTGGCGTTGTCTGTTGTGTCAGCATTCACAATGTCCCTGGCGTTGTTTGTTTTGACAGCATTCACAATGTCCCTGGCATTGTCTGTTGTCACAGGATTGTGATGTTGGGCCTCTCCAGGTTCCACTCTGACCATGTAGAATTTACCAGTTTTGAAGTCTTAATTACCAGTTGGATGCATTCATGTGATTTTAACTCATTGAGAAATGGAGATTGGCTAATAGCCAATAAACTGTGTCAAGCATAAATTAAAAGTACAACTATCATGCTGTAAACAAATTATAGAGTTCATTTACCACAATAATAGATTGCTTTTTATAAATGTTTGAGAAGTGGGTGCTCAGGATGATAGAACATTTCCCCACTAGTAATTACCAGTTGGAGGGCTGTTCACAAGTGGGTTTTTCCCATATGGTAAATTCCCACTTCCCACTTGGTTACGAACGCACCATGACACTGCCTCCTTCAGTTCCAGATGCGCACTTGTGGCGCTTATAAAGGGTCCGTGTTGGTAGCACGGTACATCTCCCACTCCAGAGTAATGTGATGGGCTGTCACTAAGCGCAACACAGGGCGCGATGGCCAATTCATTGAAAAAGTTGGCTTTGGCTTGCTTATATAGAGCGGGTACTACCTGTTTGCTGAAATGTGTGCAAGAGGGAAGCTCGTAACGTGGCTTGTAACCTCATATTCTCAACCACTGAGAATGGGCGCATATCCGCGGCTATAAACAGAGCCTATCTATCGCTCTTGTGATTTTCTTTTGGACGTTTATGGACAAACATCGGATTCTGCAGTGAGACTGTGAGAGCTTGTTACACACACACACACACCTACATACAGTATATAGCAGACATGCACCTAATTGATTGGTGTGGCTCAGACATACATTGACGCAAATACAGAGATTTAGGGGTCTGGAAACACACTTTTATTCATAGTTCACCCTCCACTCCCTCTCCCCTTTCACACACAGCACACTCAAATTTACATAATCACACACAGACTCCTGCACACCTTTTTGTTTCAAATTCATTTGAATGGGAGTTTACCAAAGCATGCTGAATTGCTGAGAGAGAGAGAGAGAGATGGTGGTGAGACAACTTCAACAGGAGAAAGAGCTTGAGCAGAAGAAGGCCCAGCCGCAGGAGAAGAACAAAGCACTAGAGGAGAAGGTGAGAGTGCTGGAGTAGAAGCTGAGAAACATGATGTGTGACAGAACAACCCATTAGAGAACTGGCCACACCCACAGAGAAATCAGCAGAACAGTCCACCTCAGATCCTGACCATAGGACATCACACCAGTACAGATAAATGAAGAACCCCAAGCCCAGGGGATCCCAACCCCTCTGAGCACTCCCCCTGTCAGCCCCTCTGATAGACCTCCTGACACCCCCCCCCCCCCCCCCCCCCCACTGAGGACATACACAAGCCACAGATTGTACTCCTTAGACTCAAACGGGAAATACATATATACAGTGCATTGGAAAGTATTCAGATCCCTTGACTTTTTCCACATTTTGTTACGTTACAGCCTTATTCTAAAATGTATTACATCGTTTTCTCCCCTCATCAATCAACACACAATACCCCAAAATGACAAAAGAAAAAACATTTTTGTCAATGTTTGCAAATTTATAAAAAATTTAAACTGAAATATCACATTTACATAAGTATTCAGACCCTTTACTCAGTACTTTGTTGAAGCACCTTTGGCAGCGATTACAGCCACGTGTCTTGGGTATGACGCTACAAGCTTGGCACACCTGTATCTGGGGACTTTTTCCCATTCTTCTCTGCAGATCCTCTCAAGCTCTGTCAGGTTGGATGGGGATAGTCGCTGCACAGCTATTTTCAGGTCTCTCCAGAGGCCTGATTGGTTGAGTGCCGCAGAGATGTTTGCCCTTCTGGAAGGTTCTGCCATCTCTACAGAGGAACTCTGGAGCTCTGTCAGAGTGACCATCGGGTTCTTGGTCACCTCCCTGACCAAGGCCCCTCTCCCCAACTTGCTCAGTTTGGCCGGGCGGCCATCTCTAGGAAGAGTCTTGGTGCTTCCAAACTTCTTCCATTTAACAATGATGGAAGCCACTGTGTTCTTGAGGACCTTTAATGCTGCAGACATGTTTAGGTACTCTTCCCCAGATCTGTGCCTCGGCACAATCCTGTCTCTGAGCTCTACGGACAATTCAACCAACCTCATGGCTTGGTTTTTGCTCTGACATGCACTGTCAACTGTGGGACCATATATAGACAGGTATATGCCTTTCCAAATCATGTCCAATCAATTAAATTTACCACAGGTGGACTCCAGTCAAGTTTTGGAAACATCTCAAGGATGATCAATGGAAACAGGATGCACCTGAGCTCAATTTCGAGTCTCATAGCAAAGGGTCTGAATACTTATGTAAATAAGGTATTTCTGTTTATGTACAAAAATGTCTAAAAACCTGTTTTTGCGTTGTCATTTGTGAGTATTGTGTGTTGATTTATGGTATACATTTGTAGAATAAGGCTGCAATGTAACAAAATGTGGAAAAAGTCAAGGGGTCGGATTACTTCCCAAATGCACTGTTTAAAACTTCTTATGGATAGGGGGCAGCATTTTCACGTTTGGATGAAAAGTGTGCCCAGAGTAAACGGCCTGCTACTAAGTCCCAGTTGCTAATATATGCATATCATTAGTAGATTTGGATAGACAACACAGTTTCTAAACCTGTTTGAATGGTGTCTGTGAGTATAACAGAACTCATATGGCAGGCAAAAACCTGAGAAAACATCCAACCAGAAAGTGGGAAATCTGAGGTTGGTTGTTTTTCAACTCATTCCTTATTGAAGATACAGCGGGATATGGGTCATGTTGCACTTCCTAAGGCTTCCACTAGATGGACAGTCTTTAGAACCTTGTCTGATGCTTCTACTGTGAAGTGGGGCCGAATGAGAAGGGAATGAGTTAGACTGGCAGAATGCTTTGAGCTCGTGACGCTCGTTCACATGAGAGCGAGCTCTGTTCCATTTGCTTTTCTGAAGACAAAGGAATTCTCCGATTGGAACATTATTGAAGATTTATGTTAAAAACATCCTAAAGATTGATTCTATACTTCGTTTGACATGTTTGTACGACCTGTAATATAACTTTTTGGACTTTTCGTCCGTACTTTCCGCTGGACTTGCACGCGTGTCGTGAGTTTGGATTTGTTTACAAAACACTCTAACAAAAGGAGGTATTTGGACATAAATGATGAACTTTATGGAACAAATCAAACATTTATTGTGGAACTGGGATTCCTGGGAGTTCATTCTGACGAAGATCATCAAAGGTAAGTGAATATTTATAATGCTATTTCTGACTTATGTTGACTCCAACATGGCGGATATCTTCTTGGGTTGTGTTGGTCTCTGAGCGCCGTACTCAGATTATTGCATGGTTTGCTTTTTCCGTAAAGTTTTTTTTTAAATCTGACACAGCGGTTGCATTAAGGAGAAACATATCTTTAAATCTGTGAATAACACTTGTATCTTTTATCAATGTTTATTATGAGTATTTCTGTGATTTGATGTGGCTCTGTGCAAATCCACAGGATGTTTTGGAGCCAAAGCCAAATGTAAACTGAGGTTTTTGGATATAAATATGAACTTGATCGAACAAAACATATATGTATTGTGTAACATGTTGTCCCGGGAGTGTCATCTGATGAAGAATATCAAAGGTTAGTGATTAATTTGATCAATATTTCAGCTTTTTGTGACTCCTCTCTATGGTTGGAAAATCGCTGTATGCTTTCTGTGACTAGTTGCTGACCTAACATAATGATATGTTCTGCTTTTTTGAAATCGGACACTGTGGTTGGATTAACGCGAATTTTATCGTTAAAATGGTGTCTAATACTTGTATGTTTGAGAAAATTGAATTATGAGATTTCTGTTGATTGAATTTGGCGCCCTGCAATTTCATTGGCTGTTGGCGAGGGGTTTCGCTAGTGGAACCCCAGTCCTAGACAGGTTAATAAAATAACCTTTTTCCCAAACAGTGTCTAAACTCTGGTGTCCAAACAGCGTAGATCTTCTGTTTGTGGACAACTAGGGTCACCCGGCCACATACAAATACACATAGGCACAGACGACCTGAGAACACAGCAGGAAATGGTGGCCACATCATTCAAGGGAGTGATTGAAAAAGCTTTCCCCAAGTGGTTATCTCCACCCTGTTACTACGAAAAATACTTTCTCCCTGCCACCATACAGTGGGTAAACGCAAGTATTTCCCGTTACTGTGCCTCAAAACCAAATGTTTCCCTGGCCCACCACTCCACCCTGGACTTGAACAAACTTCAGGACCAGGTCCACCTCTATAAGCCAGCAGTGCTCACCTTCGCCAGGACACTAAAGACATCACCCTCAACCGCAGCCCAAAAACTCACACACCAGTAACAGATCAACAGACAACCACCCAGACCAGCGAGACACTCTCCCAGACCAGTGGGACCCCCCAAGTACCTATACATAGAAGACCCACGCTGTGAGGACCTGCTTCCACAGCACCACCAGCTACATCACACCCCCACCCAATCAATACCCCCCCAAACCAACGATGCCCACACTCCATATATGCCCCATCAGATCAGACCTATGCCCTTCCTGCCCACCCCATGCCCCCCCATTCCCGCAAAAAGGGCCTCAACATGAAAGTCACACATACGCCCAGGCCGTGAGCAGGCAAACAGGCCCAATCCCCACTCTTACAGTAGGCCAAGTCAATGGCATTTACCAGATGCTCAGCAGGCTCTGCTCACATTTACTGGTCTGAGACCAAACCACATGACTAACAACATTGGACACTTTATGGAACACAAAGCCTTCACTATCTCATCCTGAAATATCCAAGGTCTAAGGTCATCTGCCTTTGGCCTAAAGAGCAGGATCCTGGACTTCATCAAATAAATCCGAAATACAGAAATTGTCATCCAACAAGAAACATGGTATAGAAGAGATGGACCAACTGGTTGCTCTCTAGGTTACAGAGAGCTGATAGTCCCATCCACCAAACTACCAGATGTGAAATAGGGAAGGGACTCAGGGGGTATGCTAATTTGATACAGAGCAGACCTAGCTCATTCTATTAAATTAATCAAAGCAGGAACATTTTACATTTGGCTAGAAATTCAAAATGAAATGATCTCAACAGAGAGACATGTCCTCCTGTTTGGTACCTTAATCTCCCCAATAGTTATCCCCATACTTTAATGAAGACAGCTTCTCCATCCTAGAGGGGGAAATCAATCATTTCCAGGCCCAGGGACATGTACTAGTCTGTTGTGATTTAAATGCCAGAACTGGACAAGAACCTGACACCCTCAGCACACAGGGGACAAACACCTACCTAGAGGTGACAGGATTCCCTCCCCCATATGCCTCCCTAGGCACAACTACAACAACATAACCAACAAAACAACCTCTCCCTCAAGGTGATCAAGACAAATAATATGATTGTGTACTACAGGAAAAGGAGGACTGAGCACGTCCCTATTCTCATCAACAGGGCTGTAGTGGAGCAGGTTGAGAATTCAAGTTCCTTGGTGCCCACATCACCAACAAACTATCATGGTCCAAACACACCAAGACAGTTGTGAAGAGGGCATGACAAAGCCTATTCCCTCTCAGGAGACTGAAAAGATTTGTCATGTGTCCTCAGATCCTCAAAAAGTTCTACAGCTGCACCATCGAGAGCATCCTGACTGGTTGCATCACTGCCTGGTATGGCAACCGCTCGGCCTCCGACCACAAGGCACTACAGAGGGTAGTGTGTACCACCCAGTACACCACTAGGGCCAAGCTTCCTGCCATCCAGGACCTCTATACCAGGCGGTGTCAGAGGAAGGCCCTAATAATTGTCAAAGACTCCAGCCACCCTAGTCATAGATTGTTCTCTCTGCTACCGCACGGCAAGTGGTACCGGAGTGCCAAGTCTAGGTCCAAAAAGCTTCTTAACAGATTCAAACCCCAAGCCATAAGACTCTTGAACAGCTAATCAAATGGCTACCCAGACTATTTGCATTGACCCCCCCCCCCCACCCCCCACGCAGCTGCTACTCTTTGTTTATTATCTATGCATAGTCACTTTAACTCTACCCACATGTACATATTTCCTCAATTACCTCGACTAACCGGTGCCCCAGCACATTGACACTGTACCGGTACCGACTGTATATAAACTCGCTTACTGTCATTTTACTGCTGTTTTTATAAATATTTATTTATTTTTATTTAACCTTTATTTTATTTAACTAGGTGTAACGGCTATCGTCATATTCTTCCTCCTCCTCGGAAAAGGAGAGGCGAGACGGATCGGACCAATACACAGAGTGGTTAGTGTTCATAATGATTTATTAAAACGAAACTGAATACTGAATTACAAAACAAATAAACAAAGTGCATAAACCGATACAGTACCGTGTGGTGCAACAAACCCAGACACGGAAACAAACACCCACCAAAACACACGTGAAACCCAGGCTGCCTAAGTATGATTCTCAATCAGGGACAACGATTGACAGCTGTCTCTGATTGAGAATCATACCCGGCCGAACACAAACATCCCAACATAGGAAATCAAACATAGACAAACCCACCCAACTCACGCCCTGACCAACTAAATAAATACAAGAAAAAGGAAAACAGGTCAGGAACGTGACACTAGGCAAGTCAGTTAAGAAAAAAAATCGTATTTATAATGACTGCCTACAACAGCCAAACCGAGGCGATGCTGGGCCACAAATTCCAATTGGCTATACTTAAAATCTTTAACATCATCCTCAGCTCTGGCATCTTCCCCAATATTTGGAACCAAGGACTGATCACCTCAATCCACAAAAGTGGAGACAAATTTGACCCCAATAACTACTGTGAGATATGCGTCAACAGCAACCTTGGGAAAATCTTCTGCATTATCATTAACAGCAGACTCGCACATTTCCTCAGTGAAAACAATGTACTGAGCAAATGTTAAATTGGCCTATTACCAAATTACTGTACGACAAGACCATGTTTTCACCCTGCACACCCTAATTGACACACACAAACAAAACTATACAAATTGATAGATAGTGGTGTTGTGGGAAAAACATATGACATTATCAAATCCATTAACACCAACAAGTGTGCGGTTAAAATTGGCAAAAAACACATTTCTTTCCACAGGGCCATGTGGTGAGACAGGGATGCAGCTTAAGCACCACCTTATTCAACATATATAAATATATATATATATATGAATTGGCGAGGGCACTAGAACAGTCTGCAGCACTCGGCCTCACTCTACTAGAATCTGATGTCAAATGTCTACTGTTTGCTGATGATCTGGTGCTTCTGTCACCAACCAAGGAGGGCCTACAGCAGCATCTAGATCTTCTGTACAGATTCTGTCAGACCTGGGCCCTGACAGTACATCTCAGTAAGACAAAAATAATGGTGTTCCACATAATGGTGTTCCTAAACAAGCTGGTCCTGGGGCTCTGTTCACAAACAGACCCCACATATCTCCAGTACAGCAACACAATTATACCCAACCAAATCCTGAGAAAACAAAAAGATAATTACTTGACACATTGGAAAGAGTGAACAAAAATACTGCGCAAACTAGAATGCTATTTGGCCTTAAACAGAGAGTATACAGTGTTAGAATAACTGACCGCTGTGACTGACCCAAAATTAAAGAAAGCTTTGACTATGTACAGACTTAGTGAGCATAGCCTTTATTGACAAAGGCCGCCATAGGCAGACCTGGCAGGATTTGTGCACACTGTCCACAAAATGAGGTGGAAACTGAGCTGCTCTTCCTAACATCCTGCCAAATGGTCATACATTTGGCAGGATTAGAGACATATTTCCCTGAGATTACACAGACCCACAAAGATTTTGAATACAAAACCAATTTTGAAAAACTCCCATTTCTTTTGGGTGAAATACCACAGTGTACAATCACAGCAGCAAGATGTTGCCACAAGAAAAGGGCAACCAGTGAAGAACAAAACCCATTGTACTTGCAACCCAACCCAGCTACAGGCACTTACATTTGGGTCATAATGACATGTCATTTTAGGCGAACATTGAAAACAAGAGTCCGATTTTTTTCATTTTCCCTTTTTTACTTTAACTATTTGAACATTGTTGCAACACTGCATGTGTTTCCCATGCCAATAAATCCCCTTAAATTGAAAGAGGGAGTGCTTTTAGCCTTGTTTGCTGGGCGGTGTCTCTTTTTGTTTGTGTGTTGTAGGCAGCGTTGTGTTTGAATAGCAGCTGAGAGAGCTGAACGAGGGTCCACCTGAATTCAACATCTCAGAAACAAATGTCACAGCCACTACAGACCACTTCAGATTACAGGGAAAACAAGTCAAGTCCTTCACCCCTGCACACTTTAAATGGAATATCTCTGTCCTTTCCCCTACTGAATGTGAGGTGTGTGTGTGTGTGTGTGTGTGTGTGTGTGTGTGTGTGTGTGTGTATTGATGTACAGCACTGTGTACAGTATGTGCAGCTCTGTGTAAGCACATGAGTTCAAGGTTATGTTTGTGTGTGTAGTGTAGTCATTGTGTGTGTAATGTAGTCATTGCGTTTGTGGTGGAGTCATTGTGTGTATGTAGTGTAGTGATTGTGTGTTTTGTCCTATGCTCTCCTGGTACTTTAATGTTTGGAGGTGTACTCTCTCGAGTGGTGGTGTTGTCCTGGCTGGTTGGACTGAGATCCAGGCAGCTGCTGCAGCAGCCACAGTGTTCCTGACTGCCTGTCTGCCCAGCTGGCTGCCTGGGGAAAAGCAGGGGTCCACCCATGCTCCGGCTGTAATATCATTCCTAATTTGCATACTAATTACAAAAAATATTGAGTGCAAGTCATATGGCAAATAAAACCATTGTTTGGGAGCGTTATTGAAAATGTGACCATAATGTCCCCCTACAGAGGCCCGTGCAACAGAGAAGATAATACTGTATACAAACCTCCCTTCAGGCCTGTGTTCTATTTCCATATGAAGTAGTAATTAGGGTGTAGGACGACACAGGGAACATGGTCAATATTTTTCTTTCTTTTGGGCATTCTAGTTGAGAGAATGCCAAGAGAGTGCAAATCTGTCGTCAAGGCAAAGGGTGGCTATTTTGACGAATCTAAAATATAAAAAATATTTAGATTTGTTTAACACTTTTTTTGGTTACTACATGATTCCATGTGTTATTTCATAGTTTTGATGTATTCACTATTATTCTACAATCTAGAAAATAGTAAATTAAAGAAAAACCCTTGAATGAGTAGGTGTTCTAAAACTACAGTCCCCCCTCTCAGCCTTGCCCTCCCCCTTCCTCTCCTCCATTAACCTATACTTCACTGTCTGTAGCGGAGATGGAGAGAGAAAGAAAGAGATGTTCCTACAGTAGTACAGAGAGGGAGAGAGAGTGCATGCGAGAGAATGTAAAGGAGAGAACGAGAGAGGACACCTTGGCTGATTCCGTCACACTTTGGGCTTCAAACACAAAACATACAAACTGAGATGGTTCCTAACAGAAGGCAGGGTTGTCATCAGTCTGTCTGCTAATATGCCAGCGTCAAAGTAGCTGCCTGGGTGCGCCCGCAGGCATCGCCGCTCAGCATGCGTACACACACTGATAAACCATCAGGTCTGCCCATTCACCCGCCTGAGAGGCCGCTTAATCCAACGTGACTACACTTGACAGAAAAAGCTAATTCACTTCCACTTGCATTCTGGGGAAGCGGCCGCTCTAAAGATAAAGGGCAGCACTGAGCACAGCGGTGTGTGTGTGTGTGTGTGTGTGTGTGTGTATACAGAATTCAGTGCATTCGGAAAGTATTCAAAACCCTTGACTTTTTCCACACTTTGTTAAGTTGCAGCCTTATTCTAAAAATGATTAAATTCTTAATTTCCCTCATCAATCTTTACACAATATCCATGATGACAAAACAAAAACAGGTTTTTAAACATTTTTGCAAATTTATAAAAACCTGATAGCACATTTACACAAGTATTCAGACCCTTTACTCAGTACTTTGTTGAAGCACCTTTGGCAGCGATTACAGCCTTGAGTCTTCTTGGGTACGACGCTACAAGCTTGACACACCTGCATTTGGGGAGGTTCACCTGTCAGGTTGTATGGGGAGCGTCACTGCACAGCTATTTTCGTGTCTCCAGAGATGTTCAATCGGGTCCAAGTCTGGTCTCTGGCTGAGCCACTCAAGGACATTCAAAGACTTGTCTAGAAGCCATTCCTGCGTTGTCTTGGCTGTGTGCTTAGGATCGTTGTCCTGTTGAAGGTGAACTTTCGCCACAGTCTGATGTCCTGAGGGCTCTGGAGCAGGTTTTCATCAAGGATCTCTGTACTTCGCTCCGTTCATTTTTCCCTCGATCCTGACTAGTCTCCCAGCCCCTGCGGCTGAAAAACAGCACCATGCTTCACCGTAGGTGTTTCCTCAAGATGTGGCGCTTGGAATTCAGGCCAAAGAGTTCAATCTTGGTTTCATCAGACCAGAGAATCTTGTTTCTCATGGTCTGAGAGTCTTTAGGTGCCTTTTGGCAAACTCCAAGTGGACTGTCATGTGCCTTTTACTGAGGAGTGGCTTCTGTCTGGCCACTCTACCATAAAGGCCTGATTGGTGGAGTGCTGCAGAGACGGTTGTCCTTCTGGAATGTTCTCCCATCTCCATAGAAGAACTCTGGAGGACTGTCAGAGTGATCATTGGGTTCTAGGCTCTAGGAAGAGTCTTGGTTGTTCCAAACTTCTTCCATTTAAGAAAGATGGAAGCCACTGTGTTCTTGGGGACCTTCAATGTTGCAGACATTTTTTAGTACCCTTGACACAATCCTGTCTCAGAGCACTATGGACAATTCCTTCAACCTAATGGCTTGGTTTTTGCTCTGACATGCACTGTCAACTGTGTGACCTTATATGGACAGGTGTGTGCCTTTCCAAATCATGTCCAATACATTGAATTTACCACATGTGGACTACAATCAAGTTGTATAAACATCTTAAGGACGATTAATGGAAACTGAATGCATCTCAGCTCAATTTGGAGCTGGTTGAGAGAATGCCAAGAGTGTACAAAGCTATCATCAAGGCAAAGGGTGGCTACTTTGAAGAATCTGAAATATAAAATATGTGATCCGATTCAGGAAACTAGGCGTATGTCGCAAGTCACGACTTCACAGGAGAGCCGTTTGAACGTAAACATATTTTTTTTATCAAATTGCATTTTTTTGGCAGAAATGCCTTCTTGAATATGTGAACTTTCATGTGCCTTAATATCAAACTTGTATGCCATCTCCAAATATGAATACAATTGATAAATTACAAGCCTAGTTGGTTTAGCCACAGAAAAAGCGGGCAACCTTCTCGCTAGCCATGATTGGCTGAGATAATGAGTTGGCTGGAGATGCCAAGATGAGTTTGGATTGGTCTATAATATAACACACATTTTTCTATTGGAGTTGGTCAGTATGTTTAGGTAATTGTGTCGAACTCGGCTTTAAAAAAAAAATGTAATTGTGTAGTAAATCTGCATAAACCTAATGTCAAGTTAAAGTGTACTCTTAGCTAGCTAACATTAGCTGGCTCGCTAGCTAAGGTTATGTGTATGCTCTCCACTTTCTGGATGACAAAGTTTTGAAATCAGTGGAATTTGAGTATGATAGCTAAGGAGATGGAGAAAACACCAGTCTGGAATACATCATCAAACTAAGGCATGGCATCAGACAGGAGACGTGTCCAACCATGATGTATACTGGTAAGATTTTCAGATATTACACTTTTCTAATTTTGACAAAAAGTGGTCTCATTTCAAGTGTACTGTTAGCTAGCTAACGTTAGCTGGCTGGGTCGCTAGCTAACGTTATGTGTATGATCTTATTCTTTCTCAGACACATTTTCTTGACTAGTTATAGCCATAGAACCTGGTTGATTAGCTACCTGCAGATTCATGCAGGGTGCAACGTCATGAGTTGTGATTATGGTCCATTGTTTAGCTAGCTAGCTACATGTCTTAACAAAAGACTCAACACTAATGTTGACAGTATTTTCATTTAAAGTTAAAGTGTACTGTTAGCTAGCTAGCTAAAGTTAACAGGCTGGCTTGCTAACTAACGTTACGTCATGTTGGTATTCATTGTTTACCTATCTAGCTACATTTCTTAACCAAGACTCTCGTCTTAGTGTGCCAGAGCGCAGAATAACTGATGCATTTTTGAACGCTCAACACCCGTTGAATATGTCCTGTGTCGAAGAGTAATTCAGTTGTTGACACCAGCACAGTTACAGTCACCAACGCTCTGGATAACATGAAAAAAGCCTAACCAGCTCTGCTAGGGTGAGTAAAATGGTCAGAGTGGGGTCTTCTCTCATTATGTGTCTGGAAGTAGCTAGCCAATGTTAGCCAGTTAGCTTGGGTGCTTGACTGTAGTTGTGAGGTCAGAGCTTTTGGAACAACCCTACTTATTGGCCAGAGCGTCCAGTGTGCACTCTGAACACGAAACCACAGATAGAGTGATAGGGTGAGTAATGTTCAGTGAGCTGTTCTCTCTCTCTCTCTATCTCTCTCTCTATCTCTATATCTCTCTATCTCTCTATCTCTCTCTATCTCTCTCTATCTCTCTCTATCTCTCTCTATCTCTCTCTATCTCTCTCTATCTCTCTCTATCTCTCTCTATCTCTCTCTATCTCTCTCTATCTCTCTATCTCTCTATCTCTCTATCTCTCTCTATATCTCTCTATCTCTCTCTATCTCTCTCTATCTCTCTCTATCTCTCTCTATCTCTCTCTATCTCTCTCTATCTCTCTCTATCTCTCTCTTTCTCTTTCTCTTTCTCTTTCTCTCTTTCGCTCTCTCTCTTTTAGATGTCTGGAAGTAACTGGCAAGTTAGTACAGAACGGTTGGATCAACCCTTAATTCTTATGGCTGCAGGGGGCGTATTGAAAAACTGGAAAATATGTGCACATTTTCAAACGGCCTCTTAATCAATTTTTGCTCTTACAATATGCATATATTTACTACTATTGGATAGAAAACAGTCTCTAGTTTCTAAAAACGTTTGAATTATTTCTCTAAGTGGAACAGAACTATTTTTACAGCCCATTTCCTATCCGGAATTGAGATTTCCAAATGCGAGGTCTCTCTTTAAGAGCTTGTCTATAAAAGGGCATGTCACTTAGGACTGTAGAAACACGTCATACGCCTTCCTCTGGGTGTCATGCGGAAGTGAGAGCAGAAAGGACTTGAATATCTCGTCCAGGGACTGAACACAACATCTTGGAGTGAGACCTGTGCACTTTTTTGTTTTTTTCTGGGCACGAAGTAGAACATGGACTCGGCTCCTGGACAACGCTCGTTAAAGGTGAATATGATCTCTGGCTTCGATATTATTTGATACATGTCACAAAATCATCCTAAAGTATGTTTTTTCAATATAGTTTAATTATATTATTGAAATTTATTCTGGAGTTTAGACGTGATGCTTTGGAAGAATTGTTTGAAGAAAGAGAGGTTTCGCCGCACGGCCAGTGTGCTTGCTAATTCAAGAGGGAAATAGTTCGTTCTGGATCCCAAACAAAGACTGTACTGGACAATGGACCCCTTTACAACATTCTGATGGAAGATCAACAAAGATAAGGACCCAATTTGGGATGCTTTTTCATATATCTGTCGAACTGTGCTATGCTACCGTTTGACTAGAATCAATGCTGCCGTGTGCTAGCTAATGTAGTAAGCTAATATAACGATATATTGTGTTTTCGCTGTAAAACACTTCAAAAATCGGAAATATTGGCTCTATTCACACGATCTTTGTCTTTCATTAGCTATCCACCATATATTTTTCTGAAATGTTTTATGATGTATAATTAGTAGTTGACGTTGGTGTCTGTATTTTCTCTGGCTACTCCCGTGCGATTTCAGACTGTAGCTATGATGGGAGCAGTAATGTAAAACTGATTTATAACTAAAATATGCACATTTTTTGAACAAAACATAGATTTATTGTGTAACATGTTATAGGACTGTCATCTGAGGTAGTTTTTTCTAGGTTATTTAGGTTGGTTCTAGGTTAGTTAGGTTGGCTTGTGCATGCTACTTGCATCCTACTTGTGCTGTGAAAAATGTCTGTCCTCTTTTTTATTTGGTGGTGAGCTAACATAAATATATGTGGTGTTTTCCCTGTAAAACATTTAAAAAATCGGACATGTTGGCTGGATTGACAAGATGTTTATCTTTCAAATGCTGTATTGGACTTGTTAATGTGTGAAAGTTAAATATTTAAAAAAAAAATAGATTTTGAATTTCGCGCCCTGCACCTGAGCTGGATGTTGTCATAAGTGTACCGGTGTCGGGCTGCAGCCATAACAGGTTAAGAGTTTTTGGAAAATGTTGCATAGAAAACTGAGGGAGATTTTACAGTAATTCTGTTATCAATATTTCATTTGCACAGTTAAAATGTGTTTTTGTGAAATGTTCAGTGTAAATTGTTAAAAGTAGGTGTTGTGCATAGAGATGAATGGTTTGTTAAAAGTAGAAATCAATGGGGGTTTTTCTGCAGACATTTTAAAGTGTAATTCCGTTAATGTGGAATTTCCCCAATCTTCTGAGATGAGGTAGCTGGCTAGACCTTAGACTGGATAGGTGAGCTGTGTAAGCAATGAATAAGGCTGGAATTCCACCTAACCTATCAGAGGGCAAGGTTTAGCTCAGAAGTACACATTACGTGCCTGTGGGTGGGGCGGGGGGGGGGGGGGGGGGGGGGTTCAGGACGTAGTCTGATAAGCGACCCAGGCCTCGACAGCTGTAGATTCATCCAGGATCATGTGAGTAGTGTCGGCCTCTCCCATTGGATTAGCCCAGTGCTCCAAAGTTCACCCATTCTCTCTCTGGCTTCTATACCCCATGTCTGGTAATGTGGTTTTAGTAGGATCTATGTACTACCATGTACTACTGCACAGTAAGAGGATCCCATTACACAGTAAAGGGAAATCTGTCTGTTGACACTCTGAAGTTTGTAGAAATGTTAAAACAATGTAGGAGACTAAAACACAATAGATATGGTAGGAGAAAATCCAAAGAAAAACCAACCGGAATTCTTTTTTTGAGAGCCCATGCTCTTCCAATGGAATGTATAGGTAAAACTTTCAAACAGCTCCCAGTATGCAATTCCTATGGCTTCCATGGGTTCAGTAGTCTTTGTTCAAGGTTTCAGGCTTGTTTCTTCTTTTGATACAGGGACACAGACTTGGAAATCCGTGTATGCGCGCGTGACGAAGAGGACAAGCACCTGCTAATATCGGTTTCCTATTGAACATACTTCTTTCTGTATGAAATGTTAGAGTTAATTACATTTTAGAGTATCTGAGGATTAAATAGAAACGTATTTTGACTTATTTCAACAAAGTTTAGCGGTAGCTTTTTGGATTCCTTTTTCTGCATGTTGAACGAGAGGATTACTGAAATCGATGACTTGTATATAATCGACTTGTATGTAAATACATGTTTAATATCCATAATGTTTATGATTATTTATCTTAATGGTTGTTCAGTCGCCTCAAATTAAACTGTGAAGGACCTCGGCGTTACTCTGGTCCCTGACCTCTCTTTTGACGAACATATCAAGACTGTTTCAAGGACAGATTTTTCCCATCTAAGAAACATTGCAAAAATCCGAAGAATTTCTGTCCAAAAAGGATGCTGAAAAATGTATCCATTCTTTTGTCACTTCTAGGTTAAACTAGTGCAATGCTCTACTTTCCAGCTACCCGGATAAAGCACTGAATAAACATCAGTTAGTGCTAAACATGGCTTCTAGAATCTTGACTAGAACCAAGAAATGTGATCATATTACTTTTTTATTTAATTTTAGTTAACCTTTATTTAACCAGGAAGGGCTCATTGAGATTTAAAATCTCTTTTTCAAGATTGTCCTGGCCAAGATAGGCAGCACCAAGTCATTACAAAAATTACAGATAGACAACATGAAAAACTACAAGTAATCTAGTAAAAACCATAGAATTCACAAGAGTATAAAAATATCAAAAACAGCAAATTAAAAACATTGACAGGTCAGGGAATCAGTCTCAAGATCATTCATCAGTGATTAAAATATACCAAAAGTTCTTCCAGTTTAAAAGTATTTTGTAAGGCGTTCCAAGACGATGGCGCAGAGTACATAAAAGCCCTTTTACCAAATTCAGTTCAGACATTTCGAACAGTTAGCAGGATAAAGTCCAGCCAACGAAGAGAGTACCCACCACATTTCTGAACAATAAAAATGCCCAAATAAAAAGGTAGTAAACCCAAAATGGCTTTATAAATAAAAGTATACCAGTGACTGAGCCTACGAGTGACTAGAGAATGCAAGTCAACCCTGGTATACAAAGTGCTGTGGAGCGTAAGGGTTTTGCAGTTTAAAATAGATCTCAAAGTGCCATGGTAAAGGGTGTCAATTGATCTCAAACACTGAGCGGAAGCATTCATATATAAAATATCCCCATAGTCTAGTAAAGGCATAAATGTAGCTGATTACTAGCCTCCTTCTGGCTTCAAAAGAAAAACAGGCCTTATTCCTAAAATAAAATCCCAATTTCAGCTTCAATAATTTTGTAAGTTGTTGAATATGCAATTTAAAAGAGAGGCTGTCATGAATTACAATTTCAAGATATTTAAATGAGGTTACAACCTCAATCTCCTTGCCCTGACAGGTAGTAATAGGTGAACGGTTCAGAGGTCTATTTCTTGCTTTAGAAAACACCATTAGTTTAGTTTTGTCAGTATTGAGGATAAGCTTCAATTGACATAAGGTATGTTGAACAGTAAAAAAAGCAGTTTGCAAGTTCTGGAAAGCTTTTGTAAGAGACGAGGCACAACAGTAAATAACAGTATCATCAGCATAAAAATGAAGTTGCGCATTTTGGACATTTTTGTCTAAATCATTTATATAAATAGTGAATAAGAGAGGACCAAGTACAGAGCCTTGGGGCACACCATTAAAGACAGACATATTAAAGAGATGGGTGGGGCTAAGACTTAAGAGGGTGTGAACAATGCTGAATGGGTGTAGACAAAGCAGGGGTCTCCAAAAGTGGTACCAAAACATTTTTTGGTGTTAGACTAGTGTCCTGTCCACTTTTTTATCTGTTTCTGTAGTGAGACAGCTTGATGTGGAGAACACCCCTGGACAGGACACTAGTCCATCTCCTGTTTCTGTAGTGACACAGCTTGATGTGGAGGACACCCCTGGACAGGACACTAGTCCATCTCCTGTTTCTGTAGTGAGACAGCTTGTTGTACAGTACACCCCTGGACAGGACATTAGTCTATCACAGATCCTTACCCCCAGTCTATCATCTTAATGATGAGTGCCAAGCAGAGGCGCAGTAGTTCCCATTTTTAGAGTCTTTGGAATGACTCGGCCGGGGATCGAACTCTGAAACCTCCAATCTTAGGATGGGCACTTGCTCCCCAATTCCCCCTTCCCCAATACACATGTAAATATTGGACTCAACATTTTGCCTTCCTGTATTATTTGTATTTATAATGGATCCCCATTGGCTGCTGCCAAAGCAGGAGCTACTCTTCCTGGGGTCCAGCAAAAATTAAGGCAGTTTATACAATTTGAAAAACATTACAATACATTCACAGATTTCACAACACGCTGTGTGCCCTCCGGCCCCTACTCCACCACCAACACATATCTACAGTACTAAATCCATGTGTATGATAGTGCATATGTTATCGTGTATGTGTATGCATGTGTCTGTGCCTATGTTAGTGTTGCTTCACAGTCCCCGCTGTTCAATACGGTGTTTTTTTATGTTTTTAAATCTAATTTTACTGCTTGCGTCAGTTACTTGATGTGGAAGAGTTCCATGTAGTCATGGCTCTATGTAGTACTGTGTGCCTCCCATAGTCTATTCTGGACTTGGGGACTGTGAAGAAACCTCTTGTGGTGTATGCATGGGTGTCAGAGCTGTGTGCCAGTAGTTTTGTTGTAAAGTGGCTGTTCCACTGGATGTCATAAGGTGAATGCACCAATTTGTAAGTCGCTCTGGATAAGAGCGTCTGCTAAATGACTTAAATGTAAATGTAAATGTTTAGACAGACAGCTTGGTGCATTCAACATGTCAATACCTCTCATAAATGAAAGTAGTGATGAAGTCAATCTCTCCTCCACCTTCAGCCTGGAGAGATTGACATGTGTATTATTAATATTAGCTCAATGTGTACATCCAAGGGCCAGCTGTGCTGCCCTGTTCTGAGACAATTTTCCTAAGTCCTTTTTTGTGGCACACGACTGAACAGTAGACAAGATGCTACAAAACTAGGGCCTGTGGGACCTGCCTTGTTGATAGTGTTGTTTAGAAGGCAGAGCATCGCTTTATTATAGACAGACTTCTCCCCATCTTAGCTACTACTGCATCAATATGTTTTGACCATGACAGTTTACAATCTAGGGTTACTCCAAGCAGTTAAGTCATCTCAACTTGCTCAATTTCTGTCACGCCCTGATCTCTTTCACCTGTTCCTGTGATTGTCTCCACCCCCTCCAGGTGTAGCTTATTTTCCCCAGTGTATTTATCCCTGTGTTCCTGTCTCTCTGTGCCAGTTCATCTTGTATGTTAATCAAGTCAACCAGTGTGTTTTTCATGTACTCCGTTTGCTATTCTCTTTTTGATAGTCTTCCCGGTTTTGACCCCTGCCTGACTCTGGACTTTCCCGCCTGCCTGATCATCCTGCCTTGCCTGACCTTGATTCTGCCTGCCCTTCGGTACCTTTTGGACTCTGAACTGGTTTTGATCCTTTTGCCTGTCCACGACCATTATCTTGCCTTACCCTATTGGATTAATAAATATTGCCTCCTGTATCTGCATCTGAGTCTCGCCTTGTGTCAATTTCCACATTATGTATTACAATATTTATTTGAGGTTTAGTGAGTGTTTTGTTCCAAATATAATGCTTTTAGTTTTAGAATTTTTTAGGGCTATCTTATTCCTTGCCGTCCACTCTGAAACTAACTGCAGCTCTTTGAGTGTTGCAGTCATTTCAGTCACTGTAGTAGCTGACGTGTGTAGTGTTGAGTCATCCGCATACATTGACACTTTGGTTTTACTCAAAGTCAGTGGCATGTCGTTCATAAAAATTGAAAAAAGCAAGGGGCCTAAACAGCTAGCCTGGGGAATTCCTGATTCTAATTGGATTATACTTGACAGGCTTCCATTAATGATCACCCTTTGTGTTCTGTTAGATAAGTAACTCTTTATCCACATTATAGCAGGGCATGTAAAGTCATAACACATACATTTTTCCAGCAGTAGACTTTGATCAATAATGTCAAAAGCTGCAATGAAGTCATCAAATTCTCTCAGCAAATCATCAGTCATTTGTGTAAGTGCTGTGCTTGTTAAGTGTCCTTCCCTATAAGCGTGCTGAAAGTCTGTTGTCAATTTGTTTACTGTGAAATAGCATTGTATCTGGTCAGGCACTATTTTTTCCAGAAGTTTACTAAGGGTTGATAACAGGCTGATTGGTCAGCTATTTGTGCCAGTAAAGGGGGCTTTACTTTTCTTGGGTAGCGGAATGACTTTAGCTTCCCTCCAGGCCTGAGGGCACACACTCTCTAGTAGGCTTAAATTGAAGATGTGGCAATATCATCTGCTATTATCCTCAGTAATTTTCCATCCAGATTGTCGACCCCGGTGGCTTGTCATTGTTGATAGACAACAATCATTTTTTCACTTCTTCCACACTGACTTTACGGAATTCAAAAATTCTTGTCGTTCATAATTTGGTCCGATACACTTGGATGTGTAGTGTCAGCGTTTGTTGCTGGCATGTCATCCCTAAGTTTGCTTATCTTGCTAATGAAAAAGTCATTCAAGTAGTTTGCAATATCAGTGGGCTTTGTGATGAATGAGCCATCTGATTCAATGAATGAAGGAGCAGAGTGGCTTTTTTCCCCAAAATGTCATTTAAGTTGCCCCAAAGAGTTTTACTATCATTCTTTATATAATTTATATATTTTTAATTGTGTAGTTTATTTTTTATTTTGTTTAGTCACATGATTTCTTAAATTGCAGTACGTTTGCCAATCAGTTGGGCTACCAAGACTTAATTGACGTACCTTTTGCCCCATCCGTCTCAACCATAACATTTATGGTATGGTTGGATTTAACAGTTTTTACAGTCATTTTATTAATGGCTGTGTGTTTATTAGTAACTGGAATAAGCACTTTCATAAATGTGTCAAGTGCAGTGTCTGGTTGCTCCTCATTACACACCACGGAGCAGCAAATATTTTTTACATCATCAACATATGAATCACTACAAAACTTATTGTTTGACCTATTATACACTATATTAGACCCAGCCTTTGGAACTTTGGTTTTCCTAGATATGGCTATCACCCACTTGAACTTTGAGGTTCCTTCAGATGGAATTGAGTGCTGATGGTTTGTGGATGGCTGGACTGTTGTTCGAGGGTTTCCTGTGTCCTGTGTCAGGGGAGGAATTGGACAAACAGGCTCCCTCACATCCTCCTGAGGAACAATCAGACAGGAACGGAGCCTCTCGACCCCACGCTCGCCATAACAACCCTGCCCAGTGACACACACACACCGGACAGTGGACTACCCAAGGCTATTGTTAGCCCTATTTTGATGGCACGGTCAGTTCCGTTGTCTGTTTGTGATTGGATCAGTCTTTTTCTGTCATATGAGGCTGACAGTCAGACACACACACTGTGGGCAGCAGGTAGTCTAGCGGTTAGACCGCCCAAAGGTCCCCGAGCTGAGTAGGTGAAATATCTGTCGATCTGCTACACACTGTACAGTCTACATACTGTACAGGATACACACTGTACAGGTTACACATAGGACAAATATAAGCACCCCCACTTTGACACACACACACAGAGACAAACTGGCTCTGCCACTATATTGATTTTCCCTAGGCCCAAACCCGGGCCTCTCTTACCCTACTTCATTGAGACCTCTGCAGCCAGCCAGTCACCTCTCTTTCTCTCTGCTGCAGCCAGCCAGTCACCTCTCTCTCTCTCTTCTGCTGCAGCCAGCCAGTCACCTCTCTCTCTCTGCTGCAGCCAGCCAGTCACCTCTCCCTCTCTCTTTCTCTTCTGCTGCAGCCACCAAGTCGCCTCTCTCTCTCTTCTGCTGCAGCCAGCCAGTCACCTCTCTCTCTCAATTCAATTCAAGGGTCTTTATTGGCATGGGACACATATGTTTACATTGCCAAAGCAAGTTAAATGGATAAACAAAAGTGAAAAAATATTACACTCACCCAAGTTCCAAAATAATAAAGACATTTCAGATGTCATATTATGTCTCTCTCTCTCTCGCTCTCTGCTGCAGCCAGCCAGTCACCTCTCTCTCTCTGGCTGGTTGACTGGTAGAGGTGAACAATAGTGGGACAACTGCTCTTAGAGGAAGAGGAGCTGCTAAGAACAGGGACTAGAACAGGAACAGTCCCACTCTGCACCACCATAATGCAGTACTCTGTCTGACCTCAAGGTGGGAGCAGTGGCTACTGTTTCACAGCTGTGGGTACACAACAGAGAGAATCCAAGCCCGAACTTGGCTCTGAAATGAACCTGGCTCTGAAATGAACACAATTTGTTTGTTCTTTGTATTTTGGCGTAAAATAGAAAATGATACAATAAGGGGTCATGGAGAAATGGTGTTGTAAATATAGCTTCAGTAGTTTCTTCAGGTATTGAAGTTACATAGAGATACAGGATCAAGTAGACAGAATGGAGGAAGTGTGTTAGTATCAATCTTTCTCATCACAAGTGGATTACAAGGTGAGAGAAATGCACAGCGCTGCATTATGGGTGTGAAGAATCCTCCTCCTTTAGCCCTTGGGTCAGGAAAACAACAACTGTTGATGACGCATTGTGGCCATATTTCCTTGATGTATGTATACACTTCATTGATTGGCCCTTGTTAGAAAGCATTTCATGGGTTTGTGGGGGCAAGTCAATATTCAGGGAGCTTTAGATTCCCGCGTGAGGGAGAGAAACAGATGGGTAATATCGATCCCATGGAATTCCTAGTTGATATGAGCTTCCTGAATTACGTGCCTCATCACCATCCACAGTACGTTCTGCTCTGCTTCCATGACTGTTTGTCGTGATTGAGGTGTGTGGCACTTTTCTGGCCTTTGTTTCTGATGGTGGACTGTGTGTTATGTGCAGTGTGTGTGTGTGTGTGTGTGTGTGAGAGATAGAAAACGAGAGGGATTGTGTGTGTGTCAGAGTGGAAATTGAGCTGTTTTGATTGTTCACCGTCTCTGAGAGCACCTGCAGCATAAGACCCCACGGCTGAAACGCACTCACACTCTCTGCTGCAGTCTGTCCCACTCAGTGGCAGCCCAGCCCCCACACCAGTCCCTACACCGCCTCTCTCCCACTCAGTGGCAGCCCAGCCCCCACACCAGTCCCTACACCGCCTCTCTCCCACTCTGTAAATGTTTTTGGCAACCTGAGTCAATTATTTTGATTAGAAGTCAAAGTAACTTTTTATCTTGTTAATGAATGATGCTATTTATTAACACAAACTACCCAAAGCCTTTTTCTGCTCATCTCAAGCTGTTAATCCATCTTTGTATGTTGTGTTTTTGGGGAGATGATGAAAAAAAGGTTACATATATAGTACATATACATACATGTATATATGTTTTAGTTTTTTTATTTGTTTATTTTACAATGTTTTATTTCAAATTAGATTGAGCGCTTTTTGTTCATATCACTTACTTTATTTAATATATTCTAATAGTTACAATGGAAACGTTGATACAATTGTGATTGAGGTCAAGTTTCTTTTTGCAAAATGCTTTCATTTAATTAAATAGGAAATGTATTGTTTCTGGGAAATAGGAAGTCCGCTGTATTTGATGATGTGTAATGGAATGAACCCAAACTAAAGTACAGTGATACCATACAATTATGCAAATACGCACTAAAAACAAACCACACACAAATGCCTTGGCACACACACTCACACACACATGGACACACACTCATGCAGAAAAACACACACACAGGCTGCATTATCATATGCAGCGGGCATTGCTATACACACACACACACACACACACACACACACACACACACACACACGTGGGATGATATTTTTGGGTAGGTGGATAAAAGTAGTGCTATTGTAATTCAATAGATAATCTCTCTTAAACAGATGATCATTTTGGGAGTAAATGTGATTGATATGGGACAGAGAGAGTGAGCTGGATCAGGACTTTCAAGGAAAATTAAAGGCTACATCAGTGTGTTTCAAAGAAGAAAAAAGTCAGAGCCAGCTGTGGCTGTCGCTCATATGGCCCCTTAAGAGTCCCCCGCCTCAATTCCCTCCCCTTCTCTCTCCTCTCCTCTCGGCCAACCCTCTGCACTCTCCCTCTACCCATCATCCTTCTGTCTTATCCTTTATGCCCTTTCAGTCCTTTTCTGATATTAAAAAAACCTTTCCCCTTCAGCTCCCCCTCATCCTCAGTGAATTTTGGTTTTCCTCTCCCCCACCTGTCTCCCCCTGGTCTGATGAATGTTTCCAGTATACTCCTCTGCTTAGCCCTGTGTGTTGCCACAGAAACATCAATACTATTCCTGCTCCACAGCATCTTAGTGGATTAAAGTGGTGCTAGACAGACCCAGCACCAGGCCCTTCTCTCTCCGTAATGCACCTCATGGCAAATCCTCCTCCGGAAAAAATAGCAGCGCTGCCACGCAGGAGTGAACACTGGGAGGGAGAGAGGGATTTCCCATTTGCACATAGTCCAGTCTCCAGTATGTTTTTGAGAGCCACTTGAGACTTCTGCTCACACATCTGACCTACTGGACACAGGATAATACACACACCTGACCTACTGGACACAGGATAATACACACACCTGACCTACTGGACACAGGATAATACACACACCTGACCTACTGGACACAGGATAATACACACACCTGACCTACTGGACACAGGATAATACACACACATGAAATACACCAAGTCAACACAATGGTATTCAAACTTTTTTTTCGCAAGAATTTCTGGCGACCCCACATCAAATCTAACGACACAACCTTAAAATCTGCACATTTAGATTTTTAAAACAAAGAAACAAATTTGAATCTCTCTTATTAACATTTTGAGAACCAATAAATACATTTACTCATCTTTCAAAATATCTTTCTCAAAAACATTTGTATATTGTCCCATACAATAATCTGTACTCTAATTATATATTTTTATTTGGTGACCCCACTGCACCCATAGAAGAAGACAAAAAGTATCCATCAAAATCATTTGGTGTGTCATTATAGTGGTCTCTGACTCACTCTTTTTTCCGTGCTGAATTGAATGTCATTGATAAAAATAGAAAGGTGTCAATATATTTCTGACTTTAAAAGTAATCTGATTCATTTTTGGAATCAGATTTCATGTAACTGATTACATGTAATCAGTTCCTCCCAAACTCTGACTGCAAGGTCGTGACCCCAACTTTGAATAACACTGAGCTACACCACTGACATGTTACGCCAATGTCCGAAACACACACACACATATTTTTCTTCCTCTGGCTTTATATAGTGGAATTTCATGGAAATTGTCAGGGAGACTAAAGTCATTCGAGTGACATCAGTGGTCTCTAGGCTATTTGTTTTCCACAGGGGCAGCAGCGTAGTGGTTATAGCTTATCGCTGCCATGCAGAGGAACACTCAGTTTATACATACTGACCACTATGGTTACCAGCCCTCACACCCACACACACGTGTATACATGCCAGTTCGTGCAAATGCAAGCGCACACGTGCACCCACACACACCTACACTGTATGCTCATATTTCTATACATAGGGGAACTGGGTTGCCATAACAACACACAGCCACTTGTGTATTCCCTTTAAGAGATGAATCATTGAATCATTCTCATTCAAACACCCACACACTCCAGGGTTCTAGAATAACTGTTTCCACTGACTTTTTCAGTTGATGGCACCAGCACATGATTTGGTCTGGCCTGTGTCCCATAATATATCTGCATTCCATACAGAACCAGGCTAATAATGACCAGCCATCTTTTAAATTAGCATGCCCTTGTGCTCTTACATTGATTTGGATAGATTTACTGTAACGCCTACACTATGACATGAGGCTGTAGCCAACACACAGCATCATGTCATAGTGTAGGTGATAGGCTATGTGTATTGGCTACAGCATCATGTCATAGTGTAGGTGATAGGCTATGTGTGTTGACTACAGCATCATGTCATAATGTAGGTGATAGGCTATGTGTATTGGCTACAGCATCATGTCATAGTGTAGGTGATAGGCTATGTGTATTGGCTACAGCATCATGTCATAATGTAGGTGATAGGCTATGTGTGTTGACTACAGCATCATGTCATAATGTAGGTGATAGGATATGTGTATTGGCTACAGCATCATGTCATAGTGTAGGTGATAGGCTATGTGTATTGGCTACAGCATCATGTCATAATGTAGGTGATAGGATATGTGTATTGACTACAGCCTGATGTCCACACCAATGCTGACACGAGGGAGGCGGCAGAAAATGTAGCCACATTTTAGTCTTTCAATTACATACAGTAGCAGTAAAAAGTTTACACACCTACTCATTTAAGGGTTTGTCTTTATTTTATTTTACAATTTTCTACTTTGTAGAATAATAGTGAAGACATCAAAACTATGAAATAACACATGGAATCCTGTAGTAACCAAAAACAAATCAAAATATATTATATATATTAGATTATTCAATGTAGCTACCTTTTGCCTTGATGACAGCTTTGCTGCCACCTCTCCTAGAACAACTAGAGATTGTGTCACCACACCTCTGAAAGGCTGCTAACAAGCTCACACATAACAGGCAGTTGAAAATATATGTCTGTATGCTACTGCTAGGTTTATGTGGAGTCTACATACAGTCATATATCTGTCAATAGCATCCAGGCAGGGGTATCGTTTCAACTGGCTGTATCTGTGAGCTTGTTAGCAGCCTTATAACCTTGATGTGGAACACTAGTTGCCATCCTCTTGTATGTAGGGATTTTGTTGGAGGCTATAGTGTGTGCATTCAGGTGGTAGCCATGTGTTTTGTCACAATAATGTAATACAGACTTTATTATCTCCCTGCACTGCTGTGTATGCTAGCTCCAGTGTGTTTGTGAGATCATTAGCAGGGCTGTGGAGGTGGTGTTTTCCAGGTTGGTAGCCTATTCCTGGGTTACACGTTCTGCTCAATACATGGTCAGTGGGCGCTGATGAAGATTACATCAAAAGTTCATTAGAGTGGCTTGGAAAGACGATGACATTCCAAAATGAGGAAAATAATTAGTAGGAAAACCTTTTGTCATTATTGTGATGTCGCCAGATTGACTTTAGATGCAGTATAACTTTAGCTATTTAGCTAGCTAACATTAGCATTGCTAGCTTTTTCTGATGAAATTTGCTGGCTAATGGCATCATTGCCATATCTAAAGGTAATTTGACAACATCATAATGATGGCAATGTTGTTTCCTACTAATGATTTACCTACTTTAGCACTGTCATTGTATTTCCAAGCCGCTGTAGGGTAATTTAGGCTAAACGGTCATTAGCCCCGTCCAGAATTGTTTTTATTTATTTTATTTCACCTTTATTTAAACAGGTAGGCCAGTTGAGAACAAGTTCTCGTTTACAACAGCGACCTGGCCAAGATAAAGCAAAGCAGTGCGACACAAACAACAACACAGCTACACATAAACAAATGCACAGTCAATAATACAATAGAGAAAGTCTATATACAGTGTGTGCAAATGAGGTAGGATTTTAAATTTTTATTTCACCAGGTAGGCTAGTTGAGAACAAGTTCTCATTTGCAACTGCGACCTGGCCAATATAAAGCAAAGCAGTTTGACACATACAACACAGAGTTACACATGGAATAAACAAACATACAATCAATAATACAGTAGAAAATACTATATACAGCATGTGCATATGCAGTAGGACAAGAGGTAAGGCAATAAATAGGCCATGGTGGCAAAGTAATTACAATATAGCAATTAAACACTGAATGGTAGAATGTGCAGAAGATGAATGTGCAAGTAGAGATACTGAGGTGCAAAGGAGCAAGATAAATAAATAAATACAGTATGGGGATGAGGTAGATTGGATGGGCTATTTAGAGATGAGCTATGTACAGATGCAGTGATCTGTGAGCTGCTCTGATAGCTGGTGCTTAAAGCTAGTGAGGGAGGTAAGAGTCAAATCAAAGTTTATTTATCACGTGCGCTGAATACAACAGGTGTAGACCTTACAGTGAAATGCTTACTTACAGGCTCTAACCAATAGTGCAAAAAAGGTATTAGGTGAACAATAGGTAGGTAAAGAAATAAAACAGTAAAAAATACAGGCTATATACAGTAACGAGGCTATAAAAGTAGCGAGGCTACATACAAACACCGGTTAGTCAGGGTGATTGAGGTAGTATGTACATGTAGATATGGTTAAAGTGACTATGCATGTATGATGAACAGAGAGTAGCAGTAGCGTAAAAGAGGTTGGCGGGTGGTGGGACACAATGCAGATAGCCCGGTTAGCCACTGTGAGGGTGCACTGGTTGGTCGGCCCAATTGAGGTAGTATGTACATGCATGTATAATTAAAGTGACTGTGCATATATGATAAACAGAGAGTAGCAGCAGATTAAAAAGAGGGGTTGGGCGGGGGGAACACAATGCAAATAGTCCGGGTAGCCATTTGATTACCTGTTCAGGAGTCTTATGGATTGGGGGTAAAAACTGTTGAGAAGCATTTTTGTCCTAGACTTGGCACTCCGGTACCGCTTGCCATGCGATAGTAGAGAGAACAGTCTATGACTGGGGTGGCTGGGGTCTTTGACAATTTTTAGGGCCTTCCTCTGACACCGCCTGGTGTAGAGGTCCTGCTCCAGCTTTAGTGATTACTACCATCCAGAGTAGTAATGCTGGACGGGCGGGCAGGTGTGGGCAACGATTGGTTGAAGAGCATGCACTTAGTTTCAGTTGCATGTAATAGCAGTTGGAGGCCACGGAAGGAGAGTTGTATGGCAATGAAGCTCATCTGGAGGTTAGTTAACACATTGTCCAAAGAAGGGCCAGAGGTATACAGAATGGTGTTGTCTGCGTAGAGGTGGATCAAAGAATCACCAGCAGCAAGAGCGACATCATTGATGTATACAGAGAAGAGAGTCGGCCCGAGAATTGAACCCTGTGGTACCCCCATAGAGACTGCCAGAGGTCCGGACAACAGGCCCTCCGATTTGACATACTGAACTCTATCATAGAAGTAGTTGGCGAACCAGGCGAGGCAATCATTTGAGAAACCAAGGCTGTTGAGTCTGCCAATAAGAATGTTGTGATTGACAGAGTCGAAAGCCTTGGCCAGGTCGATGAATAAGGCAGCACAGTAATGTCTCTTATCGATGGCGGTTCTAATATCGTTTAGGACCTTGAGTGTTGCTGAGGTGCACCCATGACCAGCTCTGATACCAGATTGGATAGTGGGTTAAGGTATGGGGGGATTCGAAATGGTCTGTAATCTGTTTGTTAACTTGTCTTTCGAAGACCTTAGAAAGGCAGGGTAGAATAGATAAAGGTCTGTAGTAGTTTGGGTATAGAGTGTCTCCCCCTTTGAAGAGGGGGATGACCACGGCAGCTTTTAAATCTGTGGGAATCTCAGACGATACGAAAGAAAGGTTGAACAGGCTAGTAATAGGGGTTTCAACAATTTTGGCAGATCATTTTAGAAAGAAAGGGTCCAGATTGTCTAGCCCAGCTGATTTGTAGGGGTCTAGATTTTGCAGCTTTTTCAGAACATCAGCTATCTGGATTTGGGTGAAGGATTAGTGGGGGAGGTTTGGGCGAGTTGCTGTGGGGAGTGCAGGGCTGTTGACCAGGGTAGGGGTAGCCAGGTGGAAAGCATGGCCAGCCGTAGAAAA
Organism: Salvelinus fontinalis; assembly: GCF_029448725.1. NCBI lineage: Eukaryota > Metazoa > Chordata > Actinopteri > Salmoniformes > Salmonidae > Salvelinus > Salvelinus fontinalis. The sequence continues at coordinate 87,384,816 of NC_074665.1, read as the reverse complement.
ATGCTTATTGTTCTCAATTATTATGGATTTATCGGTGGTGACAGTGTTTCCTATCCTCAGTGCAGTGGGCAGATGGGAGTAGGTGCGCTTATTCTCCATGGACTTTAGTGTCCCAGAACTTTTTTGGAGTTTCTGCTACAGGATGCAAATTTCTGTTTGAAAAAGCTAGCCTTTGCTTTCCAAACTGACTGTGTATATTGGTTCCTAACTTCCCAGAAAAGTTGCATATCACGGGGGGTATTTGATGCTAATGTAGTACGCCACAGGATGTTTTTGTGCTGGTCAAGGGCAGTCAAGTCAGGAGAGTGAACCAGGGGCTGTATCTGTTCCTGGTTAATTTTTTGAATGGGGCATGCTTATTTAAGATGGTGTGGAAATCACTTTTAAAGAATAACCAGGCATCCTCTACTGACGGAATGAGGGGCATCAGTCAGGCACAAATATGACTGCGACGTCTGTAGAATGTTCATACAATGGCAATGCCACAACCTAGTGAAGGAGGTGCAACCCATTAATAGGTTAAACAAAGGAAAGCTCTTAGGGCATTTATTATTTTGTAAGTAACGATGGGTACTTTGTGGCACATTTAACAATTCTACACAATTCTTGCTAACTACAAATGCCATATAGTGAGATATTACTCCAGTACTGTAACTACCAATGCCATATAGTGAGATATGACTCCAGTACTGTGACTACCAATGCCATATAGTGAGATATGACTCCAGTACTGTAACTACCAATGCCATATAGTGAGATATGACTCCAGTACTGTAACTACCAATGCCATATAGTGAGATATGACTCCAGTACTGTAACTACCAATGCCATATAGTGAGATATGACTCCAGTACTGTAACTACCAATGCCATATATTTAGATATACTGTATGACTCCAGTACTGTAACTACCAATGGTGCTCAGTGTGGTTTATTTCTAATGAATTCCAGATAATTAAGACTCAAGTTACCGTGTAATTACAATATTACAACTGCTGATGTAAGAAGGGCTTCATGAAATACATGTGATTGATTGATCTAGCTAATTCCTTTGTGAATGACTGGCAAATCTTCTGTACTGTGAAATAAAGTGATACCGAGTAGCTTTCCGTCCCTGATAGGATGGAACAGCTAGCATGTACACTGTACAGCTCCACTGGAATCCTTCTACAGGGATGAAGTAGTTAGTCAAACAGAGGTCTTTAGTTAATAGTTGACATCAATGACAGTACACAGACCATCAAGAACCCACCGGCCATTACATTTGTTCAGATTAGAGGGGGGGTTACCAGAAAAACTAACCAGAGCTGTAGATTTCCTTTGCGTGTTATTATTGGTGTCAGTGTGTATGATGTGTGTCAGTGTCTAAGTGAGTATGTATGTGTGACTGTGTGTGTTTTACAACGCTCTCTGATGATCCCAACAGTCCCACTCTGTGAGTGTGACAGATTACCCGGCAGCTGGCGTGTCATCATTCTAAACAAATTATTCTGATTTGCTCACGATTTCCTGACGGAAGCCCCCTTATTCATCATCAGAAATGCTCCGTCTCACGGAGCGCCACGGTCGCTACGCCTAATCACATGATTTGATTTGTCTGTTAGAGGTAAAACAATGGGTCGTCTTGTGATGAGGCCCCCTCTCCCCTCAGAGGAGTCAGGCAGCCCAGGCAGGCCCTCAGAGCAGCCAAATCAACAGAGCCAGGCCCCCTCTCCACTCAGAGGAGTCAGGCAGCCCAGGCAGGCCCTCAGAGCAGCCAAATCAACAGAGCCAGGCCCCCGAACGAGATATTACACACACACAGACTTTAACATTCAGACTGGGGACGGGCCGTCAGGGAGACATTCACATAGACTCCTAACACTGAAACAGAGAGCTTAACACGAAATGCACGTACACACACCCACTACTACATGGATGACACAACTTGAGCTTGATGTAATTAGTGTGTGATTCATGTATGATTTGGAGTTACACATGTGAACACATCAGGAAGTTGTTGGTCCCACATAGGAAGGTAACCCACACAAAGACAGAGAAACAAAATCAGAAAGCATGCTGCTGATAATCTAAACGCATCCACTCAAACGGTCATGTACAGTAATGGGCTATATAGATACATGGAACACTAATGGGCTATGTAGATACATGGAACACTAATGGGCTATGTAGATACATGGAACACTAATGGGCTATATAGATACATGAAAAACTAATGGTCTATAAAGATACATGGAACACCAATGAGCTGTATAAATACATGTAACGCTAATGGGCTATATAGATACATTGAACACTATTGGGCTATGTAGATACATGGAACACTAATGGGCTATATAGATACATGGAACACTATTGGGCTATATAGATACATTGAACACTATTGGGCTATGTAGATACATGGAACACTAATGGGCTATGTAGATACATGGAACACTATTGGGCTATATAGATACATGGAACACTAATGGGCTATATAGATACATGGAACACTATTGGGCTATATAGATACATGGAACACTATTGGGCTATATAGATACATGGAACACTATTGGGCTATATAGATACATGGAACACTATTGGGCTATATAGATACATGGAACACTATTGGGCTATATAGATACATGGAACACTATTGGGCTATATAGATACATGGAACACTATTGGGCTATATAGATACATGGAACACTATTGGGCTATATAGATACATGGAACACTAATGGGCTATATAGATACATGGAACACTATTGGGCTATATAGATACATGGAACACTATTGGGCTATATAGATACATGGAACACTATTGGGCTATATAGATACATGGAACACTATTGGGCTATATAGATACATGGAACACTATTGGGCTATATAGATACATGGAACACTAATGGGCTATATAGATACATGGAACACTAATGGGCTATATAGATACATGGAACACTATTGGGCTATATAAATACATTGAACACTAATGGGCTATATAGATACATGGAACACTATTGGGCTATATAGATACATGGAACACTATTGGGCTATATAGATACATGGAACACTATTGGGCTATATAGATACATGGAACACTAATGGGCTATATAGATACATGGAACACTAATGGGCTATATAGATACATGGAACACTAATGGGCTATATAAATACATTGAACACTATTGGGCTATATAGATACATGGAACACTATTGGGCTATATAGATACATGGAACACTATTGGGCTATATAGATACATGGAACACTAATGGGCTATATAAATACATTGAACACTAATGGGCTATATAAATACATTGAACACTAATGGGCTATATATATACATTGCACACTAATGGGCTATATAGATACATTGAACACTAATGGGCTATATAAATACATGGAACACTAATGGGCTATATAGATACATGGAACACTATTGAGCTATATAGATACATGGAACACTAATGGGCTATATAGATACATGGAACACTAATGGGCTATATAAATATATGGAACACTATTGGGCTATATAAATACATGGAACACTATTGGGCTATATAGATACATGGAACACTAATGGGCTATATAGATACATTGAACACTAATGGGCTATATAGATACATTGAACACTAATGGGCTAAATAGATACATTGAACACTAATGGGCTATATAGATACATGGAACACTAATGGGCTATATAGATACATGGAACACTATTGGGCTATATAGATACATGGAACACTAATGGGCTATATAGATACATTGAACACTAATGGGCTATATAGATACATTGAACACTAATGGGCTATATAAATACATTGAACACTAATGGGCTATATAAATACATGGAACACTAATGGGCTATATAGATACATTGAACACTAATGGGCTATATAAATACATTGAACACTAATGGGCTATATAAATACATGGAACACTAATGGGCTATATAGATACATGGAACACTATTGGGCTATATAGATACATGGAACACTAATGGGATATATAGATACATTGAACACTAATGGGCTATATAGATACATTGAACACTAATGGGCTATATAAATACATTGAACACTAATGGGCTATATAAATACATTGAACACTAATGGGCTATATAGATACATTGAACACTAATGGGCTATATAGATACATGGAACACTAATGGGCTATATAGATACATGGAACACAAATGGGGTAATAGATACATGGAACACTAATGGGCTATATAGATACATGGAACAATATTGGGCTATATAGATACATGGAACACTAATGGTCTATAAAGATACACGGAAGACAAATGGAGTATATAAATATATGGAACACTAATGGGCTATATAGACACATGGAACACTAATGGGCTATATAGATACATGGAACACTAATGGGTTATATAGATACATGGAACACAAATGGGGTATATAAATACATGGAACACAAATGGGGTATATAGATACATGGAACACTAATGGGCTATATAGATACATGGAACACAAATGGGGTGTATAAATACATGGAACACAAATGGGCTATATAGATACATTGAACACTAATGGGCTATATAGATACATGGAACACTAATGGGCTATATAGATACATTGAACACTAATGGGCTATGTAGATACATGGAACACTATTGGGCTATATAGATACATGGAACACTAATGGGCTATATAGATACATGGTACACTATTGGGCTATATAGATACATGGAACACTAATGGTCTATGTAGATACATGGAACACTAATGGGCAATATAGATACATGGAACACTAATGGGCTATATAGATACATTGAACACTAATGGGCTATATAGATACATGGAACACTAATGGGCTATATAGATACATGGTACACTATTGGGCTATATAGATACATGGAACACTAATGGTCTATGTAGATACATGGAACACTAATGGGCTATATAGATACATGGAACACTAATGGGCTATATAGATACATGGAACACAAATGGGGTATATAAATACATGGAACACTAATGGGCTATATAGGTACATGGAACACCTGGGGTATATAAATATATTGAACACTAATGGTCTATAAAGATACACGGAAGACAAATGGAGTATATAAATATATGGAACACTATTGGGCTATATAGATACATGGAACACTAATGGGCTATATAGATACATGGAACACTAATGGGCTATATAGATACATGGAACACCAATGGTCTATATAGATACATGGAACACTAATGGGCTATATAGATACATTGAACACTAATGGGCTATATAGATACATGGAACACCAATGGTCTATATAGATACATGGAACACTAATGGGCTATATAGATACATGGAACACTAATTGGCTATATAGATACATTGAACACTAATGGGCTATATAGATACATGGTACACTATTGGGCTATATAGATACATGGAACACTAATGGTCTATGTAGATACATGGAACACTATTGGGCTATATAGATACATGGAACAATATTGGGCTATATAGATACATGGAACACTATTGGGCTATATAGATACATGGAACACTAATGGGCTATATAGATACATGGAACACTATTGGGCTATATAGATACATGGAACACTATTGGGCTATATAGATACATGGAACACTATTGGGCTATATAGATACATGGAACACTATTGGGCTATATAGATACATGGAACACTATTGGGCTATATAGATACATGGAACACTAATGGGCTATATAGATACATGGAACACTATTGGGCTATATAGATACATGGAACACTAATGGGCTATATAGATACATGGAACACTATTGGGCTATATAGATACATGGAACACTAATGGGCTATATAGATACATGGAACACTATTGGGCTATATAGATACATGGAACACTATTGGGCTATATAGATACATGGAACACTATTGGGCTATATAGATACATGGAACACTAATGGGCTATATAGATACATGGAACACTATTGGGCTATATAAATACATTGAACACTAATGGGCTATATAGATACATGGAACACTATTGGGCTATATAGATACATGGATCACTATTGGGCTATATAGATACATGGAACACTATTGGGCTATATAGATACATGGAACACTATTGGGCTATATAAATACATTGAACACTAATGGGCTATATAGATACATGGAACACTATTGGGCTATATAGATACATGGAACACTATTGGGCTATATAGATACATGGAACACTATTGGGCTATATAGATACATGGAACACTAATGGGCTATATAGATACATGGAACACTAATGGGCTATATAGATACATGGAACACTAATGGGCTATATAGATACATGGAACACTATTGGGCTATATAGATACATGGAACACTATTGGGCTATATAGATACATGGAACACTATTGGGCTATATAGATACATGGAACACTAATGGGCTATATAGATACATGGAACACTATTGGGCTATATAAATACATTGAACACTAATGGGCTATATAGATACATGGAACACTATTGGGCTATATAGATACATGGAACACTAATGGGCTATATAGATACATGGAACACAAATGGGGTATATAAATACATGGAACACTAATGGGCTATATAGGTACATGGAACACTAATGGGCTATATAGATACATGGAACACTATTGGGCTATATAGATACATGGAACACTATTGGGCTATATAGATACATGGAACACTATTGGGCTATATAGATACATGGAACACTATTGGGCTATATAGATACATTGAACACTAATGGGCTATATAGATACATTGAACACTAATGGGCTATGTAGATACATTGAACACTAATGGGCTATGTAGATACATTGAACACTAATGGGCTATATAGATATATGGTACACTATTGGGCTATATAGATACATGGAACACTAATGGTCTATGTAGATACATGGAACACTAATGGGCTATATAGATACATTGAACACTAATGGGCTATGTAGATACATGGAACAGGTTTTCCAGCTAGAGACTTTTTAATAGAGAGGGAGGGAGGTAGAGAGAGAGGTAGGTAAATTGATTGGAAGAGGAGAGAGAGGGAGAGGTAAATGGATTGGAAGAGGAGAGAGAGGGAGAGGTAAATTAAATGGAGGAGGATGGTACATGGGGGGTTTTCTTAACTAATTAACTGCCTGTAACACTCTCTTAATTCCTGGGCTCAGGAGATCAGGGAAGGTGTTTGCATATCTTTCCCCTCCTAAAAAGGCATTACAGCAATGCAATATTCAGCAGCTCTAATTCAGGCTTTTAGTGGTGCCTCACCTCTATGTGTTTAGAGGGCGCTCTGGGCTGGAGATTAGACAGGGCTTTCCCCACTGATGAATCTATGACTATGTGTGTGTGTGTGTGTGTGTGTGTGTGTGTGTGTGTGTGTGTGTGTGTGTGTGTGTGTGTGTGTGTGTGTGTGTGTGTGTTTTCAGCTCAGGATTTTTGGTTGACTCTGAGATGTCCTGCAGAAGAGAGAGGAGTGGTGGCTTTCAGCACCTTACAGCCCACGCTCACAGGTTCCAGGTCAAAAAACCTAACACACAGATAACACCAAAGGCCTAAGCTATATCAACCAAGGTTATATCAACACAGTGGCATTGGAGCAGAGTAATATATTCTAGCATATATTGGAATAACCTCTCATATTATCTCTATATGTGTCTAAATGCAACCACCACATTTCATTTAGTTTTCTACATACAAGTTACTCACTAGTTGGAGTGTTTGGGCTGAACTTAACTAAGGCTACCGGAAGGTAAAGTCTGTCTTTGGTGAGACAGCTGGGCAGGTAGGAGTTGGGTCGTGTACAGTACAACTGTATGAAAGTAGTCATGCTGTGTGCTACGGGCAGGCACACACACACACACACACACACACCTATTTATGCACTCCGCTTTACTATTCCCTCCTGCAATATTATAATGCACTGCTCTCCACAACAATACTCCATGCACACATTCAATTATGCTATACAAATATAACATTTTTGCAAAGATTCATTTTTCTCGCAGCATGAATTCATTTTGGGAGTAAGACAGAGAAATGAAAGGAGAGGAAAGCGTCTCCCTCTCCGTCACCTTGCCACCGTGTTTCTTTAGGGAGACTATTGTGTAGCTGCTTTCAAGTGTACATTTCCCTCCTGGCTTGCCACTCTTTCCAAATAACACTCTTTCTCTCTCAGTGATATTCCTGTTGGAGTATAGTTCTCCCCCGTCCTCCAACCTCCTCTTCCTCCCCGGGGCCGGATGGTGAGGCTGGTGGGCCAAACAGTGTCTAGTTCATGGTGATGCCACTTCCCACTGACTAGCACGGATTGCTTTCCGGGGCCAGGAGGGTCAGAAACACCTCACAAACTCCCACACACATTATACACACACTCATCCTGTCCTGTACACCTCTGAGTTAATAACAGGCCAGGGCCACACCCTGGGGCCAGGAGAGGTGTGTTTTGGCTCCAGTTTTAATGCATTTTGCTCTAAACCTAACAATGCAGTAATCAATAACAATTGAATCCTAAAAATAACAAGGTAGAAGAAAAACATACAAGATATAAAAATATGTGTGTGTGTCTTTGAATATGTCTCTGTATTTCAGGAGACTTTTGTGGATTCACAGACACACACTCTAGTCTGTTATAAACAGTGTCTGTCCCAAAAGGCAGAGTCTGTCCAAGCAAGAAGAAGGTAGTGTCTGTCCCAGAAGGTAGTGTCTGTCCCAGAAGGTAGTGTCTGTCCCAGAAGGTAGTGTCTGTCCCAGCAGGTAGAAGGTAGTGTCTGTCCCAGAAGGTAGTGTCTGTCCCAGCAGGTAGAAGGAAGTGTCTGTCCCAGAAGGTAGTGTCTGTCCCAGCAGGAAGAAGGTAGTGTCTGTCCCAGAAGGTAGTGTCTGTCCCAGCAGGTAGAAGGTAGTGTCTGTCCCAGAAGGTAGTGTCTGTCCCAGCAGGTAGAAGGTAGTGTCTGTCCCAGAAGGTAGTGTCTGTCCCAGCAGGTAGAAGGTAGTGTCTGTCCCAGCAGGTAGAAGTTAGTGTCTGTCCCAGAAGGTAGTGTCTGTCCCAGCAGGTAGAAGGTAGTGTCTGTCCCAGAAGGTAGTGTCTGTCCCAGCAGGTAGAAGGTAGTGTCTGTCCCAGAAGGTAGTGTCTGTCCCAGCAGGTAGAAGGTAGTGTCTGTCCCAGAAGGTAGTGTCTGTCCCAGCAGGTAGAAGGTAGTGTCTGTCCCAGCAGGTAGAAGGTAGTGTCTGTCCCAGAAGGTAGTGTCTGTCCCAGCAGGTAGAAGGAAGTGTCTGTCCCAGAAGGTAGTGTCTGTCCCAGCAGGTAGAAGGAAGTGTCTGTCCCAGAAGGTAGTGTCTGTCCCAGCAGGAAGAAGGAAGTGTCTGTCCCAGAAGGTAGTGTCTGTCCCAGCAGGAAGAAGGTAGTGTCTGTCCCAGAAGGTAGTGTCTGTCCCAGCAGGTAGAAGGTAGTGTCTGTCCCAGAAGGTAGTGTCTGTCCCAGAAGGTAGAAGGTAGTGTCTGTCCCAGCAGGTAGAAGGTAGTGTCTGTCCCAGAAGGTAGTGTCTGTCCCAGCAGGTAGAAGGTAGTGTCTGTCCCAGCAGGTAGAAGGTAGTGTCTGTCCCAGCAGGTAGAAGGTAGTGTCTGTCCCAGCAGGAAGAAGGTAGTGTCTGTCCTAGCAGGTAGAAGGTAGTGTCTGTCCCAGCAGGTAGAAGGTAGTGTCTGTCCCAGCAGGAAGAAGGAAGTGTCTGTCCCAGCAGGTAGAAGGTAGTGTCTGTCCCAGAAGGTAGTGTCTGTCCCAGCAGGTAGAAGGTAGTGTCTGTCCCAGAAGGTAGTGTCTGTCCCATCAGGTAGAAGGTAGTGTCTGTCCCAGCAGGAAGAAGGTAGTGTCTGTCCTAGCAGGTAGAAGGTAGTGTCTGTCCCAGCAGGAAGAAGGAAGTGTCTGTCCCAGCAGGTAGAAGGTAATGTCTGTCCCAGCAGGAAGAAGGTAGTGTCTGTCCTAGCAGGTAGAAGGTAGTGTCTGTCCCAGCAGGTAGAAGGTAGTGTCTGTCCCATCAGGAAGAAGGTAGTGTCTGTCCCAGAAGGTAGAAGGTAGTGTCTGTCCCAGAAGGTAGTGTCTGTCCCATCAGGTAGAAGGTAGTGTCTGTCCCAGCAGGTAGAAGGTAGTGTCTGTCCCAGCAGGTAGAAGGTAGTGTCTGTCCCAGAAGGTAGTGTCTGTCCCAGCAGGAAGAAGGAAGTGTCTGTCCCAGAAGGTAGAAGGTAGTGTCTGTCCTAGCAGGTAGAAGGTAGTGTCTGTCCCAGAAGGTAGTGTCTGTCCCAGCAGGTAGAAGGTAGTGTCTGTCCCAGCAGGTAGAAGGTAGTGTCTGTCCCAGCAGGTAGAAGGTAGTGTCTGTCCCAGAAGGTAGTGTCTGTCCCAGCAGGTAGAAGGTAGTGTCTGTCCCAGCAGGTAGAAGGTAGTGTCTGTCCCAGAAGGTAGTGTCTGTCCCAGCAGGAAGAAGGAAGTGTCTGTCCCAGAAGGTAGAAGGTAGTGTCTGTCCCATCAGGTAGAAGGTAGTGTCTGTCCCAGAAGGTAGTGTCTGTCCCATCAGGTAGAAGGTAGTGTCTGTCCCAGCAGGTAGAAGGTAGTGTCTGTCCCAGCAGGTAGAAGGTAGTGTCTGTCCCAGCAGGTAGAAGGTAGTGTCTGTCCCAGAAGGTAGTGTCTGTCCCATCAGGTAGAAGGTAGTGTCTGTCCCAGCAGGTAGAAGGTAGTGTCTGTCCCAGCAGGTAGAAGGTAGTGTCTGTCCCAGCAGGTAGAAGGTAGTGTCTGTCCCAGCAGGTAGAAGGTAGTGTCTGTCCCAGCAGGTAGAAGGAAGTGTCTGTCCCAGAAGGTAGTGTCTGTCCCAGCAGGTAGAAGGTAGTGTCTGTCCCAGAAGGTAGTGTCTGTCCCATCAGGTAGAAGGTAGTGTCTGTCCCAGAAGGTAGTGTCTGTCCCATCAGGTAGAAGGTAGTGTCTGTCCTAGCAGGTAGAAGGTAGTGTCTGTCCCAGAAGGTAGTGTCTGTCCCAGCAGGTAGAAGGTAGTGTCTGTCCTAGCAGGTAGAAGGTAGTGTCTGTCCCAGAAGGTAGTGTCTGTCCCATCAGGTAGAAGGTAGTGTCTGTCCCAGCAGGTAGAAGGTGGTGTCTGTCCCAGCAGGTAGAAGGTAGTGTCTGTCCCAGCAGGTAGAAGGTAGTGTCTGTCCCAGCAGGTAGAAGGTAGTGTCTGTCCCAGCAGGTAGAAGGTGGTGTCTGTCCCAGCAGGTAGAAGGTAGTGTCTGTCCCAGCAGGTAGAAGGTGGTGTCTGTCCCAGCAGGTAGAAGGTAGTGTCTGTCCCAGCAGGTAGAAGGTAGTGTCTGTCCCAGAAGGTAGTGTCTGTCCCATCAGGTAGAAGGTAGTGTCTGTCCCAGCAGGTAGAAGGTAGTGTCTGTCCCAGCAGGTAGAAGGTAGTGTCTGTCCCAGCAGGAAGAAGGAAGTGTCTGTCCCAGAAGGTAGTGTCTGTCCCAGCAGGTAGAAGGTAGTGTCTGTCCCAGCAGGTAGAAGGTGGTGTCTGTCCCAGCAGGTAGAAGGTAGTGTCTGTCCCAGAAGGTAGAAGGTAGTGTCTGTCCCAGAAGGTAGTGTCTGTCCCATCAGGTAGAAGGTAGTGTCTGTCCCAGCAGGTAGAAGGTAGTGTCTGTCCCAGCAGGTAGAAGGTAGTGTCTGTCCCAGCAGGAAGAAGGAAGTGTCTGTCCCAGAAGGTAGTGTCTGTCCCAGCAGGTAGAAGGTAGTGTCTGTCCCAGCAGGAAGAAGGTAGTGTCTGTCCCAGAAGCTAGTTTCTGTCCCAGAAGGTAGTGTCTGTCCCAGCAGGTAGAAGGTAGTGTCTGTCCCAGAAGGTAGTGTCTGTCCCAGCAGGTAGAAGGTAGTGTCTGTCCCAGAAGGTAGTGTCTGTCCCAGTAGGTAGAAGGTATTGTCTGCCTCATCAGGTAGAAGGTAGTGTCTGTCCCAGCAGGAAGAAGGTAGTGTCTGTCCCAGAAGGTAGTGTCTGTCCCAGAAGGTAGTGTCTGTCCCAGCAGGTAGAAGGTAGTGTCTGTCCCAGAAGGTAGTGTCTGTCCCAGCAGGTAGAAGGAAGTGTCTGTCCCAGAAGGTAGTGTCTGTCCTAGCAGGTAGAAGGTAGTGTCTGTCCCAGAAGGTAGTGTCTGTCCCAGCAGGTAGAAGGTAGTGTCTGTCCCAGCAGGTAGAAGGTAGTGTCTGTCCCAGCAGGTAGAAGGTAGTGTCTGTCCCAGAAGGTAGTGTCTGTCCCATCAGGTAGAAGGTAGTGTCTGTCCCAGAAGGTAGTGTCTGTCCCATCAGGTAGAAGGTAGTGTCTGTCCCAGAAGGTAGTGTCTGTCCCAGCAGGTAGAAGGTGGTGTCTGTCCCAGCAGGTAGAAGGTAGTGTCTGTCCCAGCAGGTAGAAGGTAGTGTCTGTCCCAGAAGGTAGTGTCTGTCCCATCAGGTAGAAGGTAGTGTCTGTCCCAGCAGGTAGAAGGTAGTGTCTGTCCCAGAAGGTAGTGTCTGTCCCAGCAGGTAGAAGGTAGTGTCTGTCCCAGAAGGTAGTGTCTGTCCCAGCAGGTAGAAGGTAGTGTCTGTCCCAGCAGGAAGAAGGTAGTGTCTGTCCCAGAAGGTAGTGTCTGTCCCAGAAGGTAGTGTCTGTCCCAGCAGGTAGAAGGTAGTGTCTGTCCCAGAAGGTAGTGTCTGTCCCAGCAGGTAGAAGGAAGTGTCTGTCCCAGAAGGTAGTGTCTGTCCCAGCAGGTAGAAGGTAGTGTCTGTCCCAGCAGGTAGAAGGTAGTGTCTGTCCCAGAAGGTAGTGTCTGTCCCAGTAGGAAGAAGGTAGTGTCTGTCCCAAAAGGTAGTGTCTTTCCCAGCAGGTAGAAGGTAGTGTCTGTCCCAGTAGGTAGAAGGTAGTGTCTGTCCCAGTAGGAAGAAGGTAGTGTCTGTCCCAGAAGGTAGTGTCTGTCCCAGCAGGAAGAAGGTAGTGTCTGTCCTAGCAGGTAGAAGGTAGTGTCTGTCCCAGCAGGTAGAAGGTAGTGTCTGTCCCAGCAGGAAGAAGGAAGTGTCTGTCCCAGCAGGTAGAAGGTAGTGTCTGTCCCAGAAGGTAGTGTCTGTCCCAGCAGGTAGAAGGTAGTGTCTGTCCCAGAAGGTAGTGTCTGTCCCATCAGGTAGAAGGTAGTGTCTGTCCCAGCAGGAAGAAGGTAGTGTCTGTCCTAGCAGGTAGAAGGTAGTGTCTGTCCCAGCAGGAAGAAGGAAGTGTCTGTCCCAGCAGGTAGAAGGTAATGTCTGTCCCAGCAGGAAGAAGGTAGTGTCTGTCCTAGCAGGTAGAAGGTAGTGTCTGTCCCAGCAGGTAGAAGGTAGTGTCTGTCCCATCAGGAAGAAGGTAGTGTCTGTCCCAGAAGGTAGAAGGTAGTGTCTGTCCCAGAAGGTAGTGTCTGTCCCATCAGGTAGAAGGTAGTGTCTGTCCCAGCAGGTAGAAGGTAGTGTCTGTCCCAGCAGGTAGAAGGTAGTGTCTGTCCCAGAAGGTAGTGTCTGTCCCAGCAGGAAGAAGGAAGTGTCTGTCCCAGAAGGTAGAAGGTAGTGTCTGTCCTAGCAGGTAGAAGGTAGTGTCTGTCCCAGAAGGTAGTGTCTGTCCCAGCAGGTAGAAGGTAGTGTCTGTCCCAGCAGGTAGAAGGTAGTGTCTGTCCCAGCAGGTAGAAGGTAGTGTCTGTCCCAGAAGGTAGTGTCTGTCCCAGCAGGTAGAAGGTAGTGTCTGTCCCAGCAGGTAGAAGGTAGTGTCTGTCCCAGAAGGTAGTGTCTGTCCCAGCAGGAAGAAGGAAGTGTCTGTCCCAGAAGGTAGAAGGTAGTGTCTGTCCCATCAGGTAGAAGGTAGTGTCTGTCCCAGAAGGTAGTGTCTGTCCCATCAGGTAGAAGGTAGTGTCTGTCCCAGCAGGTAGAAGGTAGTGTCTGTCCCAGCAGGTAGAAGGTAGTGTCTGTCCCAGCAGGTAGAAGGTAGTGTCTGTCCCAGAAGGTAGTGTCTGTCCCATCAGGTAGAAGGTAGTGTCTGTCCCAGCAGGTAGAAGGTAGTGTCTGTCCCAGCAGGTAGAAGGTAGTGTCTGTCCCAGCAGGTAGAAGGTAGTGTCTGTCCCAGCAGGTAGAAGGTAGTGTCTGTCCCAGCAGGTAGAAGGAAGTGTCTGTCCCAGAAGGTAGTGTCTGTCCCAGCAGGTAGAAGGTAGTGTCTGTCCCAGAAGGTAGTGTCTGTCCCATCAGGTAGAAGGTAGTGTCTGTCCCAGCAGGAAGAAGGTAGTGTCTGTCCCAGAAGGTAGTGTCTTTCCCATCAGGTAGAAGGTAGTGTCTGTCCTAGCAGGTAGAAGGTAGTGTCTGTCCCAGAAGGTAGTGTCTGTCCCAGCAGGTAGAAGGTAGTGTCTGTCCTAGCAGGTAGAAGGTAGTGTCTGTCCCAGAAGGTAGTGTCTGTCCCATCAGGTAGAAGGTAGTGTCTGTCCCAGCAGGTAGAAGGTGGTGTCTGTCCCAGCAGGTAGAAGGTAGTGTCTGTCCCAGCAGGTAGAAGGTAGTGTCTGTCCCAGCAGGTAGAAGGTAGTGTCTGTCCCAGCAGGTAGAAGGTGGTGTCTGTCCCAGCAGGTAGAAGGTAGTGTCTGTCCCAGCAGGTAGAAGGTGGTGTCTGTCCCAGCAGGTAGAAGGTAGTGTCTGTCCCAGCAGGTAGAAGGTAGTGTCTGTCCCAGAAGGTAGTGTCTGTCCCATCAGGTAGAAGGTAGTGTCTGTCCCAGCAGGTAGAAGGTAGTGTCTGTCCCAGCAGGTAGAAGGTAGTGTCTGTCCCAGCAGGAAGAAGGACGTGTCTGTCCCAGAAGGTAGTGTCTGTCCCAGCAGGTAGAAGGTAGTGTCTGTCCCAGCAGGTAGAAGGTGGTGTCTGTCCCAGCAGGTAGAAGGTAGTGTCTGTCCCAGCAGGTAGAAGGTAGTGTCTGTCCCAGAAGGTAGTGTCTGTCCCATCAGGTAGAAGGTAGTGTCTGTCCCAGCAGGTAGAAGGTAGTGTCTGTCCCAGCAGGTAGAAGGTAGTGTCTGTCCCAGCAGGAAGAAGGAAGTGTCTGTCCCAGAAGGTAGTGTCTGTCCCAGCAGGTAGAAGGTAGTGTCTGTCCCAGCAGGAAGAAGGTAGTGTCTGTCCCAGAAGCTAGTTTCTGTCCCAGAAGGTAGTGTCTGTCCCAGCAGGTAGAAGGTAGTGTCTGTCCCAGAAGGTAGTGTCTGTCCCAGCAGGTAGAAGGAAGTGTCTGTCCCAGAAGGTAGTGTCTGTCCTAGCAGGTAGAAGGTAGTGTCTGTCCCAGAAGGTAGTGTCTGTCCCAGTAGGTAGAAGGTAGTGTCTGTCCCAGCAGGTAGAAGGTAGTGTCTGTCCCAGCAGAAAGAAGGTAGTGTCTGTCCCAGAAGGTAGTGTCTGTCCCAGAAGGTAGTGTCTGTCCCAGCAGGTAGAAGGTAGTGTCTGTCCCAGAAGGTAGTGTCTGTCCCAGCAGGTAGAAGGAAGTGTCTGTCCCAGAAGGTAGTGTCTGTCCTAGCAGGTAGAAGGTAGTGTCTGTCCCAGAAGGTAGTGTCTGTCCCAGCAGGTAGAAGGTAGTGTCTGTCCCAGCAGGTAGAAGGTAGTGTCTGTCCCAGCAGGTAGAAGGTAGTGTCTGTCCCAGAAGGTAGTGTCTGTCCCATCAGGTAGAAGGTAGTGTCTGTCCCAGAAGGTAGTGTCTGTCCCATCAGGTAGAAGGTAGTGTCTGTCCCAGAAGGTAGTGTCTGTCCCAGCAGGTAGAAGGTGGTGTCTGTCCCAGCAGGTAGAAGGTAGTGTCTGTCCCAGCAGGTAGAAGGTAGTGTCTGTCCCAGAAGGTAGTGTCTGTCCCATCAGGTAGAAGGTAGTGTCTGTCCCAGCAGGTAGAAGGTAGTGTCTGTCCCAGAAGGTAGTGTCTGTCCCAGCAGGTAGAAGGTAGTGTCTGTCCCAGAAGGTAGTGTCTGTCCCAGCAGGTAGAAGGTAGTGTCTGTCCCAGCAGGAAGAAGGTAGTGTCTGTCCCAGAAGGTAGTGTCTGTCCCAGAAGGTAGTGTCTGTCCCAGCAGGTAGAAGGTAGTGTCTGTCCCAGAAGGTAGTGTCTGTCCCAGCAGGTAGAAGGAAGTGTCTGTCCCAGAAGGTAGTGTCTGTCCCAGCAGGTAGAAGGTAGTGTCTGTCCCAGCAGGTAGAAGGTAGTGTCTGTCCCAGAAGGTAGTGTCTGTCCCAGTAGGAAGAAGGTAGTGTCTGTCCCAAAAGGTAGTGTCTTTCCCAGCAGGTAGAAGGTAGTGTCTGTCCCAGTAGGTAGAAGGTAGTGTCTGTCCCAGTAGGAAGAAGGTAGTGTCTGTCCCAGAAGGTAGTGTCTGTCCCAGCAGGAAGAAGGTAGTGTCTGTCCTATCAGGTAGAAGGTAGTGTCTGTCCCAGCAGGTAGAAGGTAGTGTCTGTCCCAGCAGGAAGAAGGAAGTGTCTGTCCCAGCAGGTAGAAGTTAGTGTCTGTCCCAGAAGGTAGTGTCTGTCCCAGCAGGTAGAAGGTAGTGTCTGTCCCAGAAGGTAGTGTCTGTCCCATCAGGTAGAAGGTAGTGTCTGTCCCAGCAGGAAGAAGGTAGTGTCTGTCCTAGCAGGTAGAAGGTAGTGTCTGTCCCAGCAGGAAGAAGGAAGTGTCTGTCCCAGCAGGTAGAAGGTAATGTCTGTCCCAGCAGGAAGAAGGTAGTGTCTGTCCTAGCAGGTAGAAGGTAGTGTCTGTCCCAGCAGGTAGAAGGTAGTGTCTGTCCCATCAGGAAGAAGGTAGTGTCTGTCCCAGAAGGTAGAAGGTAGTGTCTGTCCCAGAAGGTAGTGTCTGTCCCATCAGGTAGAAGGTAGTGTCTGTCCCAGCAGGTAGAAGGTAGTGTCTGTCCCAGCAGGTAGAAGGTAGTGTCTGTCCCAGAAGGTAGTGTCTGTCCCAGCAGGAAGAAGGAAGTGTCTGTCCCAGAAGGTAGAAGGTAGTGTCTGTCCTAGCAGGTAGAAGGTAGTGTCTGTCCCAGAAGGTAGTGTCTGTCCCAGCAGGTAGAAGGTAGTGTCTGTCCCAGCAGGTAGAAGGTAGTGTCTGTCCCAGTAGGTAGAAGGTAGTGTCTGTCCCAGAAGGTAGTGTCTGTCCCAGCAGGTAGAAGGTAGTGTCTGTCCCAGCAGGTAGAAGGTAGTGTCTGTCCCAGAAGGTAGTGTCTGTCCCAGCAGGAAGAAGGAAGTGTCTGTCCCAGAAGGTAGAAGGTAGTGTCTGTCCCATCAGGTAGAAGGTAGTGTCTGTCCCAGAAGGTAGTGTCTGTCCCATCAGGTAGAAGGTAGTGTCTGTCCCAGCAGGTAGAAGGTAGTGTCTGTCCCAGCAGGTAGAAGGTAGTGTCTGTCCCAGCAGGTAGAAGGTAGTGTCTGTCCCAGAAGGTAGTGTCTGTCCCATCAGGTAGAAGGTAGTGTCTGTCCCAGCAGGTAGAAGGTAGTGTCTGTCCCAGCAGGTAGAAGGTAGTGTCTGTCCCAGCAGGTAGAAGGTAGTGTCTGTCCCAGCAGGTAGAAGGTAGTGTCTGTCCCAGCAGGTAGAAGGAAGTGTCTGTCCCAGAAGGTAGTGTCTGTCCCAGCAGGTAGAAGGTAGTGTCTGTCCCAGAAGGTAGTGTCTGTCCCATCAGGTAGAAGGTAGTGTCTGTCCCAGCAGGAAGAAGGTAGTGTCTGTCCCAGAAGGTAGTGTCTTTCCCATCAGGTAGAAGGTAGTGTCTGTCCTAGCAGGTAGAAGGTAGTGTCTGTCCCAGAAGGTAGTGTCTGTCCCAGCAGGTAGAAGGTAGTGTCTGTCCTAGCAGGTAGAAGGTAGTGTCTGTCCCAGAAGGTAGTGTCTGTCCCATCAGGTAGAAGGTAGTGTCTGTCCCAGCAGGTAGAAGGTGGTGTCTGTCCCAGCAGGTAGAAGGTAGTGTCTGTCCCAGCAGGTAGAAGGTAGTGTCTGTCCCAGCAGGTAGAAGGTAGTGTCTGTCCCAGCAGGTAGAAGGTGGTGTCTGTCCCAGCAGGTAGAAGGTAGTGTCTGTCCCAGCAGGTAGAAGGTGGTGTCTGTCCCAGCAGGTAGAAGGTAGTGTCTGTCCCAGCAGGTAGAAGGTAGTGTCTGTCCCAGAAGGTAGTGTCTGTCCCATCAGGTAGAAGGTAGTGTCTGTCCCAGCAGGTAGAAGGTAGTGTCTGTCCCAGCAGGTAGAAGGTAGTGTCTGTCCCAGCAGGAAGAAGGACGTGTCTGTCCCAGAAGGTAGTGTCTGTCCCAGCAGGTAGAAGGTAGTGTCTGTCCCAGCAGGTAGAAGGTGGTGTCTGTCCCAGCAGGTAGAAGGTAGTGTCTGTCCCAGCAGGTAGAAGGTAGTGTCTGTCCCAGAAGGTAGTGTCTGTCCCATCAGGTAGAAGGTAGTGTCTGTCCCAGCAGGTAGAAGGTAGTGTCTGTCCCAGCAGGTAGAAGGTAGTGTCTGTCCCAGCAGGAAGAAGGAAGTGTCTGTCCCAGAAGGTAGTGTCTGTCCCAGCAGGTAGAAGGTAGTGTCTGTCCCAGCAGGAAGAAGGTAGTGTCTGTCCCAGAAGCTAGTGTCTGTCCCAGAAGGTAGTGTCTGTCCCAGCAGGTAGAAGGTAGTGTCTGTCCCAGAAGGTAGTGTCTGTCCCAGCAGGTAGAAGGAAGTGTCTGTCCCAGAAGGTAGTGTCTGTCCTAGCAGGTAGAAGGTAGTGTCTGTCCCAGAAGGTAGTGTCTGTCCCAGTAGGTAGAAGGTAGTGTCTGTCCCAGCAGGTAGAAGGTAGTGTCTGTCCCAGCAGGAAGAAGGTAGTGTCTGTCCCAGAAGGTAGTGTCTGTCCCAGAAGGTAGTGTCTGTCCCAACAGGTAGAAGGTAGTGTCTGTCCCAGAAGGTAGTGTCTGTCCCAGCAGGTAGAAGGAAGTGTCTGTCCCAGAAGGTAGTGTCTGTCCTAGCAGGTAGAAGGTAGTGTCTGTCCCAGAAGGTAGTGTCTGTCCCAGCAGGTAGAAGGTAGTGTCTGTCCCAGCAGGTAGAAGGTAGTGTCTGTCCCAGCAGGTAGAAGGTAGTGTCTGTCCCAGAAGGTAGTGTCTGTCCCATCAGGTAGAAGGTAGTGTCTGTCCCAGAAGGTAGTGTCTGTCCCATCAGGTAGAAGGTAGTGTCTGTCCCAGAAGGTAGTGTCTGTCCCAGCAGGTAGAAGGTGGTGTCTGTCCCAGCAGGTAGAAGGTAGTGTCTGTCCCAGCAGGTAGAAGGTAGTGTCTGTCCCAGAAGGTAGTGTCTGTCCCATCAGGTAGAAGGTAGTGTCTGTCCCAGCAGGTAGAAGGTAGTGTCTGTCCCAGAAGGTAGTGTCTGTCCCAGCAGGTAGAAGGTAGTGTCTGTCCCAGAAGGTAGTGTCTGTCCCAGCAGGTAGAAGGTAGTGTCTGTCCCAGCAGGAAGAAGGTAGTGTCTGTCCCAGAAGGTGGTGTCTGTCCCAGAAGGTAGTGTCTGTCCCAGCAGGTAGAAGGTAGTGTCTGTCCCAGAAGGTAGTGTCTGTCCCAGCAGGTAGAAGGAAGTGTCTGTCCCAGAAGGTAGTGTCTGTCCCAGCAGGTAGAAGGTAGTGTCTGTCCCAGCAGGTAGAAGGTAGTGTCTGTCCCAGAAGGTAGTGTCTGTCCCAGTAGGAAGAAGGTAGTGTCTGTCCCAAAAGGTAGTGTCTTTCCCAGCAGGTAGAAGGTAGTGTCTGTCCCAGTAGGTAGAAGGTAGTGTCTGTCCCAGTAGGAAGAAGGTAGTGTCTGTCCCAGAAGGTAGTGTCTGTCCCAGTAGGAAGAAGGTAGTGTCTGTCCCAGAAGGTAGTGTCTCTCCCAGCAGGAAGAAGGTAGTGTCTGTCCCAGAAGGTAGTGTCTGTCCCAGCAGGCAGCGTCTGTCCCAGCAGGAAGAAGGTAGTGTCTGTCCCAGAAGGTAGTGTCTGTCCCAGAAGGTAGTGTCTGTCCCAGCAGGTAGAAGGTAGTGTCTGTCCCAGCAGGTCAAATGTAGTGTCTGTCCCAGCAGGTAGCAGGTTGTGTCTATCCCAGTAGGTAGTGTCTGTCCCAGCAGGTAGAAGGTATGCCTTCTTTGGCAGACACTATCTTCTTCCTACTGGAACAGGAAATTCCACTTCGCCCTCCGAATAACCGGCAAATCTTCAATACAGGACTAAGATCTAATTCTACTCTGTCTGCTCTCACGCTCATCAGATGTGGCAGGGTTTGCAAACTATCATTGATTACAAAGGGAAATCCAGCCTCGAGCTGCCTAGTGATGAACTCAATGTTTTCTTTGCTCACTTTGAAGCAAGCAACACTGAACCATGCATGAGAGCACCAGCTGTTCCGGATGACTGTGATCACGCTCTCCGTATCCAATGTGAGTAAGAGGTTAACATTCACAAGGCTACGGTGCCAGGTGGATTGCCAGGACGCATACTCAGAGTATGTGCTGACCAGCTTACAAGTGTCTTCACAGTCATTTTCAACCTCTCCTTGACCCAGTCTGTAATATCTACATGGTTCAAGCAGACCACCATTGTTCCTGTGCTAAAGAACGCCAAGGTAAATCGATCTAAATGCCTATTGCCCCTTATCACTCACATCTGTAGCCATGGAACGCCCTCATGTGGTGAGGGTAAGCAACAACACATCATCCATGCTGACCGTCAACACAGGGTCCCCTCAGATGTGTGAGCACTTAATCCTTTCCTGTACTCCCTGTTCACCCACGACTGTATGGCCGCACACAACTCCAAAACCATCATTAAGTTTGCCGACAACACGATGGTGGTAGGCCTGATCACCGACGACGATGAGACGGGTATAGGGAGGTCTGAGACCTGGCAGTGTGTTGCCATGACAATAGGGTTGAGCGGTATCCAGATTTTCATACCATTTCTGTACCGTACCAAACTACACGGTATTACAAAAGGTGCACACAAGGGTTGCTGTTAAAACATTTTTTATTAGTTTTTCCACACAAATTATTTAGGCAACAGGGATCTCTGCTGTTAACAAGAAGCTTGACATCTAACCACTGAGATAGCAAGTTAGTCAACCAAATGTATTGCTGGAGCCCTGATCTGAATATAATTCATTTGACACATTTTAGATTTCTTATAGTTATACTTAACTTATAGTAATAAGCAGTGGCGTAGCACGCCCCCCCCCCAATTAAAAATAAATACAAATAATAATAATACCGTTGGTATTTCGAAATACCCTAGTATGCGGTACAAATGGTATTTCGCCCAAGCCTAAAGGACAACAACCTCTCCCTCTACGTCAGCAAGACAAAGGAGTTGATCATGGACTACAGGAAACGGAGAGCCAAGCTCTCCCCATTCACATTGACGGGTCTGTATTGGAGCGGGTCAAGATCTTCAAGTTCCTCGGTGTCCACATCACTAAAGATCTATTGTTGTCCACACACACCAACACAGTCGTGAAGAGTGCATGACAACCCCTCCTCCCCCTCAGGAGGCTGAAAAGATTTGGCATGGGCCCGCAGATCCTCAAAAAGTTCCACAGCTGGACCAATGAGAGGATCTTGAATGGCTACATCACCGCTTTGAATGGCAACTGCTTTTAGCATCTGAGCTCTCTGCCATCCAGGAGCCCTACACCAGGTGGTGTCAGAGAAAGACCCTTTCAATTGGCAGACTCCAGCCACCAAATTCATAGACTGTGTTGGAGCGAACCATTAAGGAGAGCTCAGCATTAAATATAGATAGGTTTAGTTGCTAGGCTGAAGTAGCAAGGACATGCACATTAAGAGAAGATGACACCCAGGGTATACTCTATTTTTGAAAGAGTACATTAACCAAGACCATACGTACATTTATGACAGCTGGACGTACTACGGTCAGCAGGATACAGGAAGAAAGATGGAAGCAAGATAACTGATGACTAACACGTAAAACATAAGCATGCAATGCATACATTATTTTTAGAACATGAAAGGGTTCTGTCATCGTTATAACCTAACCAAAAGCAGATATGAGCGTTAGTGGGCGTGAACAAGCAAAGAACTCAGATTAGGAATATAATGGTGGCAGACGAACTAAGGGGGAGTAACTTCATTTACATATGGGATGTACACAAATGCTATGTATGTATAAAAGCAGAGCCAGTGCTAAGAGGGGTCGGCTATTCCACGGACCAACACGGCTCTTAATAACTTGTATTAAAAGCCAATATTGAATTCACAAGTTCTTGTAAGAGTGTTATATCTCTGAGACGATTCTCCACGACAACTGTTTTCTCTGCTACAGCACGGCAAGCAGTACCGATGCATCAAGTCTGGAACCAGCAGGACCCTGAACAGCTTCCACCCCCAAGCCAAAAGACTGCTTAGTAGTTAGTCCTGGTAGTAATTTGGTTAACTGTTTAACTATCTGCATTGACCCTTTTTGAACTAACTTCTTTGACTCACATACACTGCTGCTACTGTTTATTATCTGTCACTTTATTCGTAGTAATGTAGTAATACATCTACCTCAATTACCTCGTATCCCTACACTGACTCGGTACTGGTACCCCTTGTATATAGCCAAGTTATCATTACTCCTTGTGTATCTATTATTACTTTATTATTATCTTTTACTTCTCTATAATTTCTCTGTTTACTTTCTCTCTGCATTGTTGGGAAGGGCCCGTGAGTAAGCATTTCTCTGTTTACTTTCTCTCTGCATTGTTGGGAAGGGCCCGTGAGTAAGCATTTCTCTGTTTTATTTCTCTCTGCATTGTTGGGAAGGGCCCGTGAGTAAGCATTTCTCTGTTTTATTTCTCTCTGCATTGTTGGGAAGGGCCCGTGAGTAAGCATTTCTCTGTTTACTTTCTCTCTGCATTGTTGGGAAGGGCCCGTGAGTAAGCATTTCTCTTTTAGTGCACACCTGTTGTTTATGACGCATATGACGAATAAAATGTTATTTGATTCACCAACACTAATGGAATAAACAACTTCCTTTGGCTCAAAAAGTTAACATTATGAACATCAATGTCAATCATGCTAGTTACCCAGCCCTGTCCCACTCCACTATGTGTGTGTTTGTGAACAATCCCTATTGTTCCTGCAGGGGAGTTTCTCTGAATCAGCCATGACTCCAGGATCTCAGGAACCAGGGTAGGCCAGGGGTAGTCTATCAGGGACTAGGCTAGACCAGGGGAGGCTCTCAGGGACCAGGGTAGACCAGGGTAGGCCAGGGGGAAGTTTTCTGAATCAATCATGGCTCCAGGCTCTCAGGGACCTGGGTAGGCCAAGGGGAGCCTCTCAATCAGCCATGACTCCAGGAACCAGGGTAGGCCAGGTTGAGGCTCTCTCTCAATCAGCCATGACTCCAGGCTCTCAGGACCGGCATTCAGCAATGTTAGATTGTTTCCTATGTTACGCCATGCCAACTACCCAATGTGTTAATCCTCTCCTCTTTTCCCCTCATCTCTTTCTCTCGTATTCTCCTCTCTCTCCTGCCGGAAGGTCGCTCTTTGTTGAATAATTGCAGTGAGGGAGAATTTTTCAATGCATACGTGATGGGCTCTCTGAAGCACATCTCTCTCTGTGGCTTACTGTGTTGAAAGACTATCCCCTCTCCTTAATCCTGTCCTGCCTGGCTTAAGAGAGCAGCTTTGCAGGCCCTCTTAAACCAAACAGCCGGAGTGGAGTCAGGGGACACATACATAGTGAGATGAGAGGAGAGCCCTCCATACACTCTGCGTACAGTCAGTACACTCTCACCTGACACACACACAGCCAAACACCTGATTCTGTCCTCTCAGCCACACACACTGATTCTGTCCTCTCAGCCACACACACCTGATTCTGTCCTCTCAGCCACACACACCTGATTCTGTCCTCTCAGCCACACACACCTGATTCTGTCCTCTCAGCCACACACACCTGATTCTGTCCTCTCAGCCACACACACCTGATTCTGTCCTCTCAGCCACACACACCTGATTCAGTCCTCTCAGCCACACACACCTGATTCTGTCCTCTCAGCCACACACACCTGATTCTGTCCTTTCAGCCACACACACCTGATTCTGTCCTTTCAGCCACACACACCTGATTCTGTCCTCTCAGCCACACACACCTGATTCTGTCCTCTCAGCCACACACACCTGATTCTGTCCTCTCAGCCACACACACCTGATTCTGTCCTTTCAGCCACACACACCTGATTCAGTCCTCTCAGCCACACACACCTGATTCAGTCCTCTCAGCCACACACACCTGATTCAGTCCTCTCAGCCACACACACCTGATTCAGTCCTCTCAGCCACACACACCTGATTCTGTCCTATCAGCCACACACACCTGATTCTGTCCTCTCAGCCACACACACCTGATTCTGTCCTCTCAGCCACACACACCTGATTCAGTCCTCTCAGCCACACACACCTGATTCTGTCCTTTCAGCCACACACACCTGATTCTGTCCTTTCAGCCACACACACCTGATTCTGTCCTCTCAGCCACACACACCTGATTCTGTCCTCTCAGCCACACACACCTGATTCTGTCCTCTCAGCCACACACACCTGATTCTGTCCTCTCAGCCACACACACCTGATTCTGTCCTCTCAGCCACACACACCTGATTCTGTCCTCTCAGCCACACACACCTGATTCTGTCCTCTCAGCCACACACACCTGATTCAGTCCTCTCAGCCACACACACCTGATTCTGTCCTCTCAGCCACACACACCTGATTCTGTCCTCTCAGCCACACACACCTGATTCTGTCCTTTCAGCCACACACACCTGATTCTGTCCTCTCAGCCACACACACCTGATTCTGTCCTCTCAGCCACACACACCTGATTCTGTCCTCTCAGCCACACACACCTGATTCTGTCCTCTCAGCCACACACACCTGATTCTGTCCTCTCAGCCACACACACCTGATTCTGTCCTCTCAGCCACACAAATTTCCCCTGACTTCTATTGGCTGCTGTATTTAACAGTCAGCAAACAAGAGCTTGCGTCCCTCTTCAAATAGTCTATTGGTATAAGAAATGCTAAAATAATGTCCAGCAAGCTGTTCTAGTCTATCTTTTCCTGCATGGGACTCCAAACACTAAGGAGCCTTTTTTACAGAGAGAGGCCAGTGGAGCACAGGTATTGTGCAAGAGACAGAGGCTATAATTTAGAAACAAATTATGCATAACATATCATTCATTAACTAAATATGAGGCTAAATATAAGGCTAATATTCCATTGAATGTATTACCTTAAAGATGTAGGCTAGGACATCTATATACAGTGCATTCGGAAAGTATTCAGACCCTTCCCATTTTCCACATTTTGTTAAAATTACAGACTAATTCTAAAATGGATTAAATATTTTTTTCCTCATCAATCTACACACAATACTCCGTAATGACAAAGTGAAAACAAGTTTTGAAACATATTTGAAAATGTATTAAAAATAAAAAACAGATATTATTTACATTAGTATTCAGACCTTTTGCTATGAGATTCTAAATTCAACTCAGGTTCATCCTGTTTCTTGATGTTTCTACATCTTGATTGGAGTCCACCAGTGGTAAATTCAATTTATTGGACATAACACAACGGTCTATACAATGTCACACTGTTGACAGTGCATGTCAGCAAAAATCAAGCATTGAGGTCGAAGGAATTGTCCGTAGAGCTTAGAGATAGGATTGTGATGAAGCACAGATCTGGGGAAGGGTACCAAAACATGTTTGCAGAATTGAAGGTCCCCAAGAACACAATGGCCATCATTCTTAAATGGAAGAAGTTTCGAACCACAAAGACTCTTCCTAGAGCTGGCCGCCCAGCCCAACTGAGCAATTGGGGGAGAAGGGCCTTGGTCAGGGGTGTGAACAAGAACCCAATGGTCACTCTGACAGAGCGCCAGAGTTTTTCCTTGGGGATGGGAGAACCTTCCCGAAGGAAAACCATCTCTACAGCACTCCACCAATCAGGCATTTATGGTAGAGTGGCCAGATATAAGCCACTACTCAGTAAAAGGCACATGACAGCCCGCTTGGAGTTTGCCAATAGGCACCTAAAGACTCTCAGACCATGAGAAACAAGATTCTCTGGACTGATGAAACCATTATTGAACTCTTTGACCTGAATGCCAAGAGTGAAGTCTGGAGGAAACCTGGCACCATCCCTACAATGAAGCAAGGCAGTGGCAGAATCATGCTGTGGGGATGTTTTTCAGAAGCAGGTACTGGGAAACTAGTCAGGATCAAGGGAAAGATGAATGGAGCAAAGTACAGAGAGATCCTTGATGGAACCCTGCTCCGGAGCACACAGCAAATACAACGCAGAAGTGGCTTCGGGACAATTCTCTGAATGTCCTTGAGTGGGCAAACCAGTGCTGGGACTTGAACCCAATCAAACATCTCTGGAGAGACCTGAAAATGTCTGTGCAGCGACGCTCCCCATCCAATCTGACAGAGCTTGAGAGGATTTGCAGAGAAGAATGGGAGAAACTCACAAATATAGGTCTGTCAAGCTTGTAGCGTCATACCTAAGAAGACTTGAAGCTGTAATTGCTGCCAAAGGTGCTTCAACAAAGTACTGAGTAAAAGGTCTGGATACTTATTGTGGCAGATGGCAGGGAGAGGTGAGGGGAGTGGTGATTGAAGGAAGATATCTTGCAGCCAGCTGGCTCCACCCCCAAGCCTTTTATGGACTTCCTGCCCCAATGAGGCAAGCCGGTGGATCATTAAGCCATTGAGTGCTTGGGGATAAAAGAGGAAGCGGGCTGCACGAAGAGGACCGAGAGGGAAACGTGGGTTATGGAGAGTGTGAGAAGCGAAAGAAGAATCTGTATGATTACCCGTTGTGAACGGGTTTCTGGACCCCCCCTCTTTCCCACCGTGTGCAGATATCCCTAATAAATTACCCATTTGAATCCTAGTTGTGCTCCCTGTGCGTGTTTGGTTATTGAACTTGGTGACGTGGAAACCCTACCCCCTTGAGCCTGCTACATATGGTGGAGATAGCGGGCAAGGCAAACCAAGCTCAATAACTAAACAGACACAGAGCATAACGGAGGCATTGGTGAAACACCTGGTGGGGGCGAACATAGCGCAACAGGCTATGCATCGGGAGCTGCTGGAGGAACAGCGTCAGCAGACCACTCTCCTGCGAGCTGAACTCATCCAGCTGACAGCCGCCCACGCTGGCGTGGCTACAGGTGCAGCAGTACCAAACCCAGTATGTTTATACTGAAACTGACAGAGGCTGATGACATTGAGGCTTACCTCCAAGCCTTCAAGAGGACAGCGGCTAGGGAGAAATTGGCTAGCCTGCTAGCACCTTTTCTGTCAGGCGTGGCACAGAAGACCTAACGGGATCTGATGGCTGACCAGGCGACGCATTACGAGGGGCTGAAAAAGGAAATCCTGCACCGGTATGGTTACACCATGATTAGCAAGGCGCAAAGATTCCATGATTGGGCGTATGATGCCACAGCGCCCCCTCCAATGGCAGATGCATGATCTGATTAGGCTGGCCAAGAGCTGACTAACTGCTGAAACACTGACCATCATGGCCATCGAGAAAGTGGTCATAGATACATTTCCACGCGCTCTCCCATTCGAAGCTAAAAAGTTAGTTGGCCAAGCTAACCCGCAGAGTGCGGATCAGCTGGTGGAACTGGTGGAAGGTCAACTGGTGGCTTTGGAGGTCCTGCGCAGCAGACAACCACGGAAGGCTGAACCCTCCACTCGCCCGAAGGAGCGAAAAAGGATGGAGGACCCCGCCTGGACCCCGGCCAAGGATGGAGGGACACCAACAGCCAGGTCCCTGAGACGACGCCCCGTCCTGAACCTGGACAGCAGGAAATGCTACGATTGTGGCGATGCCTTCGACCTCAGCCAGTGAGGTAGTCACCGGGCATCCCT
Organism: Salvelinus fontinalis; assembly: GCF_029448725.1. Classification (NCBI taxonomy): domain Eukaryota; kingdom Metazoa; phylum Chordata; class Actinopteri; order Salmoniformes; family Salmonidae; genus Salvelinus; species Salvelinus fontinalis. The sequence continues at coordinate 87,356,970 of NC_074665.1, read as the reverse complement.
GTGGCTTGCTGATGAGAGTGGTCCTTCCCCTGTCACCCCGGTAAGAGCCAATGGAAAGGACGCCATGCCACTTTTGGACTGACTTTGCCCAGTCCCCGAACCTGACTGACACTGTGGCCATCACATGCATACACGATGAGACCATTGACTACCCTACCACACTCCCCCATCTACAGACAATGAAAGGACAACACACGGGGCCAGTGGGAGTCGTCCTGAACTGTGCCGGTCCTTATCGGGAGGGATTTCCCGATGTTCCGCCAACTGTGGACCAGTATGTCCGGAGACATGGGGAAACCAGGGAACCAGAAGGGAGAAAGAGGCGGGAGGGACGCCAGAAGCAGTGATGCCCTGATGTGTGGATTCCAGGAAGTAGAACCCCAGGCATCAACAGAACCCCTCTCTGGTGAAGGTGAAGAAAGCCTGGAGGAAGGTGAGGCGAGTCTGGACGACATGTTCCCAATGGACCATGAGGTGGTGCCAGAGCCTGCCTCTCTAGCGGGCCGGTTCGGCACGGCCCAATTGGAAGATCCTAACCTGGCCAGCGCTCTCCAGCAGGTGGATGTGGTGGACGGAAAGCCCATGGAGGGGGTAAGTCAGATCACCTACCCCCATTTTTCTATAAAGAAGAAATTGCTGTATCAGGTTGTGAAGAAGAACGACGAATGTATGGATTTGTTGTTTTGCCCCGTCTCTTTGTACAAGCTGTCCTGCTGTTGGCACACTCCCACCTTATTGGGGCTCACCTAGGGGTGGAGGAGACCTTAGACCGAATCAATTGTACAATTTTACTGGCCGCTTCTATGATGATTTTAGAAAGTTAAATGAAATCTCAAAGTTCAACGCCAACCCCATGCCCCGAATTGATGAACTTATAGAACGGCTAGGGACCGCCCGATTTGTAAGCACGCTTGACGTGAGGAAGGGTTATTGTCAGGTGCCCTTAGCTCCTGCCAATAAGAGCTAGGAGAAAACTGCTTTTGCCACCCCTGACGGGCTGTTCCACTACAGGAAGCTGCCCTTTGGGTTGCACAGGGCTCTGAGGTTTATGGACCGGGTTCTCCGTCCACATCGCGAGTACGCGGTAGCCTACCTCGATGATATTGTAATCCATGGGAGCAATTGGGAGACCCATCTAAACCAGGTGAGCGGGGTATTGCAGGCTTTACGGGGGGCGGGGCTAACAGTTAACCCAAGGAAATGTCGGCTCGGCCTGAGGGAGGCTGAGTACCTGGGGTACACGACCGGGAGGGGATGTGTAAAACCCAAAGGTGAAGAAAGTGGAGGCGATTCGGGACTGGCCCCACCCCCTCACCAAGAAGCAGTTACTTACATTTGTGTAGTTGACTGTTTACCACTGGAGATTTATCCCCCAATTTGCCTCCCTAGCCAGCCCACTGACAGATCTGTCCAGGAGCCGTCTGCCCTCCCTGGTGACGTGGATCGAGGAGACGGAGAAAGCCTTCCAGGACCTAAAGGGAGCCCCCTGTTCTGGACACGTGCTGGTGACTCCGGACTTCTCCAAACCACTGGTGGTACAGACCAATGAGTCAGAAACAGGGGTGGGTGCCATCCTATCACAGCTACAAGAAGTTCAGGAACACTCAGTCGTATACATTCGCCGTATAACAAAATATTCCACAGTGGAGAAAGAATGTCTCGCGATCAAGTGGGCACTGGAGACGCTGAAATATTACCTACTGGGACAGCACTTCACCCTTGTGACGGACCATGCACCACTGGTTTGGATGTCACGGAATAAGGACAGTAACGCCCAGGTCACCCGCTGGTTCCTATCCTTACTGCCATTTGCTGTCTGTTGTCCAAAGATCAGGTGCAGCCCATGGAAATGCCGATGCCCTCTCCAGGAGGGATGTTTTTGGGAGCTGGACCGCCCTTCCCTCCCGGTCAGAGCTGAGGGGAGGGGGGGGGGGGGCAGATGGCAGGGAGAGGTGAGGGGAGTGGTGATTGAAGGAAGATATCTTGTAGCCTGCTGGCTCCACCCCTGAGCCTTATATGGACTTCCTGCCCCAACGAGGCAAGCCGGTGGATCATTGAGTGCTTGGAGATAAAAGAGGAAGCTGTACGATTACCCATTGTGAACTGCTTGCTGGATCCCCCCCCTTTCCCACCGTGTGCAGATATCCCTAATAAATTCCCCATTTGAATTCTAGTTGTGCTCCCTGTGCGTGTTTGGTTATTGAACTTGGTGACGTGGAAACCCTACCCCCTTGAGCCTGCTACATAATGTAAATGTAATATTTCAGTTTTTATATTTAATACATTTGCAAAAATAAAATAAAAACGTTTTTTCTTGGTCATTATGGGGTATTGTGTGTAGATTGATTAGGAAAAAAACTATTTAATCTATTTTAGAATAAGTCTGTAACCTAACAAAATATGGATGAAGTCAAAGGGTTTGAATGCACTGTATATCAGTCTACAACAGGATTATCTATTTTGTATGTAGTTTGACTGGAATTGGTTGACAAAGAGAAAGACTCCGAGAGAGTGCTGGGCCGTGCACTGATTTAAAGCAACTATAAAATAGTGTTTTAAGACTCTGCAATTTAAAAAATATATATCTTTACAATTAAAAAATAAGGTAATCTCAGAAAGCCAGATGGAGATGTGTAAATTAGACCCGCATTCAGACTACCTATCACAATAAAAAAAGTTACCATGATGAGATGATAGGTCTAACATACGGAGATGGTCCCCACCCTGAGAGTGGATTCATCTTGCAGTAGCCAGAGAGAAAGCCATAGAGCAGGGATCATCAACTAGATTCAGCCGTGGGCCAATTTCTTTCTTGAGCGGATGGTCTGTGATCTGGAACATATAAACACAACATGCAGCAATTTCAAAGATTTCACTGAGTTACAGTTCATGTAAGGAAATCAGCCAGTTGAAATACGTTAATTAAGCCCTAATCTATGGATTTCACATGACTGGGCAGGGGCGCAGCCATGGGTGGGCCTAGGAGGGCACGTGGTCTGCGGTTGTGAGGCCGGTTGGATGAACTGCCAAATTCTCTAAAACGACGTTGGAAGTGGCTTATGGTAAAGAAATTAACTTTCAATTCTCTAATAACAGCTCTGTTGGACATTCCTGCAGTCATGCCAATTGCATGCTCCCCCAAAACTTGAGACATCTGTGTCATTGTGTTGTTTGACAAAACTGCACATTTTCGAGTGGCCTTTTATGTCTCCAGCACAAGGTGTACTTTAGTAATGATCATGCTGTTTAATCAGCTTCTTGATATGCCACACCTGTCAGATGGATGGATTATCTTGGCAAAGAAGAAATGCTCACTAACAGGGATGTTTCCGGGATCTTTTATTTCAGCTCATGAAACATGGGACCAACACTTTGCTTTGTGTTTATATTTTGATTCAATATCATTACAAATTGTTTGTAGACTGCAAATTGACCATAAGAAAACATCATAATTTTAACCGTTACTTACATTTGTATATGAGCACGTGTCAATCTATTATGTTTGATAAATCTTGGGAACAGATTTCTTAAATTAAAATCACTTGGAGGTGATTTCCTGGAGTTTATACAGTCTTTTATGCCCCCCCCCCCCAAAAAAAACATTTATATATTTTTTTGCATAGAAAGCTTGGGGGGGGGGGGCAAATAAAACCATCCCGCGGGCCGCCGGTTGGGGAACCTGCAGCAAAAAATACGGTTCCCGCCATTCAACCCTAACACACTGTATATAGTAGGTTTTGATTAGGCTTTTTTCCAATACAGGAGGCCACATGTCAATTTAGATGTGTAAAATGAGTTTAGTTAGAAGTGTTAGGCTACACACACACACCTCCCACCGCGGTATGAGTGTTAGAGTGAGGTGGAGTGGAGCTGGAATGATAAGCAGGTGTATTTAACAGCATGTAGTGTTACACAGTAAATCTGCCTTTGTTTAGTGGATTGAATTGATCAGCGTAGTGTTAGTGTATTGTCTGGCTTTCTCACCCTAGCTCCTACATTATGCTGAGTGTTGTGACATAAACACGAGTGGACCCGCTGTTTGTGTTCAAGTGGGTGGAATCAGTTGCAGTGATCAATAGGCATCACCCTATACATAATAATAAAAACATACTCAGTAAGTCACACACACAATCCATTACACACACACAATCCATTAAGTCACATACACACACACACGCATCCCACAAGGGGCTATGTAAATGACCCTTTTCTCTCCAAACAAACATTCTACATTACTCTGCCTCATTCTCATTAACCCCTGGGCTGGTTTGAAAGGTGTTTTCACTCAGGAAGGGAGAGAAAAGTGGAAGAGAGAGAGAGGAGTGAACAAGTGTGTGTTTGTGAGAGGGAGAGAGAGGGAGAGAGAGAGATTGTTCTATTAATCAACATTGGTCTCGTTATCTTGAATTCTGCTCCTCTGTTTCTGGGCATTAGGGTTTGTTTTGTTGTGTTCACCTATACCTTTCTATTCTTCTCCCTCCCTCCTTCTCTTCTTCTATCTCCCTCTCTTCTTCTCTGTGGGTGACCAGCTGTCTGGCCAATACTCTCTCCCCTAGTGCACCAGAGCACTGGAAGCAGGTATTATGGTATTACAGACACCCCTTCCTCTCTCCCCTGCTGCCTCCCTGCTGTAGGGGTGGGTCCGCCTCCTGCCACCCTGCTGTAGGGGTGGGTCCGCCTCCTGCCACCCTTATGTAGGGGTGGGTCTGCCTCCTGCCACCCTGCTGTAGGGGTGGGTCCGCCTCCTGCCTCCCTGCTGTAGGGGTGGGTCCGCCTCCTGCCTCCCTGCTGTAGGGGTGGGTCCGCCTCCTGCCTCCCTGCTGTAGGGGTGGGCTCGCCTCCTGCCTCCCTGCTGTAGGGGTGGGTCTGCCTCCTGCCACCCTGCTGTAGGGGTGGGTCCGCCTCCTGCCACCCTGCTGTAGGGGTGGGTCCGCCTCCTGCCACCCTGCTGTAGGGGTGGGTCCGCCTCCTGCCACCCTGCTGTAGGGGTGGGTCCGCCTCCTGCCACCCTGCTGTAGGGGTGGGTCCGCCTCCTGCCTCCCTGCTGTAGGGGTGGGTCCGCCTCCTGCCTCCCTGCTGTAGGGGTGGGTCCGCCTCCTGCCTCCCTGCTGTAGGGGTGGGTCCGCCTCCTGCCTCCCTGCTGCAGGGGTGGGTCCGCCTCCTGCCACCCTGCTGTAGGGGTGGGTCCGCCTCCTGCCACCCTGCTGTAGGGGTGGGTCCGCCTCCTGCCACCCTGCTGTAGGGGTGGGTCTGCCTCCTGCCACCCTGCTGTAGGGGTGGGTCCGCCTCCTGCCACCCTGCTGTAGGGGTGGGTCCGCCTCCTGCCACCCTGCTGTAGGGGTGGGTCCGCCTCCTGCCACCCTGCTGTAGGGGTGGGTCTGCCTCCTGCCACCCTGCTGTAGGGGTGGGTCCGCCTCCTGCCTCCCTGCTGTAGGGGTGGGTCCGCCTCCTGCCTCCCTGCTGTAGGGGTGGGTCCGCCTCCTGCCTCCCTGCTGTAGGGGTGGGTCCGCCTCCTGCCTCCCTGCTGCAGGGGTGGGTCCGCCTCCTGCCACCCTGCTGTAGGGGTGGGTCCGCCTCCTGCCTCCCTGCTGCAGGGGTGGGTCCGCCTCCTGCCACCCTGCTGTAGGGGTGGGTCCGCCTCCTGCCTCCCTGCTGCAGGGGTGGGTCCGCCTCCTGCCTCCCTGCTGTAGGGGTGGGTCCGCCTCCTGCCACCCTTATGTAGGGGTGGGTCTGCCTCCTGCCACCCTGCTGTAGGGGTGGGTCCGCCTCCTGCCTCCCTGCTGTAGGGGTGGGTCCGCCTCCTGCCTCCCTGCTGTAGGGGTGGGTCCGCCTCCTGCCTCCCTGCTGTAGGGGTGGGCTCGCCTCCTGCCTCCCTGCTGTAGGGGTGGGTCTGCCTCCTGCCACCCTGCTGTAGGGGTGGGTCCGCCTCCTGCCACCCTGCTGTAGGGGTGGGTCCGCCTCCTGCCACCCTGCTGTAGGGGTGGGTCCGCCTCCTGCCACCCTGCTGTAGGGGTGGGTCTGCCTCCTGCCACCCTGCTGTAGGGGTGGGTCCGCCTCCTGCCTCCCTGCTGTAGGGGTGGGTCCGCCTCCTGCCTCCCTGCTGTAGGGGTGGGTCCGCCTCCTGCCTCCCTGCTGTAGGGGTGGGTCCGCCTCCTGCCTCCCTGCTGCAGGGGTGGGTCCGCCTCCTGCCACCCTGCTGTAGGGGTGGGTCCGCCTCCTGCCACCCTGCTGTAGGGGTGGGTCCGCCTCCTGCCACCCTGCTGTAGGGGTGGGTCTGCCTCCTGCCACCCTGCTGTAGGGGTGGGTCCGCCTCCTGCCACCCTGCTGTAGGGGTGGGTCCGCCTCCTGCCACCCTGCTGTAGGGGTGGGTCCGCCTCCTGCCACCCTGCTGTAGGGGTGGGTCTGCCTCCTGCCACCCTGCTGTAGGGGTGGGTCCGCCTCCTGCCTCCCTGCTGTAGGGGTGGGTCCGCCTCCTGCCTCCCTGCTGTAGGGGTGGGTCCGCCTCCTGCCTCCCTGCTGTAGGGGTGGGTCCGCCTCCTGCCTCCCTGCTGCAGGGGTGGGTCCGCCTCCTGCCACCCTGCTGTAGGGGTGGGTCCGCCTCCTGCCTCCCTGCTGCAGGGGTGGGTCCGCCTCCTGCCACCCTGCTGTAGGGGTGGGTCCGCCTCCTGCCTCCCTGCTGCAGGGGTGGGTCCGCCTCCTGCCTCCCTGCTGTAGGGGTGGGTCCGCCTCCTGCCTCCCTGCTGTAGGGGTGGGTCCGCCTCCTGCCACCCTGCTGTAGGGGTGGGTCCGCCTCCTGCCACCCTGCTGTAGGGGTGGGTCCGCCTCCTGCCACCCTGCTGTAGGGGTGGGTCTGCCTCCTGCCACCCTGCTGTAGGGGTGGGTCCGCCTCCTGCCACCCTGCTGTAGGGGTGGGTCCGCCTCCTGCCACCCTGCTGTAGGGGTGGGTCCGCCTCCTGCCACCCTGCTGTAGGGGTGGGTCTGCCTCCTGCCACCCTGCTGTAGGGGTGGGTCCGCCTCCTGCCTCCCTGCTGTAGGGGTGGGTCCGCCTCCTGCCTCCCTGCTGTAGGGGTGGGTCCGCCTCCTGCCTCCCTGCTGTAGGGGTGGGTCCGCCTCCTGTCTCCCTGCTGCAGGGGTGGGTCCGCCTCCTGCCACCCTGCTGTAGGGGTGGGTCCGCCTCCTGCCTCCCTGCTGCAGGGGTGGGTCCGCCTCCTGCCACCCTGCTGTAGGGGTGGGTCCGCCTCCTGCCTCCCTGCTGCAGGGGTGGGTCCGCCTCCTGCCTCCCTGCTGTAGGGGTGGGTCCGCCTCCTGCCACCCTGCTGTAGGGGTGGTTCTGCCTCCTGCCTCCCTGCTGTAGGGGTGGTTCTGCCTCCTGCCACCCTGCTGTAGGGGTGGGTCTGCCTCCTGCCATCCTGCTGTAGGGGAGGTTCTGCCTCCTGCCACCCTGCTGTAGGGGTGGTTCTGCCTCCTGCCTCCCTGCTGTAGGGGTGGGTCCGCCTCCTGCCATCCTGCTGTAGGGGTGGTTCTGCCTCCTGCCTCCCTGCTGTAGGGGTGGGTCTGCCTCCTGCCACCCTGCTGTAGGGGTGGGTCCGCCTCCTGCCACCCTGCTGTAGGGGTGGGTCCGCCTCCTGCCACCCTGCTGTAGGGGTGGGTCTGCCTCCTGCCACCCTGCTGTAGGGGTGGGTCCGCCTCCTGCCACCCTGCTGTAGGGGTGGGTCTGCCTCCTGCCACCCTGCTGTAGGGGTGGGTCTGCCTCCTGCCACCCTGCTGTAGGGGTGGGTCTGCCTCCTGCCATCCTGCTGTAGGGGTGGTTCTGCCTCCTGCCACCCTGCTGTAGGGGTGGTTCTGCCTCCTGCCTCCCTGCTGTAGGGGTGGGTCCGCCTCCTGCCATCCTGCTGTAGGGGTGGTTCTGCCTCCTGCCTCCCTGCTGTAGGGGTGGGTCCGCCTCCTGCCACCCTGCTGTAGGGGTGGGTCTGCCTCCTGCCACCCTGCTGTAGGGGTGGGTCCGCCTCCTGCCTCCCTGCTGTAGGGGTGGGTCCGCCTCCTGCCTCCCTGCTGTAGGGGTGGGTCCGCCTCCTGCCTCCCTGCTATAGGGGTGGGTCCGCCTCCTGCCTCCCTGCTGTAGGGGTGGGTCCGCCTCCTGCCTCCCTGTTGTAGGGGTGGGTCCGCCTCCTGCCTCCCTGCTGTAGGGGTGGGTCCGCCTCCTGCCACCCTGCTGTAGGGGTGGGTCTGCCTCATGCCACCCTGCTATAGGGGTGGGCCTGACTCCTGCCACCCTGCTATAGGGGTGGGTCCGCCTCCTGCCTTATGGAGGGGTGCAGTCATGTAGGGTGGAGTCATGGAGGGCTAGAGTCCCTCCACCCACCACCCTACTGGTCCTCCACCTGTGTGTGAGGCATGAGATTGTTTGTCTTTTCCATACCAGCACCAGAGTCTCCGATGACTGTGTTGATGTAACTTCTATTGTTCTTCTCTGTGTTAATGTAACATATATTGTTATTCTCTTAGTGTGTGTCCATCAGGAGTGTGACACTAAAGACTAGTGTGTCCATCAGGAGTGTGACACTAAAGACTAGTGTGTCCATCAGGAGTGTGACACTAAAGACTAGTGTGTCCATCAGGAGTGTGACACTAAAGACTAGTGTGTCCATCAGGAGTGTGACACTAAAGACTAGTGTGTCCATTAGGAGTGTGACACTAAAGACTAGTGTGTCCATCAGGAGTGTGACACTAAAGACTAGTGTGTCCATTAGGAGTGTGACACTAAAGACTAGTGTGTCCATTAGGAGTGTGACACTAAAGACTAGTGTGTCCATTAGGAGTGTGACACTAAAGACTAGTGTGTCCATTAGGAGTGTGACACTAAAGACTAGTGTGTCCATTAGGAGTGTGACACTAAAGACTAGTGTGTCCATCAGGAGTGCGACACTAAAGATTTATGAAGAGTTCAATCAACCAGCAAAATCTTTTGCTGGCATTCTCAGCTCACTGCTACTTAGTCTTTCTTTAACATGAAGCCATATCTCCCTCCTGTCCTCCTCTTGTCCTCTACTCACCGTCCCTCTCCTCCTCCTCCTCCTCCTCCTCCTCATCATCATCCCCCCTCTCCTCATTCTCTTCCTCTTGTTAGCCTACCACTGTTTACAAAGGCTGTCATGTTTCATATAAAGGGAAAACCTCCCAGATTGCAGTTCCTATGTCAAAAGTCTTTAGAAAGAGTTTCCGGCTATTTTTTGGAAAAATTAGTTAGAATTTGTAGTTTTTCTGAGTGGCTCCCATTTTGGCTGTAGTGTTTTCATGCGCATGGATGATAGCGCATTCTTTGTTGTTTATCTCCGGTACAGACACTAACTATTCTCCGTCTTAAATGTTATCTTTAATTACGTTTTAGGGTACCTAAGGTTTGATTATAAATGTTGTTTGACTTGTTTGGAAAAGTTTATTGGTAACGTTTGGGATTCATTTTGTATGCATTTTTAAGGAGGGAAACCAGTGGATTATTGAATGCTAAAGCTAAATGCAAACTAAACTGAGTTTTTGGGGATATAAAGAAGGACTTTATCGGGAAAAAAATATTTTATCGCTATTTCTGACTTTCGTGGCTCACCTGCCTGGTTGACAAATGTTTTTAATGCTTTTGTATGTGGGGCGCTGTCTTCAGATAATCGCATGGTGTGCTTTCGCCGTAAAGCCTTTTTGAAATCTGACACAGTGGCTGGATTAACAAGAACTTAAGTTTTTTTTCTGATGTATGACACTTGTATTTTCATGAATGTTAAATATTACTATTTCTGTAATTTGAATTTCGCGCTCTGCAATTTAACCCTTGGTGGCTGGGAGGTTTAACCCTTGGTGCCTGGGGGTTTAACCCTTGTCACCTGGGGGTTTAACCCTTGTCACCTGGGGGTTTAACCCTTGGTGGCTGGGAGGTTTAACCCTTGGTGGCTGGGATGTTTAACCCTTGGTGGCTGGGAGGTTTAACCCTTGGTGGCTGGGAGGTTTAACCCTTGGTGCCTGGGGGTTTAACCCTTGGTGCCTGGGGGTTTAACCCTTGGTGCCTGGGGGTTTAACCCTTGTCACCTGGGGGTTTAACCCTTGTCACCTGGGGGTTTAACCCTTGTCACCTGGGGGTTTAACCCTTGTCGGCTGGGAGGTTTAACCCTTGGTGGCTGGGGGGTTTAACCCTTGGTGGCTGGGGGGTTTAACCCTTGGTGGCTGGGAGGTTTAACCCTTGGTGCCTGGGAGGTTTAACCCTTGGTGCCTGGGGGTTTAACCCTTGGTGCCTGGGGGTTTAACCATTGGTGGTTAAACCCTTGGTGCCTCGGGGTTTAGCCCTTGGTGCCTGGGTGTTTAGCCCTTGGTGCCTGGGGGGTTTAAGCCCCCTAGTGTGGCAGCACAGGAGGAATGTACACTGGCCTCTTTCCTGGTAAGGACTAGGCTTAGTCCTGCCTATTCAGTGAAGGTGACACCGCAGTGTTCCACACAGTTGGGTTAACAGGGTGTAGGGGTTACAGGGTTGTGTTAGGGTGTGTTAGTTTGTGTGGGAGAGATTAGTGGTAAATGACTTACAGCTGTGCATCTCATCTGGTTGCTCCTCTACTCTCCCTCGGTCCTTCCTCTCTCATTGTGTCTCCTTCCATTCCCAGTGTCTCTGAAGGTGAAGGCCACTGGTCTTCTCTTTCCTTCCTTTCATCTTTTCTTATGACTTGTTTGTGTGTGACAACCACACTAGCCATATAGATCAATGCACAGGCCTTCCCTCTGCATATTGACACAGACAGAGCGATGAAAGAGAGGAGAGAGAGGTTGGGGGGGGGGGGGGTGTGAAGGAGTAAAGGAGGGAGGCTGTAAATGGAGGACTAAAGAAGAACATGATGCATGTCACTGCATGTCACTCTCTGTCACAAATAGACAGTTATTAATAGTCTCTCTCTCCCTGTGTCTCTTGATGTCTGTCTGGTGGGTCAGCCCAGTTATGATTTAATCAGCATAAGATATGTGACAGGATCCACTTAAGCCTAATCACCTAATTTTGGTAGAAGTGTCCCAAGTGGAGTGTTCACTACAAGAGACATGTAGGTGACAGACTGCCCCTGAGGAAAAGGAAGAGGATGAGGAGGGGGAGGATGAGGCATAGTGGGAGGAGGAGGACGAAGATGAGGAGGATGAGGCAGAAGGGGAGAAGGAGGAGGGGGGAGGATGAAGAGGAGGATGGGGAGGAGGAGAGAGAGGGGGGGGAGAGGAAGAGGATGGGGAGGAGGAGGAAGAGGAGGAGGTGGAGGAAGAGGAGGAAGCCAGGCAGACAAAGATAAATAAAAATAGATTTCTTGAATGAGATATTGTGTTCAGGCAAATAGTGTGTTTACACATGTCTGTGTTTCTCTGCTAACTGCTGCTAACAGGAGTGGTTCATATTTTCCAAACCTGTTGGCGTAGTATTTGTGGTGCATTCGTTCAGTTTACTCCCCTGAGCTTTCACTAGAGGTCAATCAGTGGAGGAAGAGAGAAATTAGAAGAAGCATAGATGCTGTACTGAATACACACACTCCTACACAAATTCAAGTTGATACACAGGTCCCTGCAGTGTGAGGGAACTCCAATGTGTTTTGTGCCTGTGTGTGTCTGCCTGTGTGTCTGCATGTGTGTGTGCCTGTGTGTTTGATGTGTGTGTGCCTGTGTGTTTGATGTGTGTGTGCCCGTGGTGTGTGTGTGTGTGTGCCTATGGTGTGTGTGTGCATGTGTTTGCTGATCGTTCTTGTGTATGTTTGTAAATTCCTTTCCGTATATGAATATGCTTATATGCGCTATGTTTGAATTCACTCAAATGTGCTGGTCGGTACCAGATATACAAAAGAGCGCTCCAGCATCCTTGAATTCCCCCAGTTCCCCCTCTCTGATAACCCTGAACAGGATTGGCCAAACCTCTGTCTATTCTTCAGCCTGTCCCATTCAGCCAGCCTGATGGAGTTGGAGACTTGAGCTACCTGTCTCCCGGATGCTTTCTCTGCATGAGAATGAGCAACAGTGAATCCTCTATTCATCCAGGTTGCAGTGTCTCCTTGGCCCCTTGGCCTCTGACGCCCACCCAATCGGCCCCAGTAGCGGAGCACTTATTTGCTGCCTCCCCACCTCTATTCTTGTGGTCTAAATTGGTCAGCGCTGGCTGGACAGACGTGTGACCCCGAGGGGATGGACGGGGTGGTTGAAAGTGTGTAGTCCCATTTCTCTGCTGTTACCTCGTTTCTAACCCCCCCTCAGACACACACACATTCTGTCTTCACACACACACTGGTGGCCCACCCCAAGGCTTTGTGAAGAGTGTTTGGGGCCTATCTGTGCTGCCTGTCTCCTTCTCTGGTTTACTATAGGACTAATCTGCTTACTGCAGGAAGCAAAGGGGCTGATAACACTCCACTGTGTGTGTGTGTGTGTGTGTGTGTGTGTGTGTGTGTGTGTGTGTGTGTGTGTGTGTGTGTGTGTGTGTGTGTGTGTGTGTGTGTGTGTGTGTGTGTGTGTACTTATTTTCACATACAAACACATCTGTGTGAAGGTATTGGTTTGAGAGACACCCGTGTGATCTGACTTTGAGAATCAAGGACATCATTTTCCAGAAGAAATTGATCCCTTTTGGTTTGGCTCTAGATAGTTATCTATAAAATCCATTCCTCTAACAGTTGTAACTCCTTCCCCCTAGATGCTCCCTCACAGTGGGTCATATCACAGTAAGAGTTGTAACTCCTTCCCCCTAGATGTTCCCTCACAGTGGGTCATATCACAGTAAGTGGGGTTAGGCCATGTCAACTACCCCAACCATGACCTCCATCCACACCCAGGAGCCCTACACCCTTACCCAGTACCCTCTTACTCCCCACACCCTTCTCCACCCATCACCCACAAGACACCAGCTCGCTGCCTGACACTGCCTCAGCAATACTCATTACTCCTAATGATGTGTTTCCATCCCCTGTCTGTTATTAAAACTAAAACCCCACTAATGACTGGTGTGCTGTTTCACAGCGCTCTTGTTTGCCTGCATCTCGGACTTGTCAGTGACACTGCAAGACAAGAGTCTCAATGACTGGTGGAAAGGCTGTGAAGATACTCTGTTCTGTTGAGTGTTGCTCTGGTACTTTGCTTTAAGGTGCTTCTATTATGTCACACTTGTACAGGTTAAAGGTCAGGGGATATAGAGGTTATATATAGAAGTCTTGTAAAGTCATCAATCTGTTAGCTCCATGTATTTGTATTTACATGGAGCTCCATTGTATTTATGTAATCTTTATTTAACTAGGCAAGTCAGTTAAGGGGATAGGCGTCCCACTAGCGGGACACCAGCCGACAACATCCGGTGAAATTGGAGGCCGCGCAATTCAAGTAAATAATCATAATATTAAACATTCATGAACATACAAGTATCTTATATAATCTAAAAGCTTAAATTCTTGTTAATCTAACTGCGTTGTCCCAATTTCAAATAGGCTTGATGGCGAAAGCATACCATGCGATTGTCTGAGGACGGCGCCCCACAATATATTTTTCAACCAGCACAGGCTTCATAAAATCATAAATAGCGACTAAGAACCAGTGTATCTTTCAGTTGCCATACAACAAATATTTTTATGTAAAGTTTATGATGAGTTATTTGGTCAGATTAGGTGAGTGTCCAAAATATCTCCGGACATTCTGGCGAATTGTTGCTACGTATTCACAATGTATAACCACGATTTGCACCTCTAAATATGCACATTTTCGAACAAAACATAAATGTATTGTATAACATGATGTTATAAGACTGTCATCTGATGAAGTTGTTCAAGGTTAGTGATTAATTTTATCTCTATTCTGTCGGTTTTGTGCAAGCTATTTTGGCGGGGAGTAAATTGCGTTGTGTGTTTGGCTACTGTAGTGAGCTAATAGAAAATATATATTGTGTTTTCGCTGTAAAACACTTAAAAAAATCGGAATTTATGGCTGGATTCACAAGATGTTTATCTTTCATTTGCTGTACACCATTTATTTTTCATAAATGTTTTATGATGAGTATTTATGTATTTCACGTTGCTCTCTGTAATTATTCTGGCTGCTTTGGTGCTATTTGTGATGATGGCTACAATGTAAAACCAGGATTTGTAGCTATGAATATGCACATTTTCGAACAAAACATAAATGTATTGTATAACATGATGTTATAAGACTGTCATCTGATGAATTTGTTCCAGGTTAGTGATTAATTTTATCTCTATTTGTGGGTTTTGTGAAGGCTACCTATGCGGTGGAAACATGGTGAAAATATGCCGTTGTGTGTTTGGCTATTGTGGTTAGCTAATATAAATATATATTGTGTTTTCGCTGTAAAACATTTAAAAAATCGGAAATTATGGCTGGATTCACAAGATGTTTATCTTTCATTTGCTGTATTGGACTTGTGATTTCATGAAATTATATTATATGATATCCCTGTCCCGTTAGGCTAGGCTACGCTAGTCAGCTTTTTTGATGAGGATGCTCCCGGATCCAGGATGGGTATGAAGTAAAGGTTAAATAAATCACTTACTTTTGAAGATCTTCTTCTGTTTGCTATCCCAAGGGTCCCAACTACAACATGAATGGTTGTTTTGTTAGATAAAATCCTTCTGTTGAGAGTGAACTGGATACTGAATCCCTGCAGTGGCCAGTCTGTTGAGAGTGAACTGGATACTGAATCCCTGCAGTGGCCAGTCTGTTGAGAGTGAACTGGATACTGAATCCCTGCAGTGGCCAGTCTGTTGAGAGTGAACTGGATACTGAATCCCTGCAGTGGCCAGTCTGTTGAGAGGGAATGGGATACTGAATCCCTGCAGTGGCCAGTCTATTGAGAGTGAACTGGATACTGAATCCCTGCAGTGGCCAGTCTGTTGAGAGTGAACTGGATACTGAATCCCTGCAGTGGCCAGTCTGTTGAGAGTGAACTGGATACTGAATCCCTGCAGTGGCCAGTCTGTTGAGAGTGAACTGGATACTGAATCCCTGCAGTGGCCAGTCTGTTGAGAGGGAATGGGATATCTGCCTCCTGTATACAGTATTGTACAGAGAGAGCTGTATTGATCCGGAACATCCGGAATCATCCCCAGCTTACAATTGGCTCATTCATCCCCATCCTCTCCTCTGTAACTATTCCCCAAGGTTGTTGCTGTAAAAAAGAATGTGTTCCCTGGTAAAATTAGGGTTAAATAAAAAAACACTTAAAAAAACGTGAGAGATCCTCTGAGGCCAGGGCTCAAAATGGCAGACAAAATCTTGATTGAACACAATGACTACCTTTTCTAGCTACATTACTACCTCTATATAGCCCAGAAACTTCCTTTATATAGCCCTATGACTTCCTCTATATAGCCCTATGACTTCCTCTATGTCGTCTCACAACTTCTCTACATAACTTCCTCTATGTAGCCCTAGGACTTCCTCTATATAGCACACGGATTTTCTCTAAATAGCCTCACAACTTACTCAACATAACTTCGTCTATATAGCTTTATGACTTCCTTCAGATAACCCCACGGCTTCCTCTATATAACTCCATAACTTCCTCTATATAGCCCCACAATTTCCTCTATATAGCCCCATGACTACCTCTACATAGACCAACGACATCCTCTATATACCCTCACGACTTCCTCTTTATAGCCTCACGCCTTCCTCTATATAGCCTCACAACTTCCTCTATATAGCCTCACAACTTCCTCTATATAGCCTCACGCCTTCCTCTATATAGCCTCATGACTTTCTCTATAGAGTCCCACGACTTTCTCTATACAGCCCCACACCTTCCTCTATTCAGTCCTATGACTTCCTCTATATAGCCCCACAACTACCTCTATACAGCCCAATTGCTTCCTATGTATAGACCCACCAATACCTTTATATAGCCCCACAACAACTGCCTCTATATAACCCCATGACTTCCTCTATATATATCCCTAAGATTTCCTCTATATTGTCCCACAACTTCCTCTATATAACCCCACGACTTCCTCTATATATATCCCTAAGATTTCCTCTATATAGTCCCACAACTTCCTCTATATAACCCCACGACTTCCTCTATATATACCCCTAAGATTTCCTCTATATAGCCTCACAACTTTCTCAACACAGCCCCACAACTTCCTCTATATGGCCCTATGACTTCCTCTACGTAGCCCTTTGACTTCCTCTGTAGCCCTTTGACTTCCTCTATATAGCCCCACGACTACCTCCTACATACCCCCGCAACTTCCTTTATTCAGCCCTATGACTTCCTTCATATCAAATCAAATTTATTTTTATAGCCCTTCTTACATCAGCTGATTTCTCAAAGTGCTGTACTGAAAACCAGCCTAAAACCCCAAACAGCAAGCAATGCAGGTGTAGAAGCACGGTGGCTAGGAAAAACTCCCTGAAAAGGCCAAAACCTAGAAAGAAAACTAAAGAGGAACCAGGCTATGAGGGGTGGCCAGTCCTCTTCTGGCTGTGCCGGGTGGAGATTATAACAGAACATGGTCAAGATGTTAAAATGTTCATAAATCACCAGCATGGTCAAATAATAATAATCACAGTAGTTGTCGAGGGTGCAGCAAGTCAGAACCTCAGGAGTAAATGTCAGTTGGCTTTTCGTAGCCGATCATTGAGAGTATCTCTACCGCGCCAACCCAAACAGGAAGATCACGTCAGCGACTCAACCCACTTAAGTGACTCACCCCTCCTAGGGACGGCATGGAAGAGCACCAGTAAGCCAGTGACTCAGCCCCTGTAATAGGGTTAGAGGCAGACAATCCCAGTGGAGAGAGGGGAACCGGCCAGGCAGAGACAGCAAGGGCGGTTCGTTGCTCCAGAGTCTTTCCGTTCACTTTCACACTCCTGGGCCAGACTACACTCAATCATATGACCCACTGAAGAGATGAGTCTACAGTAAAGACTTAAAAGTTGAGACCGAGTCTGCGTCTCTCACATGGGTAGGCAGACCATTCCATAAAAATGGAGCTCTATAGGAGAAAGCCCTGCCTCCAGCTGTTTGCTTAGAAATTCTAGGGACAATTAGGAGGCCTGCGTCTTGTGACCATAGCGTACATGTAGGTATGGACGGCAGGACCAAATCGGAAAGATAGGTAGGAGCAAGCCTAAGTAATGCTTTGTAGGTTAGCAGTAAAACCTTGACATCAGCCCTTGCCTTAACAGGAAGCCAGTTTAGGGAGGCTAGCACTGGAGTAGGATTCTAGCAGCCGTATTTAGCCCTAACTGAAGTTTATTTAGTGCTTTATCCGGGTAACCGGAAAGTAGAGCATTGCAGTAGTCTAACCTAGACGTAACAAAAGCATGGATTAATTTTTCTGAATAATTTTTGGACAGAAAGTTTCTGATTGTTGCAATGTTACGTAGATGGAAAAAAGCTGTCCTTGAAACAGTCTTGATATGTTCGTCAAAAGAGAGATCAGGGTCCAGAGTGACGAGGTCATTCACAGTTTCATTTGAGACGACTGTACAACCATCAAGATTAATTGGCAGATTCAACAGAGGATCTCTTTGTTTCTTGGGACCTAGAACAAGTATCTCTGTTTTGTCCAAGTTTAAAAGTAGAAAGTTTGCAGCCATCCACTTCCTTATGTCTGAAACACAGGCTTCTAGCGAGGGCAATTTTGGGGCTTCACCATGTTTCATTGAAATGTACAGCTGTGTGTCATCCGCATAGCAGTGAAAGTTAACATTGTTTTCGAAGGACATCCCAAGAGGTAAATTATATAGTGAAAACAATAGTGGTCCTAAAATGGAACCTTGAGGAACACCGAAATGTACAGTTGATTTGTCAGAGGACAAACCATTCACAGAGACAAACATATCTTTCCGACAGATAAGATCTAAACCAGGCCAGAACTTGTCCGTGTAGACCAATTCGGGTTTCCAATCTCCCCAAAAGAATGTGGTGATCGATGGTATCAAAAGCAGCACTAAGGTCTAGGAGCACGAGGACAGATGCAGAGCCTCGGTCTGACGCCATTAAAAGGTAATTTACCACCTTCACAAGTGCAGTCTCAGTGCTATGATGGGGTCTAAAACCAGACTGAAGCATTTCATATACATTGTTTGTCTTCAGGAAGGCAGTGAGTTGCTGCGCAACAGCTTTTTCAAAAATGTTTGAGAGGAATGGGAGATTTGATATAGGCCGATAGTTTTTAAAATATTTTCTGGGTCATGGTTTGGCTTTTTCAAGAGAGGCTTTATTACTGCCACTGTTAGTGAGTTTGGTACACATCCAGTGGATATAGAGCCGTTTATTATGTTCAACATAGGAGGGCCAATCACAGGAAGCAGTCAAGAGATATAGTACTAAAACACTTGTGTCTCTCTTGATCCTAGGTCCTGTCAGAGTTGTGCAGACTCAGGACATCTGAGCTTTGGAGGAATACGCAGATTTAAAGAGGAGTCCGTAATTTGCTTTCTAATGAGCATGATCTTTTCCTCAAAGAAGTTCATGAATTTATTACTGCTGAAGTGAAAGCCATCCTCTCTTGGGGAATGCTGCTTTTTAGTTAGCTTTGCGACAGTATCAAAAAGACATTTCGGATTGTTCCTATTTTCCTCAATTAAGTTGGAAAAATAGGATGATCGAGCAGCAGTGAGGGCTCTTCGATACTGCACTGTACTGTCTTGCCAAGCTAGTCGGAAGACTTCCAGTTTGGTGTGGCGCCATTTCCATTCCAATTTTCTGGAAGCTTGCTTCAGAGCTCAGGTATTTTCTGTATACCAGGGAGCTAGTTTCTTATGACAAATGTTTTTAGGGGTGCAACTGCATCGAGGGTATTGTGCAAAGTTAAATTGAGTTCCTCAATTTTATAGCCCTACAACCTCCTCCACATAGCCAATGACTTCCTCTATATAGCCCCACGACTTCCTTTCCATAGCCATATGACTTCCTCAATATAGCCCCATGACTTCCTCAATATAGCCCCATGACTTCCTATATAA
Organism: Salvelinus fontinalis; assembly: GCF_029448725.1. Taxonomy (NCBI): domain Eukaryota; kingdom Metazoa; phylum Chordata; class Actinopteri; order Salmoniformes; family Salmonidae; genus Salvelinus; species Salvelinus fontinalis. The sequence goes on along the minus strand of NC_074665.1, from coordinate 87,337,995 downwards.
AGCCTCACAACTTTATCTATATAGCCCCAAGGCATCCTCCAGATAGTCCCACGACATCCTCTATATAGGGCTATGACTTCTTCTATATAGGGCTATGACTTCCTCTATATAGCCCAACAACCTCCTCTATATAGCCTCTTGACATCCTCTATATAGCCCTATGAATTCCTCTATATACCCCCAAAACGTTCTTATTCAGCCCCATAACTTCCTTCATATAGCCCCACAACTTCATCTATATATCACCAATACTTTCTCTATGTAGTCCCACGATAGCATCTATATAGTCACATGACATCCTCTATATAGCCCCACGACTTCCTCTATATAGCCCCACGACTTCCTCTAAAGTTCTATGACTTCCTCTAAATAGCCTCACGACTACCTGTAAATAGCCACACAACTTCCTCTATTCAGTCCTAAGACTTACTCTATGTAGCCCCACGACTTCCTCAATAAAGCCGCATTACTACCTTGATATAGCCCCACAACTTCGTCTATATACCCCCACGACTACCTTTATATAGCCCCATGACTTTACCTTTATAGCCCCACAGCTTCCACAATATAGCCCCACAGCTTCCACAATATAGCCCCACGATTTCCTCTACGTAGCCCCGCGCCTTCCTCTACGTAGCCCCGCGCCTTCCTCTACGTAGCCCCGCGCCTTCCTCTACGTAGCCCCGCGCCTTCCTCTACGGAGCCACGCGCCTTCCTCTACGGAGCCACGCGCCTTCCTCTACGGAGCCACGCGCCTTCCTCTACGGAGCCACGCGCCTTCCTCTACGGAGCCACGCGCCTTCCTCTACGGAGCCACGCGCCTTCCTCTACGGAGCCCCGCGCCTTCCTCTACGGAGCCCCGCGCCTTCCTCTACGGAGCCCCGCGCCTTCCTCTACGGAGCCCCGCGCCTTCCTCTACGGAGCCCCGCGCCTTCCTCTACGGAGCCCCGCGCCTTCCTCTACGGAGCCCCGCGCCTTCCTCTACGGAGCCCCGCGCCTTCCTCTACGTAGCCCCGCGCCTTCCTCTACGTAGCCCCGCGCCTTCCTCTACGTAGCCCCGCGCCTTCCTCTACGTAGCCCCGCGCCTTCCTCTACGTAGCCCCGCGCCTTCCTCTACGTAGCCCCGCGCCTTCCTCTACGGAGCCACGCGCCTTCCTCTACGGAGCCACGCGCCTTCCTCTACGGAGCCACGCGCCTTCCTCTACGGAGCCACGCGCCTTCCTCTACGGAGCCACGCGCCTTCCTCTACGGAGCCACGCGCCTTCCTCTACGGAGCCACGCGCCTTCCTCTACGGAGCCACGCGCCTTCCTCTACGGAGCCACGCGCCTTCCTCTACGGAGCCACGCGCCTTCCTCTACATAGCCACGCGCCTTCCTCTACATAGCCACACAACTTCTTCTATGGACCTATGACCTCTGCTATTTAGCCACAGAACTACCTCTACAGAGCCCCATGACTACCTTTATATAGCCCCACAACTTAATTTACATAGCCATATGACTTCCTCTTTATAGCCCCATGACTTCCTCAATAAAGCCCCATTACTACCAGGATATTGCCACATGAGTTTGTCTACATACCCACATGACTACCTTTATATAGCCCCACAACTTCCTCTGTTCAGCCCTATGACTTCCTCCATATAGCCCCAGAACATCCTCTATATAGCCAATGACATCCTCTATATAGCCCCACAACTTCTATATAGCCCTATGTTTTCCTCTATATATCCAGACATCTTCCTCTATAGCCCTATGACTTACTCTATGTAGCCTCACAACTTTCTCTACATAGCCCCACAACCTCCTCTATATAGCCCTACGACTTCCTCTATATAGCTCCATGACCACCTCCCATAAAGACCCACAACTTCCTCTATATAGCCCATGTCTTCCTTCATATAGCCCCATGACTTCCTCTATGTAGAGCAATGACCTCCTCTATATAGCCCCATAACTTCCTCTATATAGCCCTATGACTTCCTCTATATAGCCCCACGACTTCTTCTATATAGCCCTACGACTTCCTCTATATAGCCCCACGACTTCCTCTATATATCCCCACGACTTCCTCTATATATCCCCACGACTTCCTCTATATATCCCCACGACTTCCTCTATATATCCCCACGACTTCCTCTATATATCCCCACGACTTCCTTTATATATCCCCACGACTTCCTATATATATCCCCACGACTTCCTCTATATAGCCCCACGACTTGCTCTATATATCCCCACGACTTCCTCTATATAGCCCCACGACTTCCTCTATATAGCCCCACGACTTCCTCTATATATCCCCACGACTTCCTCTATATAGCCCCACGACTTCCTCTATATATCCCCACGACTTCCTCTATATATCCCCACGACTTCCTCTATATATCCCCACGACTTCCTCTATATAGCCCCACGACTTCCTCTATATAGCCCCACGACTTCCTCTATATAGCCCCACAACAACCTCTATATAGCCCTATGAATTCCTCTATATAGCCAAATTACTTCCTCTATGTAGCCCCACGGCTTCCTCTTGACAGAGAGAAAGCAGATAGGAGAGAAATAGGTAATCAAAGGAGGATGACAAGAAGAGCGGACCGGAGGTGAGTGTATTTGGGAGGAGGTGGGGGGAACTATAATTGAGACAATGGACAATTGGCATCTCTATCTCCATGCCCCCCCACCCCCCTCATTCACACTCCCCCTCTCCTTTCTCCTCTCTCCCTGACCCCTAAACCCTATTCCTCACAGAAAATGACAAGTTAAATAAAGTCCTGAGAAGAAAATAGGGAGAAATTAGACCCAATTTAAATGTCAATTTATTGTTTCTGTTGTTCCTTTCCTTTTTTGGTGCAGTGAATATTTTAGAGTTAGAGAGAGAAAGAGACAGAGAGAGAGAGACAGAGAGAGAGACAGGGAGAGAGAGAGAGAGACAGGGAGAGAGAGACAGGGACAGAGAGAGAGTCAGAGAGAGAGAGAGATAGAGAGAGCGAGAAAGAGAGAGACAGAGTGAAGGCTTGTCCGAGGATTTGGAGATGGCATGTGGCAACAGTTTCTTCCTTGCCTTAATTGCAGATGAACGTAGGTGACTGAAGTTGGAACATGTGCCTTTGCTGTGGGCCTTGGGTACGATGTAAAGGGGATTCAGATAGTAGGTAGTATGCACTCTGAATGGCACGTGGATCAGAAGAGAAGGTTGCCTTTGTATGAAGCTTAGTATGATCAAATTTAGGAGTGCGAGTGTGTGTTTTTATGTCTAGGTTGGTGGTCTTGTCTTATGATGACCTACTGTCCCTATTTGTTAGTGTTCTCTGAGGGAGGTGTGTGATGAGTCAATCAGCATGTGTATATAGAGAGTCTTTCAGAGACATGGATGGATAGAGGAGGGCTGCTCTGAGGTTTTTGACACGTGGGTTGAAAGGTCCCTCTCCTGTTTGTTTTTAATACTCGCCCGCGTGGTGAGTAATTCCATTGCAGTGTGTTAGGAGGGTGGAAGAAGGGAGTTCTGTGGAGATGATTGAGTGAAGAACTGAGTGAGGCAATTGCAACTGTATCATTAATGCTGCGGTTGCCTTTGTACTCGTGTTTTTAAGGAGGGTTTTTTAATAAAAAAATTGGATCATATTACTCCAGTGCTAGCCTCCCTACACTGGCTTCCTGTTAAGGCAAGGGCTGATTTTAAGGTTTTACTGCTAACCTACAAAGCATTACATGGGCTTGCTCCTACCTATCTTTCCAAATTGGTACTGCCGTACATACCTACACGTACGCTACGGTCACAAGACGCAGGCCTCCTAATTGTCCCTAGAATTTCTAAGCAAACAGCTAGAGGCAGGGCTTTCTCCTATAGAGCTCCATTTGTATGCTCTCTCTAATTCTCTCTTTCTCTCTTTCTTTCTCTCTCTCAGAGGACCTGAGCCCTAGGACCATGCCTCAGGACTACCTGGCCTGATGACTCCTTGCTGTCCCCAGTCCACCTGGCCGTACTGCTGCTCCAGTTTCAACTGTTCTGCCTGCGGCTATGGAACCTTGACCTGTTCACCGGACATGCTACCTGTCCCAGACCTGCTGTTTTCAACTCTCTAGAGATAGCAGGAGCGGTAGAGATACTCTTAAAGATCGGTTATGAAAAGCCAACTGACATTTACTCCTGAGGTGCTGACTTGCGCACCCTCAACAACTACGGTGATTTTTATTTTTTGACCCTGCTGGTCATCTATGAACATTTGAACATCTTGGCCATGTTCTGTTATAATCTCCACCCGGCACAGCCAGAAGAGGACTGGCCACCCCTCATAGCCTGGTTCCTCTCTAGGTTTCTTCCTAGGTTTTGGCCTTTCTAGGGAGTTTTTCCTAGACACCGTGCTTCTACACCTGCATTGCTTGCTGTTTGGGATTTTAGGCTGGGTTTGAATACATGTGGGTATTTATGGATATACACTTCAAAAGTATGTGGACACTCCTTCAAATTAGTGGATTCACTATTTTAGCCACACCCGTTGCTGACAGGTGTATAAAATCGAGCACACAGCCATGCAATCTCCATAGACAAACATTGGCAGTCGAATTGCCTTACCGAAAAGCTCAGTGACTTTCAACGTGACACCGTCATTGGATGCCACCTTTCCAACAAGTTAATTCGTCAAATTTCTGCCCTGCTAGAGCTGCCTCGGTCAACTTTAAGTTCTGTTGTTGTGAAATGGTAATGTCTAGGAGCAACAATGGCTCAGCCACGAAGTGGTAGGCCACACAAGCTCACAGAACGTGATCACCATGTGCTGATATGTGTAGCGCTTATAAATTGTCTGTCCTCAGTTACAACACTCACTACCGAGTTCCAAACTGCCTTTGGAAGCAACGTCAGTACAAGAACTGTTCGTTGGGAGCTTCATGAAATGGATTTCCATGGCCGAGCAGCCTAAGATCACCATGCGCAATGCCAAGCGTCGGCTGGAGTGGTTTAAAGCTCGCTGCCATTGGACTCTGGTGGAATGGAAACGCGTTCTCTGGAGGGATGAATCGCACTCCACCATCTGGCAGTCCGGCGGACGAATCTGGGTTTGGAGAACGTATCTGATGCCAGGAGAACACTACCTGCCGCAAAGCATAGTGCCAATTGTAAAGTTTGGTGGAGGAGGAATAATGGTCTTCGGCTGGTTTTCATGGTTTGGGCTAGGCCCGTTAGTTCCAGTGAAGCTAAATCTTAACGCTACAGCATACAATGACATTCTAGACAATGCTTTGCTTCCAACTTTGTGGCAACAATTTGGGGAAGGCCTTTTCCTGTTTCAGCATGACAATGCCCCTGATGCACAAAGTGAGGTTCATACAGAAACGTTTTTTCGAGATCTGTGTGGAAGAACTTGACTGGCCTGTACATAGCCCTGACCTCAACCCCATCGAACACCTTTGGGATGATTTGGAACGCAGACTGCGAGCCAGGCCTAATCACCCAACATCAGTTCCCGACCTCAGTATTGCTCTTGTGGCTGAATGGAAACAAGTCCCCAAAGAAATGTTTCAACATCTAGTGGAAAGCCTTGCCAGAAGAGTGGCAGCAAAGGGGGGACCAACTCCGTATTTTTACCCATGATTTTGGAATGATGTTTGACGAACAGGTGTCCACATACCTTTGTCCAAGTGTTTTTCTTCCCAAGTGTGTTGGTGTGCGCAGATATGAACATTCCTAGTGTTTTCTTTCTCATTTTGACTCAAATTTGCAGAAATCTGTTAATTAATTCATGATTGCGTATGGAACTATATCCCTTAGTGTGTGTATATATATACGAATCCATGCTAGTCTTTCTAAGTGTGTGCGTGTCTGTGTGTGCGCACGCGTGTGTGTTTGTGTGGGATTAGCCACCCTGCTATTCTGCGCTCAGTGCTGATGCAGCCCCTTGTCTATCTTATCTTAATGCCTTTCAGAGTGTTACTGCGGCTGCAGCAGGATGGAACTGTCACTCTGCTCCCTCCCGGCCCACTGCTGTCACCCTGGCTTGTTGGCACAGTCTCAATTGTTGGTCAGATTAGGCCAAGAGGTTGTGTCCCCAATATATATAATAATGTCGAATCAGGCCCTATTCTTATTCAGGGGAGGAGGACTAGGTTACACAAATGTCAGCAGTCTTTCTCCCTTGTCCGCTCTCTCTCCCTCATCCTCTCTCTCCTCTCTCTCCCTCCTCTCTCTCGTTTCTTTCTCATTGATGTGTCAGGTCTTTTGAGATGGACAGCTGAATGGCACACAATCCCTCCGGTTGCCATGGAGAGTGGGTGGCTACCCTGATAGCAGTGCATTAACATGGAAATAACACATTAACTGGGCCTGTGTTTGTATTTTATGGCGTGTGCATGCAAATTCTGTGACTTGAGTGTTCATCTCAGCATGTGGATTGTTCAGGCCGTGTGTGTGTGTGTGTGTGTGTGTGTGTGTGTGTGTGTGTGTGTGTGTGTGTGTGTGTGTGTGTGTGTGTGTGTGTGTGTGTGTGTGTGTGTGTGTGTGTGTGTGTGTGTGTGTGTGTGTGTGTGTGTGTGTGTGTGTGTGTGTGTGTGTGTGTGTGTGGCTATAGAGGTGGGTAGCTGTCTGTATTAGAGGACTAGTAGATAAGCTGAGGGCTGTCTGTCTGTCCCTCTCCTCCAATGGGTACTGTGAGTCCCTCTCCTCTGATTGGCTGTCTGTCAATTCCTCTCCTCTGATCGGTACTGTCAGTCCCTCTCCTCTGATTGGTTGTCCGTCACTCCCTCACCTCTGGACTGGATGTCTGTCAGTCCATCTTCTCTGGACTGACTGTCTGTCAGTCCCTCTCCTCCTCTGGACTCGCTGTCTGTCACTCCCTCTCCTCTGATTGGTACTGTCAGTCCCTCTCTTCTGATTGGCTGTCTGTCACTCCCTGTCCTCTGATTGGTACTGTCAGTCCCTCTCCTCTTGACTGGCTGTCTATCAGTCCCTCTCATCTGGATTGGCTGTCTGTCAGTCCCTCTCCCCTTGGACTGGCTGTCTGTCAGTCCTTCTCCTCTGGACTGGCTGTCTGTCAGTCCCTCTCCTTTCGATTGGCTATCTGTCAGTCCCTCTCCTCTGTATTGGCTGTCTGTCAGTCCCTCTCTTCTGTATTGGCTGTCCGTCCGTCCCTCTCCTCTGTATTGGCTGTCCGTCAGTCCCTCTCTTCTGTATTGGCTGTCCGTCCGTCCCTCTCCTCTGTATTGGCTGTCCGTCAGTCCATCTCTTCTGTATTGGCTGTCCGTCCGTCCCTCTCTTCTGTATTGGCTGTCCGTCAGTCTCTCTCTTCTGTATTGGCTGTCCGTCAGTCCCTCTCTTCTGTATTGGCTGTCCGTCAGTCCCTCTCTTCTGTATTGGCTGTCCGTCCGTCCCTCTCTTCTGTATTGGCTGTCCGTCAGTCCATCTCTTCTTTATTGGCTGTTCGTCAGTCCCTCTCTTCTGTATTGGCTGTCCGTCAGTCCCTCTCTTCTGTATTGGCTGTCCGTCCGTCCCTCTCTTCTGTATTGGCTGTCCGTCAGTCCCTCTCTTCTGTATTGGCTGTCCGTCAGTCCCACTCTTCTGTATTGGCTGTCCGTCAGTCCCTCTCTTCTGTATTGGCTGTCCGTCCGTCCCTCTCTTCTTTATTGGCTGTCCGTCCGTCCCTCTCTTCTGTATTGGCTGTCCGTCAGTCCCTCTCTTCTTTATTGGCTGTCCGTCAGTCTCTCTCTTCTGTATTGGCAGTAATATAATTTTCACATAACTGACTTGATGCCCTCTGACTGACTTTACTGAAGCACTCTGAGACTTAATATGGCCCTCTGCAGTCAATCTCTAATATTGTAACAATGATGATAGATTATTTGCTTGCATCCCATCCAATGACCCTAAAGAGTTTGATATGGCGAGGTACCTTAAAAGGAATACATCTTATTATTTAACTACTAGGCTGTGATGATAATATGGCCTAGATTAGATTTCTAGCTGAGGTGGAGTCCGTGTCCTCTATGGGTCTATTGATACCAGTCATATCATTTGAAATACTAAGCAACAGTTATTACTTTATGAAAGCCACAACACTCTGTCAGTACTCATTAGAGAGTAGTGACATGTGGATTAGTAAATGACCTGGCTAACAGAGATACAACTTCTATAGAATGGAGTCTGGTCATAACTGCCCTCCCTGTCTCTCCATCTCCGTCCTGCCTACTCAGTGTTGCTGCCCGCAACTAGACCTCCTTGACACCAGCCGCTATCCCAGCATCCTTTGCTCCAGCAGCCAGCCATTTAACATTAGCCCCAGGGTGTGATCTGTCAGTTAGAGAGGGAGGTGGTTTAATGAGGGGGTGCAGAGGTGCGTTGTCAGTTAGAGAGGGAGGTGGTTTAATGAGGGGGTGCAGAGGTGCGTTGTCAGTTAGTGAGGGAGGTGGTTTAATGAGGGGGTGCAGAGGGGCGTTGTCAGTTAGTGAGGGAGGTGGTTTAATGAGGGGGTGCAGAGGTGCGTTGTCAGTTAGAGAGGGAGGTGGTTTAATGAGGAGGTGCGTTGTCAGTTAGTGAGGGAGTTAGTTTAATGAGGGGTTGCAGAGGTGCGTTGTCAGTTAGAGAGGGAGGGGGTTTAATGAGGGTGTGCAGAGGTGCGTTGTCAGTTAGAGAGGGAGGGGGTTTAATGAGGGGGTGCAGAGGTGCGTTGTCAGTTAGAGAGGGAGGTGGTTTAAAGAGGGGGTGCAGAGGTGCGTTGTCAGGAAGCGATGGGGTTGATAATTGGACACGTCCCTGCTCTATAAAAACGTAAATGATAGCGGCCGGCAGTCTGCGCTGACAACGCAATTCACTGGGAGAACGGGAGAGCATTTAGCCAGGCCTGGGACACCAGCAGAATCTTTAGAAGATTGCCACAGACCTTGGGAAAGGAGAAGTTGAAGGTACACTCTGCTTTTGGTATTAGGGGTTTGGAGTGGCCAGATGACTTACAGTTTGTGCTTTCATCTTCAGATATCTAGGTGGGACAACCACATATCACAGGCATAGTGAGTACATTTTTTCCTCAATAAAGTAGATTTCTGCAGTCAGAGCTGGTAAGTGCAGGTGTTACTCCTCCCCAAACCTCTGTATCCCCCAATACTTCCAGCACCTTTCTCTATAACACCAGTGATCTCTCTCCATAACCATGTACAATCTCGTTAATACCCCTTGGTTTACTGGCCTTTATTATCACTCTCTCATCTATTCATCTATGCATCAATCCATCAATCCATCATCCAGGCTGTTTCTTTCACTCACACACTGGGGCTTTCTCCAAACCCAAGGCATAATAACGTAATAAAAGGCTGTTGTAAACACTAGCAGTGATACACCAATGTGTTGACGCCGGCAGAGAAAAGGCCTCATAGAGCACCTCCAATTGTGTCATCGGGCAGCCCAGCCTCACATTTAATTCGCGCATATATGTACAAAATGTATTTCAGCAGATTTCGTGCGTTTTTGTGCATTTTTGGGGTGGTTCAATTCGATTGAAAATACACGAATTTCTGTGCTACTTAATTCGTGCGAAAATACACGAATTTCTGTGCTACTTAATTCGTGCGAAAAGACACACATTTAACCAGTAGGCGACACACAAGCCGTTGCAACAACCATAGACGCGATCGCCTGTATTTATTTATTTTACGTTATGAATATATAGATATTTTGTCTTTTTTTAACCATTTAACCATAAGAAGCTATATATATATTGTCTTTATTTAATCCCTATTAAAACATTGTGGTTTTATGCCTATATGTACTGTTTTCGATTTTTTCTGAACAGACTTTTCAGGATAGAATGAATGTAAGCAATGCATGATGGTTAATGGTGTTTTATTCGGTTGTAGTTCCATGTATTTCTTAAAAAATAAACGTGTAAACCATTTTTATTGAACAGAATGTAACTGAAAATACAATGGCAGCCTTGCCATTGTCCATCAATAACAAAACTTTTTTTTTTCGTATAACATTTGGGGAAACGTATGCAGTCATTGTAGTCTTACATTTTGTTGGCCAACCAAAATTACCAAAATGTTGGCCAACCAAAATTACCAAAACGTTACCCCGTAATAAGGCTAGGGTGGCTGAATGTAAATACATGGCTCTGAGTGTAAGCACCTTTTCACTAGAAACGTTCTTGTGTTCAAATGACCGTCAGTGCGAAATAGCTAGAAAGCTTTCGTATTTCCACTTGGCTGCACCTACGGTTACGATAACGATAAATCAAGTGCAATACCTGCTTCGACCTGTGTCGAGCAGCAAAACACCGGAAAGCTTCTAGCCTACCGGAAAGTTACAAGAAGAACAAGAATAGTTACCTCATCCGGTCATGTGACACTCTGGATGCCCCCTAAAAGCAATTTAAACCGTTTTGAAAAATGACGCCTGGTAACCCAAAAAAATACCAGGTGCATGAAAAGTTTGGACTTAGAATATTTTTTGAAAACCTCCATAAATCACTCAGGCCATTGACTCGAGAAGAAAAAACATAAAATATTTTCCAGAAGAAAAAACAGAATATTTTTTGAAAACCTCCATAAATCACTCAGGCCAGCACCCATTGATTTGGGGCGGTAGTATAGCGCTCCCAGAGCGGGTATGGAAGTCTGGATCCCCCCTAAAAGCATTTAAGGCTCTGTGTGTCTTTAAGCACCATACTTTTTCACTCCATCCTTGCTGTGTGTGTGTGTGTGTGTGTGTGTGTGTGTGTGTGTGTGTGTGTGTGTGTGTGTGTGTGTGTGTGTGTGTGTGTGTGTGTGTGTGTGTGTGTGTGAGAGAGAGAGAGCTTTTCTTTGACATCTGTTTAGCGAAATTACTGATTTACAGTTCATGAGGGTTGACCGATTCACACATTTAAAGTTTTGGAAAGATCTGACTTTTTTAAACCTTCGAAACAGCACCTATGACCCCATTTTAAGGCACTTCCGGTTGGCACAGGAAGCTATAAGTAAATACGTATCCTGATCGGGGTATGCTTTTACAGAATCCTGAGTTTTAAGTCTATACGTTAAGAACTGACTGATTTACACAGGGTTGAATGCACTATATATCACAAACTGCTGGTTGGGTATGGCAAAACACTTTTAGGGTGATTTTATCACTTCCGGTTGCTCCAGGAAGCTTAGAATCAACACAGGTAGACCTCATAGTGGCTTGATGGATTGTCATTGAAGACAGGTTTATAAGACATTCATAACCCACATAGGCTTCAGGTTGAATTTAGGGGTGCAGGCAATGTGTTCCTATGGGGTGAGATGTCATTGTAAACTGTTTGATGTAAACACCTTCTTTTAACTGTTAATGGTTAATGCCACACGGTCAATGTTAGGCTTGCACAGAGACCTTATGAACGTTCCTGAGGTCAAATTGTGCTTCTAAACCTTAACAGTTCTCTCTCTGTCTCCCAAAAGCAAAAGACTTGAAATGTAGGTCAAGGGTCATCTTCTTGTCACTGTCGCTGCGCTCAGACCGAGCAAGCTACGGTCAAGCGGGGCATCTCGTTGAACTCGGCACGGCCTGGAGATAATGGCAATGCCATTGCAGGCTTTGTGTGTCTTTAAGCACCGTACTTTTTCACTCCATCCTTTTATCCCCTTTTCTTCGTGGTATCCAATCGCTAGTAATTGTTAGCTTGTCTCATCGCTACAACTCCTGTATGGGCTCAGGAGAGACGAAGGTCGAAAGCCACGCGTCCTCCGAAGCACAACCCAACCAAGCCGCACTGCTTCTTAACACAGCGCGCCTCCAACCCGGAAGCCAGCCGCACCAATGTGTCGGAGGAAACACCGTGCACATGGCCCCCTTGGCTAGCGCGCACTGCCCCCGGCCCGCCACAGGAGTCGCTGGAGCGCGATGAGACAAGGATATCCCTACCGGCCAAACCCTCCCTAACCCGGACGACGCTAGGCCAATGGACCTCCCGGTCGCGGCCGGCTGCGGCAGAGCCTGGGCGCGAACCCAGAGACTCTGGTGGCGCAGCTAGCACTGCGATGCAGTGGCAGAGCTTCGAGACCCACTTAAAAAATGTTCGTCTGAACACACTGCAACTGGATCTGTAATTATTTATTTTTCAACTCCTTTTTGTGAACATGACCAATTTGTCAATGTACGATTTCTCTTAAATTACGATAGATAAATGGCTGGTTCTTTTTTTCCTGACACCGTATGTTTATGTACTTTGACGTGAAGCGGTCAAATTAGCACCCTACTTTACGTTTTTGACCTTTAATCCCAGAAAAATGGCCATAACTCAAAAAGCGTTGAGGCCTCGACGCCATCTTGTTCGGGGCCAACTGTCCATTACGTCTTCGAAATATTTTCCGTTTAGGAGAAAAGGCCACATGCATTTGCAATGTGCTTGTGCATTTGCAATATTATTTATTTTCCCTCTGGTGGGAATTTCCTAGACTGCGGAAAAATGACCAAAATGTGTTGTTTTTATAAAACGGAAACCGAACGTCCGAGAGATTTAGTTTGATGTCTTCCTGAAAGATCTCTCCCCCGCGCACGGCCCGACGCCGTCCGCGAATTTTAGAAACGTTGCAGGACGTCTAGTAAGGGACCTTACATTTGCAATGTGGCATTTCTCACTAACCATATGGCGAGTGCTAAAATGTTCCCTTAAGGAATGGAAAGGCCTTGGAAAGGCCATAAGTGTAAGCCAACATAATTCATTATTTTACATTAACATGTAATACATGCATTATGAAGAAAATGGTGTAATTTAGGCTCCACGAAATATGAAATGGGTTATGAAGAAAATCGTGTATGGTTGCCTACATGACAAAAAGGCGTTCTGATTACAAGTGCACCAGTATCCAAAGTATTAAGCGAAATCAAGCACAGAAAACAGCATTGGCATTAATAAAACAATATTTCTCACGAATAAAGTCGCAGGTAAATGTGCGTCTTTTCTCAAAAATTCTGTTCAGCAAGTCTAAAACAGTACATATAGGCATACAACGACACATTTTAAATGTTAAACAAAGACAACATTTCTGTATATTCATGACGTTGAATTAGCCATTAAGAAGAACAAAAATGAAATACAAATTATCGCGTCTACATGGTTGTTGCAACGGCTTGTGTGTCACCTACTGGTTAAATTAGTGTCTTTTCGCACGAATTAAGTAGCACAGAAATTCGTGTATTTTAAAACGAATTGAACCACCCCAAAACACCCCAAAAATGCACAAAAACGCACGAAATCTGCTGAAATACATTTTGTACATATATGCGCGAATTGAATGTGAGACTGTGTTGCGACGGAAAAGGTCATTTGAGCAAAGTCAAATCACCCGATTCGACAGACACATGACTGTGTTATTATCTCTGGAGCAGGGACAGCCAAGTTCCTCCAGGAGCAGGGACAGCCAAGTTCCTCCAGGAGCAGGGACAGCCGCGATCCTCCTGGAGCAGGGACAGCCGAGATCCTCCTGGAGCTGGGACAGCCAAGTTCCTCCTGGAGCAGGGACAGCCGAGTTCCTCCTGGAGCAGGGACAGCCGAGTTCCTCCAGGAGCAGGGACAGCCGAGTTCCTCCAGGAGCAGGGACAGCCGATTTCCTCCAGGAGCAGGGACAGCCGAGTTCCTCCAGGAGCAGGGACAGCCGAGTTCCTCCTGGAGCAGGGACAGCCGAGTTCCTCCAGGAGCAGGGACAGCCGAGTTCCTCCAGGAGCGATAGCAAGGGAGGAGAAAATAATGAATGAAGATCTACCGACACAAACAGAAAAGTAACCAGGGAGCCTTTCTTTACTGCAGACCTGTCTATCAATGCTACCACCTCCGGTTTTAAAATTGATGTCTCGCAGACTCAATTGTTTGCGTTTTTTGTTCTGGGCAGGCCAGGCGTTGTCAGGGAAGAGGGTATCAGAAGAAAAGAACCAATTTTCTTTGATGTTTGTTGATATGTAGACCACTATAGCTTGATTGCCTAACATTAAACCACCAATAACAGCCCCAATCATCGGACTTACACCTCCAGATGTGAAACAACTGAATTGGATCAAACTGACTCTCTCCCTCTCTGCCAATATATCTATGTATCTCTCTCTTTTTCTCTGTCAATCTCTCTATGTATCTCTCTCTCTCCCTCCTCTCTTTCACTGTCGCTATTTTCTTCTCCTTCATGACATGCTTATTAGTCGGCATTGATCTGGCCTGGTCAATTGTCAGCTGTTCTCATCCATAGAGTATTGATAGAATAATCAGTGATGGCAGACAGATGAAATGTGCTATCGGTGGGTAAATGATTGGCTGTTGCCTTGTTGACCCAGGGTGGACAACTCACACATCCCGGATTAACATACTCATACAGATGAACACACACACACACACTCACATTCATACACACGCACACACACACACACACACACACACACACACACACACACACACACACACACACACACACACACACACACACACACACACACACACACACACACACACACACACAGACACAGACACAGACACACACACAGACACACACAGACACACACAGACACACACACACACAGATGAACACACACACACACAGATGAACACACAAACGCACACACTCTCCACAGATTTTTCTATTCCTGCCACCAGCCTTGAGGTTCTCGATTGAGATTACTGACAAGCTGCACATCATTCCATTCACAGTATGATAAAGGAAGCAAAACAATTAACAAGATCTTACTAAGAATCAGACAGAGAAGTTGTTTTCTTCCATAGATTTTCTGGAAATACTCTTCCCTCTCCATCAACTCATTTCAGTGAATGATAGATTCTCTATCTAAATAATATTATATTTTGTTCACAGATGCGTCAATGGAGATGGAGTATTTCCAGGAAGTGGCTTTGAAGAAAATTGGTCCTTTTCTTCTGATACCTTCTTTCCTGACTCAAACTAAAATGAAACAACAGAGGCTGCGAGATATCACTTTTAAAACCGGAGGTGGCAGAATTGATAGTCAGGGCCATGGTAAAGAGGGAGAGGAGGGAGAGGAGGGGGAGGAGGCAGAATTGATAGCCAGGGCCATGGTAAAGAGGGAGAGGAGGGAGAGGAGGGGGAGGAGGAAGAATTGATAGCCAGGGCCATGGTAAAGAGGGAGAGGAGGGAGAGGAGGGGGAGGAGGAAGAATTGATAGCCAGGGCCATGGTAAAGAGGGAGAGGAGGGAGAGGAGGGGGAGGAGGCAGAATTGATAGTCAGGGCCATGGTAAAGAGGGAGAGGAGGGGGAGGAGGCAGAATTGATAGTCAGGGCCATGGTAAAGAGGGAGAGGAGGGGGAGGAGGCAGAATTGATAGCCAGGGCCATGGTAAAGAGGGAGAGCAGGGAGAGGAGGCAGAATTGATAGTCAGGGCCATTGTAAAGAGGGAGAGGAGGGAGAGGAGGGGGAGGAGGCAGAATTGATAGCCAGGGCCATGGTAAAGAGGGAGAGGAGGGAGAGGAGGGGGAGGAGGAAGAATTGATAGCCAAGGCCATGGTAAAGAGGGAGAGGAGGGGGAGGAGGCAGAATTGATAGCCAGGGCCATGGTAAAGAGGGAGAGGAGGGGGAGGTGGCAGAATTGATAGCCAGGGCCATGGTAAAGAGGAAGAGGAGGGGGAGGAGGAAGAATTGATAGTCGGGGCCATGGTAAAGAGGGAGAGGAGGGAGAGGAGGAGGAGGAGGCAGAATTGATAGCCAGGGCCATGGTAAAGAGGGAGAGGAGGGGGAGGAGGCAGAATTGATAGCCAGGGCCATGGTAAAGAGGGAGAGGAGGGAGAAGAGGGGGAGGAGGCAGAGAATAACTGAATGCGTTAGTCAGAATCTCTCACCAAGTGAGGCCTTCTTCTCAACCAGCTCAATACAAGTGTTCAATGGTATATCACCACAAGGACATTTAGCCTTGGTCATTTCTAATTAAATATAGTTATATATACTGTATATGTTAAATACACTATTCTGATGAATCATTGTGGAATCTTCATTTTTTTCACTTAGATTTGAGTTGGTCTGAATTGCGCTGTACACAGTACACATAGGCCTCCTGCTGAGGACTGTTATGGAGTGGAAGTGGCCCATCACTAGTGACATGGCTTGTCTTTGCTATACAGGAGACCCCTGTCCCCTGCTGCAGTGCCCAGCTCCAGGGGACTCTCAGTGGGGAGCGGAGCATCTGGCAGGGCCCTCCTCTTGCTGGAGGCTGGTGCCCACCTAGCCCTTCGTGCCTCTTCAGCTGATTAACTTTTAATCAGGCACTTAGCCGGGCATCTGTTTCAGTCACATTCGCTCTGCACACAGATGACCTGTCGCCAAGGGAACCGTGCCAAACGGTTCCGGTGGTGATACACGGTGAGCTGTCCCACTTGGAGACTGAAGTCAGTCAGAGGCTGTGTCCCAAATGGCACCCTATTGTAAAAGGGCACTATAAGGAACAGGGAGCCATGTAAAATTTTCCCAGTCTAAAGAGGTTAATTAACAGGACCCTAAGATAGGCCAGGAGTTCAAGTCCAAGGTCAAAGGCAGGAGAACAGTTTGAGAAAAGAGGAAAGAGTGGAAACAGTATGTTCCCAGCGGGTGGCAATATGAATACATGAATATGACCTAAACATTTGTTTTGTTTACTGGATATTAAAGAAGTAGAGAGGAAAGATGGAGGAGAGGATGCTGAATTAGCAGTGGGACAGATTGGAGGAGAGGATGCTGAATTAGCAGTGGGACAGATTAGAGGAGAGGATGCTGAATTAGCAGTGAGACAGATTGGTGGAGAGGATGCTGAATTAGCAGTGGGACAGATTGGAGGAGAGGATGCTGAATTAGCAGTGGGACAGATTGGAGGAGAGGATGCTGAATTAGCAGTGGGACAGATTGGAGGAGAGGATGCTGAATTAGCAGTGGGACAGATTGGAGGAGAGGATGCTGAATTAGCAGTGGGACAGATTGGATGAGAGGGTGCTGAATTAGCAGTGGGACAGATTGGAGGAGAGGATGCTGAATTAGCAGTGGGACAGACTGGAGAAGAGGATGCTGAATTAGCTGTGGGACAGATTGGAGGAGAGGATGCTGAATTAGCTGTGGGACAGATTTTGGAGGAGAGGATGCTGAATTAGCAGTGGGACAGATTGGAGGAGAGGATGCTGAATTAGCAGTGAGACAGATTGGAGGAGAGGATGCTGAATTAGCAGTGGGACAGATTGGAGGAGAGGATGCTGAATTAGCAGTGGGACAGATTGGAGGAGAGGGTGCTTAGTTAGCAGTGGGACAGATTGGAGGAGAGGATGCTGAATTAGCAGTGAGACAGATTGGAGGAGAGGATGCTGAATTAGCAGTGGGATAGATTGGAGGAGAGGATGCTGAATTAGCAGTGGGACAGATTGGAGGAGAGGATGCTGAATTAGCTGTGGGACAGATTGGAGGAGAGGATGCTGAATTAGCAGTGGGACAGATTGGTGGAGAGGATGCTGAATTAGCAGTGGGACAGATTGGAGGAGAGGATGCTGAATTAGCAGTGGGACAGATTGGAGGAGAGGATGCTGAATTAGCAGTGGGACAGATTGGAGGAGAGGATGCTGAATTAGCAGTGGGACAGATTGGAGGAGAGGATGCTGAATTAGCAGTGGGACAGATTGGAGGAGAGGATGCTGAATTAGCAGTGGGACAGATTGGATGAGAGGGTGCTGAATTAGCAGTGGGACAGATTGGAGGAGAGGATGCTGAATTAGCAGTGGGACAGACTGGAGAAGAGGATGCTGAATTAGCTGTGGGACAGATTGGAGGAGAGGATGCTGAATTAGCTGTGGGACAGATTTTGGAGGAGAGGATGCTGAATTAGCAGTGGGACAGATTGGAGGAGAGGATGCTGAATTAGCAGTGAGACAGATTGGAGGAGAGGATGCTGAATTAGCAGTGGGACAGATTGGAGGAGAGGATGCTGAATTAGCAGTGGGACAGATTGGAGGAGAGGGTGCTTAGTTAGCAGTGGGACAGATTGGAGGAGAGGATGCTGAATTAGCAGTGAGACAGATTGGAGGAGAGGATGCTGAATTAGCAGTGGGATAGATTGGAGGAGAGGATGCTGAATTAGCAGTGGGACAGATTGGAGGAGAGGATGCTGAATTAGCTGTGGGACAGATTGGAGGAGAGGATGCTGAATTAGCAGTGGGACAGATTGGAGGAGAGGGTGCTTAGTTAGCAGTGGGACAGATTGGAGGAGAGGATGCTGAATTAGCAGTGAGACAGATTGGAGGAGAGGATGCTGAATTAGCAGTGGGACAGATTGGAGGAGAGGATGCTGAATTAGCAGTGGGACAGATTGGAGGAGAGGATGCTGAATTAGCTGTGGGACAGATTGGAGGAGAGGATGCTGAATTAGCAGTGAGACAGATTGGAGGAGAGGGTGCTGAAATAGCAGTGAGACAGTTTGGAGGAGAGGGTGCTGAAATAGCAGTGGGACAGATTGGAGGAGAGGGTGCTGAAATAGCAGTGAGACAGATTGGAGGAGAGGGTGCTGAAATAGCAGTGGGACAGATTGGAGGAGAGGGTGCTGAATTAGCAGTGGGACAGATTGGAGGAGATGATGCTGAATTAGCAGTGGGACAGATTGGAGGAGAGGGTGCTGAAATAGCAGTCGGACAGATTGGAGGAGAGGTTGCTGAAATAGCAGTGGGACAGATTGGATGAGAGGTTGCTGAAATAGCAGTGGGACAGATTGGAGGAGAGGGTGCTGAAATAGCAGTGAGACAGATTGGAGGAGAGGCTGCTGAAATAGCAGTGGGACAGATTGGAGGAGAGGGTGCTGAAATAGCAGTGGGACAGATTGGAGGAGAGGTTGCTGAAATAGCAGTGGGACAGATTGGAAGCCATTCTGCAGTTGTATAAAGTAGGCATTCTGAAAGCAGCGGCCCAGACTTCGTCATTATAGTGTAATTTAATCAGGTTTGCCTGATAAGATCTTGATAGGAAGCATTCCTTCCCAGCCACTCAGGTCCATCACTGTGAGGTGGAAAAGACCTTGATAGGAAGGATCCCCCCCAGCCACACAGGTCCATCACTGTGAGGTGGAAAAGACCTTGACAGGAAGCATTCCTTCCCAGCCACTCAGGTCCATCACTGTGAGGTAGAAAAGACCTTGACAGGAAGCATTCCCTCCCAACCACTCAGGTCCATCACTGTGAGGTAGAAAAGACCTTGACAGGAAGCTTTCCCCCCCAGCCACTCAGGTCCATCACTGTGAGGTAGAAAATACCTTGATAGGAAGGATCCCCCCCAGCCACTCAGGTCCATCACTGTGAGGTAGAAAATACCTTGACAGGAAGCTTTCCCCCCCAGCCACTCAGGTCCATCACTGTGAGGTAGAAAAGACCTTGACAGGAAGCATTCCCTCCCAACCACTCAGGTCCATCACTGTGAGGTAGAAAAGACCTTGACAGGAAGCTTTCCCCCCCAGCCACTCAGGTCCATCACTGTGAGGTAGAAAATACCTTGATAGGAAGGATCCCCCCCAGCCACTCATGTCCATCACTGTGAGGTAGAAAATACCTTGATAGGAAGCTTTCCCCCCCAGCCACTCAGGTCCATCACTGTGAGGTAGAAAAGACCTTGATAGGAAGCATTCCCTCCCAGCCACTCAGGTCCATCACATTGAGGTGGAAAAGACCTTGACAGGAAGCATTCCCTCCCAGCCACTCAGGCCCATCAGTGTGAGGTGGAAAAGACCTTGACAGGAAGCATTCCCTCCCAGCCACTCAGGTCCATCACTGTGAGGTGGAAAATACCTTTATAGGGAGCATTCCCTCCCAACCACAGGTCCATCAGTGTTTGGTGTGAGCTTTTAAGTGAAGCTCTATGCACACAGAAAAGTGTGTGTGTGTGTATTTATTCATCCTCTCTGTTTCCACCTCCCACGGTGCCTCTGCTCTCTGTCCCCATACATACATACACACTACAGTTCTTCTATAATCCCTCTCCCATCAGATCTCTTCCCTAGGAAAATAATGCTGCTGCTTTATCCACTAAGTGCAGCCGTGTCTATGTGCAATAAGCAGGTATTAAGCCACGCCTTTGAAATTTACCAATTTAGCAAGCAAATGGCACTCCTGATTCAAGGGTACCAACTCCGAGAAGGAAAGTGAGCTTACATGGAGATCTGATTTAGTGTGTGTTCCAGGTGTATTCGGTGTGAATGCAGAGTGCATTATGCATCTAGTGCTGTATAGGCCTCTGTGTTATATCAGTGTCTTCTCATAGGCTCCTTCCATTTGCTGAGGAAATGAGTGAGACTGAGACAGAAAGAGAGAATGAGAGAACGAGAGAGAGTGCTTTAAGGAGACGGTGCATGTCCTAATCACAGCAGTGGTCAGGTCACTGTCACTGTGCTCCATTCACCAAAGTTAACAAGCATCTCCTCTGATCCCCTGGTGCTTACACACACACTCATCCTATTGAGTGAGAAACTATTGGATTTGACAGGTGGACGTTGGCGAGCAGAGCGTTTGGGATAGTGTGTGTGCATTTGGGGTCCTCTGGTATAAGGGAGAGGGGCAGTAACCATCTCTTCTCTCCTTCCCCTCACACACACACACCCTCCCTCCCCTCTTCCCCAGCCTGCCTACCTGCCCTCTCCACCCTGGCAGTGAAGTGACGGTGGCACGTTGCTCATCGGTTGTTTTTTAAAGACAAGTTAAATTAGCAGTCTGTCTGCAGACTTCCCTCTGTTGCCACAGTGCGCCGCTCCTGTCAGCAGCCTGCAGCCTGACGACTTAATAGTCCCTCCTGAGTGGATTTGAGCACTTTGCCTGCTTCTGTTTACATGCGTTTGTCATGCATAAAATATTCATATGGAGATGTGAAATTTCCCAGGCTCTGTCAGTGGGCGCCGGAGAGGAGAGACCGCCTCACTCCCTCCCAGTATCTCTGCCCCGAACTGTCACTCAGGGACCTCTTCTACCCTGCTGTGCTCTGGGGCCCAACCAGGCCAGAACCAGGGACAGAACCAGACTGAAACCAGGCTAGATCCAAGTCAGGACCAGTCTATAGTCAGGGACAAAACAGAACAAAACCCAACAGACAGAGAAGTACACAGGGGTGAGGGAGAGGGTTCAGGTCTGTACTGTAGAGACACTGGTGTGGACAATAAGCATCTCAACAACGTCTGCACTGTGCATTTCTCAACTCTCTAGCTAGCACATATATACAGCTATACCCCACCCATATTGTAGTTGTTAGTTTTCCCCACCCATATTGTAGTTGTTAGTTTTCCACTCCCATACTGTAGTTGATGGTTAACCCAACCCATACTGTAGTTGTTAGTTTTTCCCCACCCATACTGTAGTTGTTAGTTTTCCTCTCCCATACTGTAGTTGTTAGTTTTCCACTCCCATACTGTAGTTGTTAGTTTTCCTCTCCCATACTATAGTTGTTCGTTTTTCCCCACCCATACTGTAGTTGTTAGTTTTCCACTCCTATACTGTAGCTGTTAGTTTTCTACTCCCATACTGTAGTTCTTAGTTTTCACCTCCCAAACTGTAGCTGTTAGTTTTCCCCTCCCATATTGTAATTGTTAGTTTTCCTCTCCCATATTGTAGTTGTTAGATAACCCAACCCATACTGTAGCTGTTTGTTTTCCACTCCCATACTGTAGTTGTTAGTTTCCTCTCCCATACTGTAGTTGTTAGTTTTCCTCTCCCATATTGTAGTTGTTAGTTTTCCACTCCCATACTGTAGTTGATGGTTAACCCAACCCATACTGTAGTTGTTAGTTTTCCTCTCCCATACTGTAGTTGTTAGTTTTCCTCTCCCATACTGTAGTTGTTAGTTTTCCTCTCCCATACTGTAGTTGTTAGTTTTCCTCTCCCATACTGTAGTTGTTAGTTTTCCTCTCCCATACTGTAGTTGTTAGTTTTCCCCACCCATACTGTAGTTGTTAGTTTTCCTCACCCATACTGTAGTTGTTAGTTTTCCACTCCCATGCTGTAGTTGATGGTTAACCTCTCCCATACTGTAGCTGTTTGTTTTCCACTCCCATACTGTAGTTGTTAGTTTCCTCTCCCATACTGTAGTTGTTAGTTTTCCTCTCCCATATTGTAGTTGTTTGTTTTCCACTCCCATACTGTAGTTGATGGTTAACCCCACCCATACTGTAGTTGTTCATTTTTCCCCACCCTTACTGTAGTTGTTAGTTTTCCTCTCCCATACTGTAGCTGTTAGTTTTCCACACCCATACTGTAGTTGTTAGTTTTCCCCACCCATACTGTAGTTGTTAGTTTTCCACTCCCATGCTGTAGTTGATGGTTAACCTCTCCCATACTGTAGCTGTTTGTTTTCCACTCCCTTTCTTAGTTGTTAGTTTCCTCTCCCATACTGTAGTTGTTGGTATTCCTCTCCCATATTGTAGTTGTTAGTTTTCCACTCCCATACTGTAGTTGATGGTTAACCCCACCCATACTGTAGTTGTTAGTTTTTCCCCACCCTTACTGTAGTTGTTAGTAATCCTCTCCCATACTGTAGTTGTTAGTTTTCCACTCCCATACTGTAGTTGTTAGTTTTCCACTCCCATACTGTAGTTGTTAGTTTTCCACTCCCATACTGTAGTTGTTAGTTTTCCTCACCCATATTGTAGTTGTTAGTTTTCCACTCCCATACTGTAGTTGATGGTTAACCCAACCCATACTGTAGTTGTTAGTTTTTCCCCACCCATACTGTAGTTGTTAGTTTTCCTCTCCCATACTGTAGTTGTTAGTTTTCCACTCCCATACTGTAGTTGTTAGTTTTCCTCTCCCATACTGTAGTTGTTAGTTTTCCTCTCCCATACTGTAGTTGTTAGTTTTCCCCACCCATACTGTAGTTGTTAGTTTTCCTCACCCATACTGTAGTTGTTAGTTTTCCACTCCCATGCTGTAGTTGATGGTTAACCCAACCCATACTGTAGTTGTTAGTTTTTCCCCACCCATACTGTAGTTGTTAGTTTTCCTCTCCCATACTGTAGTTGTTAGTTTTCCACTCCCATACTGTAGTTGTTAGTTTTCCTCTCCCATACTATAGTTGTTCGTTTTTCCCCACCCATACTGTAGTTGTTAGTTTTCCACTCCTATACTGTAGCTGTTAGTTTTCCTCTCCCATAATGCAGTTGTTAGTTTTTCCTCTTCCATACTGTAGCTGTTAGTTTTCTACTCCCATACTGTAGTTCTTAGTTTTCACCTCCCAAACTGTAGCTGTTAGTTTTCCCCTCCCATATTGTAATTGTTAGTTTTCCTCTCCCATATTGTAGTTGTTAGATAACCCCACCCATACTGTAGCTGTTTGTTTTCCACTCCCATACTGTAGTTGTTAGTATTCCTCTCCCATAATGCAGTTGTTAGTTTTCCACTCCCATACTGTAGTTGTTAGTTTTCCACTCCCATACTGTAGTTGTTAGTTTTCCACTCCCATACTGTAGTTGTTAGTTTTCCTCACCCATATTGTAGTTGTTAGTTTTCCACTCCCATACTGTAGTTGATGGTTAACCCAACCCATACTGTAGTTGTTAGTTTTTCCCCACCCATACTGTAGTTGTTAGTTTTCCTCTCCCATACTGTAGTTGTTAGTTTTCCACTCCCATACTGTAGTTGTTAGTTTTCCTCTCCCATACTGTAGTTGTTAGTTTTCCTCTCCCATACTGTAGTTGTTAGTTTTCCCCACCCATACTGTAGTTGTTAGTTTTCCTCACCCATACTGTAGTTGTTAGTTTTCCACTCCCATGCTGTAGTTGATGGTTAACCTCTCCCATACTGTAGCTGTTTGTTTTCCACTCCCATACTGTAGTTGTTAGTTTCCTCTCCCATACTGTAGTTGTTAGTTTTCCTCTCCCATATTGTAGTTGTTTGTTTTCCACTCCCATAATGTAGTTGATGGTTAACCCCACCCATACTGTAGTTGTTCATTTTTCCCCACCCTTACTGTAGTTGTTAGTTTTCCTCTCCCATACTGTAGCTGTTAGTTTTCCACACCCATACTGTAGTTGTTAGTTTTCCCCACCCATACTGTAGTTGTTAGTTTACCTCACCCATACTGTAGTTGTTAGTTTTCCACTCCCATGCTGTAGTTGATGGTTAACCTCTCCCATACTGTAGCTGTTTGTTTTCCACTCCCTTTCTTAGTTGTTAGTTTCCTCTCCCATACTGTAGTTGTTGGTATGCCTCTCCCATATTGTAGTTGTTAGTTTTCCACTCCCATACTGTAGTTGTTAGTTTTCCTCTCCCATACTATAGTTGTTAGTTTTTCCCCACCCATACTGTAGTTGTTAGCTTTCCACTCCCATACTGTAGCTGTTAGTTTTCCTCTCCCATAATGCAGTTGTTAGTTTTTCCTCTTCCATACTGTAGCTGTTAGTTTACTACTCCCATACTGTAGTTCTTAGTTTTCACCTCCCAAACTTTAGCTGTTAGTTTTCCCCTCCCATATTGTAATTGTTAGTTTTCCTCTCCCATACTGTAGTTGTTAGTTTTCCACTCCCATACTGTAGTTGTTCGTTTTCCACTCCCATGCTGTAGTTGATGGTTAACCTCTCCCATACTGTAGTTGTTAGTTTTCCTCTCCCATATTGTAGTTGTTAGTTTTCCACTCCCATGCTGTAGTTGTTAGTTTTCCTCACCCATACTGTAGTTGTTCGTTTTCCACTCCCATGCTGTAGTTGATGGTTAACCTCTCCCATACTGTAGTTGTTAGTTTTCCTCTCCCATATTGTAGTTGTTAGTTTTCCACTCCCATACTGTAGTTGATGGTTAACCCCACCCATACTGTAGTTGTTTGTTTTTCCCCACCCTTACTGTAGTTGTTAGTTTTCCTCTCCCATACTGTAGCTGTTAGTTTTCCACACCCATACTGTAGTTGTTAGTTTACCCCCACCCATACTGTAGCTGTTAGTTTTACTCTCCCATATTGTAGTTGTTAGTTTTTCTCTCCCTCACTGTAGTTGTTAGTTTTCCTCTCCAATACTGTAGCTGTTCGTTATCCACTCCCATACTGTAGCTGTTCGTTTTCCAATCCCATACTGTATCTGTTAGTTTTCCTCTCCCATACTGTAGTTGTTAGTTTTCCTCTCCCATACTGTAGTTGTTCGTTTTTCCCCACCCATACTGTAGTTGTTAGTTTTCCACTCCTATACTGTAGCTGTTAGTTTTCCTCTCCCATAATGCAGTTGTTAGTTTTTCCTCTTCCATACTGTAGCTGTTAGTTTTCTACTCCCATACTGTAGTTCTTAGTTTTCACCTCCCAAACTGTAGCTGTTAGTTTTCCCCTCCCATATTGTAATTGTTAGTTTTCCTCTCCCATATTGTAGTTGTTAGATAACCCCACCCATACTGTAGCTGTTTGTTTTCCACTCCCATACTGTAGTTGTTAGTATTCCTCTCCCATAATGCAGTTGTTAGTTTTCCACTCCCATACTGTAGTTGTTAGTTTTCCACTCCCATACTGTAGTTGTTAGTTTTCCACTCCCATACTGTAGTTGTTAGTTTTCCTCACCCATATTGTAGTTGTTAGTTTTCCACTCCCATACTGTAGTTGATGGTTAACCCAACCCATACTGTAGTTGATGGTTAACCCAACCCATACTGTAGTTGATGGTTAACCCAACCCATACTGTAGTTGATGGTTAACCCAACCCATACTGTAGTTGTTAGTTTTTCCCCACCCATACTGTAGTTGTTAGTTTTCCTCTCCCATACTGTAGTTGTTAGTTTTCCACTCCCATACTGTAGTTGTTAGTTTTCCTCTCCCATACTGTAGTTGTTAGTTTTCCTCTCCCATACTGTAGTTGTTAGTTTTCCCCACCCATACTGTAGTTGTTAGTTTTCCTCACCCATACTGTAGTTGTTAGTTTTCCACTCCCATGCTGTAGTTGATGGTTAACCTCTCCCATACTGTAGCTGTTTGTTTTTCACTCCCATACTGTAGTTGTTAGTTACCTCTCCCATACTGTAGTTGTTAGTTTTCCTCTCCCATATTGTAGTTGTTTGTTTTCCACTCCCATACTGTAGTTGATGGTTAACCCCACCCATACTGTAGTTGTTCATTTTTCCCCACCCTTACTGTAGTTGTTAGTTTTCCTCTCCCATACTGTAGCTGTTAGTTTTCCACACCCATACTGTAGTTGTTAGTTTTCCCCACCCATACTGTAGTTGTTAGTTTACCTCACCCATACTGTAGTTGTTAGTTTTCCACTCCCATGCTGTAGTTGATGGTTAACCTCTCCCATACTGTAGCTGTTTGTTTTCCACTCCCTTTCTTAGTTGTTAGTTTCCTCTCCCATACTGTAGTTGTTGGTATTCCTCTCCCATATTGTAGTTGTTAGTTTTCCACTCCCATACTGTAGTTGTTAGTTTTCCTCTCCCATACTATAGTTGTTAGTTTTTCCCCACCCATACTGTAGTTGTTAGCTTTCCACTCCCATACTGTAGCTGTTAGTTTTCCTCTCCCATAATGCAGTTGTTAGTTTTTCCTCTTCCATACTGTAGCTGTTAGTTTACTACTCCCATACTGTAGTTCTTAGTTTTCACCTCCCAAACTTTAGCTGTTAGTTTTCCCCTCCCATATTGTAATTGTTAGTTTTCCTCTCCCATACTGTAGTTGTTAGTTTTCCACTCCCATACTGTAGTTGTTCGTTTTCCACTCCCATGCTGTAGTTGATGGTTAACCTCTCCCATACTGTAGTTGTTAGTTTTCCTCTCCCATATTGTAGTTGTTAGTTTTCCACTCCCATGCTGTAGTTGTTAGTTTTCCTCACCCATACTGTAGTTGTTCGTTTTCCACTCCCATGCTGTAGTTGATGGTTAACCTCTCCCATACTGTAGTTGTTAGTTTTCCTCTCCCATATTGTAGTTGTTAGTTTTCCACTCCCATACTGTAGTTGATGTTTAACCCCACCCATACTGTAGTTGTTAGTTTTCCTCTCCCATACTGTAGCTGTTAGTTTTCCACACCCATACTGTAGTTGTTAGTTTACCCCCACCCATACTGTAGCTGTTAGTTTTACTCTCCCATATTGTAGTTGTTAGTTTTTCTCTCCCTCACTGTAGTTGTTAGTTTTCCTCTCCAATACTGTAACTGTTAGTTATCCACTCCCATACTGTAGCTGTTCGTTTTCCAATCCCATACTGTAGTTGTTAGTTTTCCTCTCCCATACTGTAGCTGTTAGAAATCCTCTCCCATACTGTAGCTGTTAGAAATCCTCTCCCATACTGTAGCTGTTAGAAATCCTCTCCCATACTGTAGCTGTTAGTTTTCCTCTCCCATACTGTAGTTGTTAGTTTTCCACTCCCATACTGTAGTTGTTAGTTTCCTCTCCCATATTGTAGTTGTTAGTTTTCCTCTCCCATATTGTAGTTGTTAGTTTTCCACTCCCATACTGTAGTTGATGGTTAACCCCACCCATACTGTAGTTGTTAGTTTTCCTCTCCCACCCTTACTGTAGTTGTTAGTTTTCCTCTCCCATACTGTAGTTGTTAGTTTTCCTCTCCCATACTGTAGTTGATGGTTAACCTCTCCCATACTGTAGCTGTTTGTTTTCCACTCCCTTTCTTAGTTGTTAGTTTCCTCTCCCATACTGTAGGTGTAAGTATTCCTCTCCCATATTGTAGTTGTTAGTTTTCCACTCCCATACTGTAGTTGATGGTTAACCCCACCCATACTGTAGTTGTTAGTTTTTCCCCACCCTTACTGTAGTTGTTAGTTTTCCTCTCCCATACTGTAGTTGTTAGTTTTCCACTCCCATACTGTAGTTGTTAGTTTTCCACTCCCATACTGTAGTTGTTCGTTTTCCACTCCCATGCTGTAGTTGATGGTTAACCTCTCCCATACTGTAGTTGTTAGTTTTCCTCTCCCATATTGTAGTTGTTAGTTTTCCACTCCCATGCTGTAGTTGTTAGTTTTCCTCACCCATACTGTAGTTGTTCGTTTTCCACTCCCATGCTGTAGTTGATGGTTAACCTCTCCCATACTGTAGTTGTTAGTTTTCCTCTCCCATATTGTAGTTGTTAGTTTTCCACTCCCATACTGTAGTTGATGGTTAACCCCACCCATACTGTAGTTGTTTGTTTTTCCCCACCCTTACTGTAGTTGTTAGTTTTCCTCTCCCATACTGTAGCTGTTAGTTTTCCACACCCATACTGTAGTTGTTAGTTTACCCCCACCCATACTGTAGCTGTTAGTTTTACTCTCCCATATTGTAGTTGTTAGTTTTTCTCTCCCTCACTGTAGTTGTTAGTTTTCCTCTCCAATACTGTAGCTGTTCGTTATCCACTCCCATACTGTAGCTGTTCGTTTTCCAATCCCATACTGTATCTGTTAGTTTTCCTCTCCCATACTGTAGTTGTTAGTTTTCCTCTGCCATACTGTAGCTGTTAGTTTTCCTCTCCCATACTGTAGCTGTTAGTTTTCCTCTCCCATACTGTAGCTGTTAGAAATCCTCTCCCATACTGTAGCTGTTAGAAATCCTCTCCCATACTGTAGCTGTTAGTTTTCCTCTCCCATACTGTAGTTGTTAGTTTTCCACTCCCATACTGTAGTTGTTAGTTTCCTCTCCCATATTGTAGTTGTTAGTTTTCCTCTCCCATATTGTAGTTGTTAGTTTTCCACTCCCATACTGTAGTTGATGGTTAACCCCACCCATACTGTAGTTGTTAGTTTTCCTCTCCCACCCTTACTGTAGTTGTTAGTTTTCCTCTCCCATACTGTAGTTGTTAGTTTTCCTCTCCCATACTGTAGTTGTTAGTTTACCTCACCCATACTGTAGTTGTTAGTTTTCCACTCCCATGCTGTAGTTGATGGTTAACCTCTCCCATACTGTAGCTGTTTGTTTTCCACTCCCTTTCTTAGTTGTTAGTTTCCTCTCCCATACTGTAGGTGTAAGTATTCCTCTCCCATATTGTAGTTGTTAGTTTTCCACTCCCATACTGTAGTTGATGGTTAACCCCACCCATACTGTAGTTGTTAGTTTTTCCCCACCCTTACTGTAGTTGTTAGTTTTCCTCTCCCATACTGTAGTTGTTAGTTTTCCACTCCCATACTGTAGTTGTTAGTTTTCCACTCCCATACTGTAGTTGTTAGTTTTCCACTCCCATACTGTAGTGGTTAGTTTTCCTCACCCATATTGTAGTTGTTAGTTTTCCACTCCCATACTGTAGTTGATGGTTAACCCAACCCATACTGTAGTTCTTAGTTTTTCCCCACCCATACTGTAGTTGTTAGTTTTCCTCTCCCATACTGTAGTTGTTAGTTTTCCACTCCCATACTGTAGTTGTTAGTTTCCTCTCCCATACTATAGTTGTTAGTTTTTCCCCACCCATACTGTAGTTGTTAGTTTTCCACTCCCATACTGTAGCTGTTAGTTTTCCTCTCCCATAATGCAGTTGTTAGTTTTTCCTCTTCCATACTGTAGCTGTTAGTTTTCTACTCCCATACTGTAGTTCTTAGTTTTCACCTCCCAAACTGTAGCTGTTAGTTTTCCCCTCCCATATTGTAATTGTTAGTTTTCCTCTCCCATATTGTAGTTGTTAGATAACCCCACCCATACTGTAGCGGTTTGTTTTCCACTCCCATACTGTAGTTGTTAGTTTCCCCACCCATACTGTAGTTGTTAGTTTTCCTCACCCATACTGTAGTTGTTCGTTTTCCACTCCCATGCTGTAGTTGATGGTTAACCTGTCCCATACTGTAGTTGTTTGTTTTCCTCTCCCATATTGTAGTTGTTAGTTTTCCACTCCCATACTGTAGTTGATGATTAACCCCACCCATACTGTAGTTGTTTGTTTTTCCCCACCCTTACTGTAGTTGTTAGTTTTCCTCTCCCATACTGTAGCTGTTAGTTTTACTCTCCCATATTGTAGTTGTTAGTTTTTCTCTCCCTCACTGTAGTTGTTAGTTGTCCTCTCCAATACTGTAGCTGTTCGTTATCCACTCCCATACTGTAGCTGTTCGTTTTCCAATCCCATACTGTATCTGTTAGTTTGCCTCTCCCATACTGTAGTTGTTAGTTTTCCTCTCCAATACTGTAGCTGTTAGTTTTCCTCTCCCATACTGTAGCTGTTAGTTTTCCTCTCCCATACTGTAGTTGTTAGTTTTCATCTCCCATACTTTAGTTGTTAGTTTTCATCTCCCATACTGTAGCTGATAGTTTTCCTCTCCCATACTGCAGCTGTTAGTTTTCCTCTCCCATACTGTAGCTGTTAGAAATCCTCTCCCATACTGTAGCTGTTAGAAATCATCTCCCATACTGTAGCTGTTAGTTTTCCTCTCCCATACTGTAGTTGTTAGTTTTCCTCTCCCATACTGTAGCTGTTAGTTTTCCTCTCCCATACTGTAGCTGTTAGTTTTTCTATCCCATACTATAGTTTTTAGTTTACCCCCACCCATACTGTAGTTGTTAGTTTTCCTCTCCCATACTGTAGCTGTTAGTTTTCCTCTCCCCTACTGTAGTTTTTAGTTTTCAAGTCCCATACTGTAGCTGTTCGTTTTCCTCTCCCATACTGTAGTTCTTAGTTTTCACATCCCAAACTGTAGCTGTTAGTTTCCCTCTCCTATACTGTAGTTGTTAGTTTTCCTCTCCCATACTCTAGCTGTTCCTTTCCACTCCCATACTGTAGCTGTTAGTTTTCCACTCCCATACTGTATCTGTTAGTTTTCCACTCCCATACTGTATCTGTTAGTTTTCCTCTCCCATACTGTAGTTGTTAGTTTTCCTCTCCCATACTGTAGCTGTTAGTTTTCCTCTCCCATACTGTAGCTGTTAGTTTTTCTCTCCCATACTGTAGCTGTTAGTTTTCATCTCCCATACTGTAGCTGTTAGTTTTTCCTCTCCCATACTGTAGTTGTTAGTTTTCCAGGCCCATACTGTAGCTGTTAGTTTTCCTCTCCCATACTGTAGCTGTTAGTTTTCCTCTCCCATACTGTAGTTGTTAGTTTCCTCTCCAATACTGTAGCTGTTAGTTTTTCTCTCCCATACTGTAGCTGTTAGTTTTCCTCTCCCATACTGTAGTTGTTAGTTTCCCTCTCCCATACTGTAACTGTTAGTTTTCCTCTCCCATACTGTAGTAGTTAGTTTTCCTCTCCCATACTGTAGTTGTTAGTTTTTCTCTCCCATACTGTAACTGTTAGTTTTCCTCTCCCATACTGTAGTTGATAGTTTCCCTCTCCCATACTGTAGCTGTTAGTTTTCCTCTCCCATACTGTAGCTGTTAGTTTTCCTCTCCCCTACTGTAGTTTTTAGTTTTCAAGTCCCATACTGTAGCTGTTCGTTTTCCTCTCCCATACTGTAGTTCTTAGTTTTCACATCCCAAACTGTAGCTGTTAGTTTTCCTCTCCTATACTGTAGTTGTTAGTTTTCCTCTCCCATACTCTAGCTGTTCCTTTCCACTCCCATACTGTAGCTGTTAGTTTTCCACTCCCATACTGTATCTGTTAGTTTTCCACTCCCATACTGTATCTGTTAGTTTTCCTCTCCCATACTGTAGTTGTTAGTTTTCCTCTCCCATACTGTAGCTGTTAGTTTTCCTCTCCCATACTGTAGCTGTTAGTTTTTCTCTCCCATACTGTAGCTGTTAGTTTTCATCTCCCATACTGTAGCTGTTAGTTTTTCCTCTCCCATACTGTAGTTGTTAGTTTTCCAGGCCCATACTGTAGCTGTTAGTTTTCCTCTCCCATACTGTAGCTGTTAGTTTTCCTCTCCCATACTGTAACTGTTAGTTTTCCCCACCCATACTGTAGCTGTTAGTTTTCCTCTCCCATACTGTAGCTGTTAGTTTTCCTCTCCCATACTGTAACTGTTAGTTTTCCCCACCCATACTGTAGCTGTTAGTTTTCCTCTCCCATACTTTAGCTGTTAGTTTTCCTCTCCCATACTGTAGCTGTTAGTTTTCCTCTCCCATACTGTAGCTGTTAGTTTTCCTCTCCCATACTGTAGCTGTTAGTTTTCCTCTCCCATACTGTAGCTTGTGAAGACAAATGTGTGACGAGAAATAGTAGTCAGCTGCGTCCAGGTCCGGTAGGTCAGGTACCAGTAGGTCAGGTTCTGGTATATCAGGTTCCGGTAGGTCAGGTTCCGGTAGGTCAGTTTCCAGTAGGTCAGGTTCCGGTAGGTCAGGTTCCGGTAGGTCAGGTTCCGGTATATCAGGTTCCGGTAGGTCAGGTTCCGGTAGGTCAGGTTCCGGTAGGTCAGGTTCCGGTAGGTCAGGTTCCGGTAGGTCAGGTTCCAGTAGGTCAGGTTCCGGTAGGTCAGGTTCCAGTAGGTCAGTTTCCGGTAGGTCAGTTTCCGGTAGGTCAGGTTCCGGTAGGTCAGGTTCCGGTAGGTCAGGTTCCGGTAGGTCAGGTTCCGGTAGGTCAGTTTCCGGTAGGTCAGGTTCCGGTAGGTCAGGTTCCGGTAGGTCAGGTTCCGGTAGGTCAGGTTCCAGTAGGTCAGGTTCCGGTAGGTCAGGTTCCGGTAGGTCAGGTACCAGTAGGTCAGGTTCCGGTAGGTCAGTTCTTGATTGAGTTTGTGGTGTGTAGTGTGTGTTTTCGAGTTTGTGTGAGTTTTTTGTGTGTGCATATGTGCACACGCACACATTCACACTTGTGTCTGTCTGTGTGTGTGTGTGTGTGTGTGTGTGTGTGTGTGTGTGTTTGTGTGTGTGTGTGTGTGTGTGTGTGTGTGTGTGTGTGTGTGTGTGTGTGTGTGTGTGTGTGTGTGTGTGTGTGTGTGTGTGTGTGTGTGTTTGTGTGTGTGTGTGTGTGTGTGTGTGTGTGTGGTTTTCCCTGAAAGTGCTGATGGCTGAGCAGACCGTTCTATTTATAAATGGCGTGCTAGCTAGCTAGTTTATAAGTGACGTTAATGATAGAGCCCAGCAGACAATGGCAAGCTGTCAGGGTCAGTAATTGAGTGAGAGGGATGAGATCTCTTAATTTCAGTCCATCTGTATCACCGCGACAAGAGCACCTAGGCAACTCGTCGCCCAGAGATACGAGCTGGCCTGAATAATGGTGGCTGTCCGTCAGAGCGGCGCAGCGGTCTCGTAGCTCTCTGTCCTGCCCTCACAAACTACTGAGACGTCATTAGCGTTCACAACGCTTTATGCACCAAATCAAATCAAAGTTTATTTGTCACGTGCGCTGAATACAACAGGTGTAGACCTTACAGTGAAATGCTTACTTACAGGCTCTAACCAATAGTGCAAAAAAGGTATTAGGTGAACTATAGGTAAGTAAAGAAATTAAACAACAGTAAAAAGACAGTGGCGAGGCTATATACAGTAGCGAGGCTATATACAGACACCGGTTAGTCAGGCTGATTCAGGTAGTATGTACATGTACTTTATATATGGTTAAAGTGACTATGCATATATGATGAACAGAGAGTAGCAGTAGCGTAAAGAGGGGTTGGCTGGTGGTGGGGTGCGGGACACAATGCAGATAGCCCGGTTAGCCACTGTGCGGGAGCACTGGTTGGTCTAGCCAATTGAGGTAGTATGCACATATGTACATGAATGTATAGTTAGTTACTGTGCATATATGAAAAACAGAGAGTACTTGCTCTGTGGAAAAAACAGACATTATATATACTGTAAACTGAACAAAAATATAAAAACAACATGTAAAGCGTTGTTCCCATGTTTCATTAGCTGAAATAAAATATCCCAGAAAGGTTCCATATGCACAAAATCTTGTTTCTCTCAAATTTTGTGTGGATTTTTTTTACATCCTTGTTAGTGAGCATTTCTCCTTTGCCAAGATAATCCATCCACCTAACAGGTGTGGCGTATCAAGAAGCTGATTAAACAGCATGCTCATTACATCCTTGTGCTGGGGACAATTAAAGCCCCAAAACATCACTGCTCTAGAGGAGATCTGCATGGAGGAATGGGCCAAAATACCAGCAACAGTGTGTGAACCTTGTGAAGACTTACAGAAAACTTTTGACCTCTGTCATTGCCAACAAAGGGTATATATCAAAGTATTGAGATAAACTTTTGTTATTGACCAAATACTTATTTTCCACCATAATTTTTAATAATTTTTAATAAATTCATTAAAAATCCTACAATGTGATTTTCTGGATTTCTCTTATCTTTTTAAGTGGGAGAACTTGCACAATTGATGGCTGACTAAATACTTTTTTTGCCCCACTGTATGCCTTCATTTAAAAAAGACATAGACTCTTATCTTTCCTTTGACACCCAATTTGACATTCTCCTATGAACTTCAGATGTTGGTGCTCATGGAACTTTTTACATGGAATTGACTGTGACAAAATGTAACGTAGAGTAGTAGACATTTTAGAATGAGCTATGTTGAATCCAGTATTTAAATACACAGTTCAAAACCCCATGGCAAAATGGATAGAATTGCAGGAACTTTGCTTCCGTACCAGAGTCCGGAATATAAATATGCTAGTCTTGTCCTGAGCATGTTGCTATGGTGTCCACTGTAACCAGTAACAACTCGGCACACAGAATCTGACACCTGTTTTGCACACTTGTCTTCCTCTCCTACTGGGATGCTGCCGGTACATCACTAAGGTTAAAGGTTATTATTGTTACAAAACATTGTTTTTGCATTTATTTTGTATCTCTGTTGTTTCAGTCTACTTTGGCAGGTTGTCAGAGAATATGTATAAAGGCCTATACACTGAGTGGACAAAGAATTAGGAACACCTTCCAAATATTGAGTCACACCCCTTTTGCCCTCAGAACAGCCTCAATTCGCCGGGGCATGGACTCTACAAGGTGTCGAAAGCGTTCCACAGGGATGCTGGTCCATGTTGACTCCAATGCTTCCCACAGTTGTGTCAAGTTGGATGGATATCATTTGGGTATTGGACCATTCTTAATAAACGGAGGAAAGTGTTGAGTGTGAAACCCGAGCAGCGTTGCAGTTCTTGACACAAACCGGTGCGCCTGGAACCTACTACCATACCCCGTTCAAAGGCACTTAAATATTTTGTCTTGTCCATTCACCCTCTAAATGGCACACATACACAATCCATGTTTCAATTGTCTCAAGGCTCAAAAATCCTTCTTTAACCTGTCTCCTCCCCTTCATCTACACTGACTGATGTGGGTTTAACAAGTGGCATCAATAAGGGATCATAGCTCTCACCTGGATTCACCTGGTCATTCTATGTCTTACTGCACTGTTGGAGCTAGAAGCACAAGCATTTCACTACATCCTCAATAACATATGCTAAACACGTGTATGTGACCAATAGACATTGGATTTGAAAGAGCGGGTGTTCTTAATGTTTTGTACTTTCAGTGTATTTCTTAGTGTGTACTGTGCCATCTGAGAGTGTGGTTTTATCCATGCATATTCTACCATGTGCAAGAATGTGTCAGTCTGTCTCTCTGTGTTGTCTGATTGTGTCATTTTCAACAGGTTGCCCTGGATTTACATCTTCAGGTCTTTAAACCAGCTTATGCAGGGTTTTTTAACAGGGAATGTCATTGGCCTGGACTTAAACTTGTGGATGATTCGTTAGGACCACATGGACACCTATTTTCTCCTCTCTGACAGTAGGCTGCAGCCTGCCCACTAATCTGAGCAAGTTAAGCCCAGCGACCCATGATCTCAACATTACTGTGGAAGGAATTGAAAACCATGCAAATATTCAAATTCACTAGACATTTTTCAGAGGAGCAATATCCTACTGATTGTGTGTCAATCAAAACAGATGTGCGGATGTGTAAGGTTCTGCGTTTATTTTCTTAGTCAACCTTGTGTTCTGTTTCGTTGCTTTCTTGTACGTAGCAATGTCTTTCATTGTTTTCACCTGTGTTAGTTACTCACCTGGTATTATCAGCTCCTTATTTAGTTCAGTTCATTCTGTTTGTGCCTTTGTGAGGTATTGTTCGTTTTGACTCAACTAAGCCTTTTCCTAGCTCGTTTTGTGAGAACCAGTTATAGCCTTCAGTCCTAGTTGTGATTCACCTGCCTGTTTTCCCACCTGTGTATGACCATTGCCTGCTTGCGACGACGATTCCTGCCTTCCGTGAAGGCGAAAAAAATAAACACCTGCCGCGCTCTATGTGGGAATCTACACCTTTTTCTCCATGAGTACTCATTACAGTATGTGGATATGTATGCCTGGTGCAATAATGTGTATTCACTGTGCTTGTGTCTCTCAAGATTCTTAGTGAGGGTTAAAACATGGGGTAAACTATAGAGTATGCTAGCTACACCCATAACTGTCTCTCCTCTGTACAGTCAGAGAGGCCAACAAGCGCACACACACAAACACAGGTCCTCCCTCTGTGTGTGTGTGCCAGGGCCCTGGTTGCCTGCAGGCCTCCTCTCTGGCCGCTTTATTCTAAACGAAGATGAGCGCTGTGATGTCCCCGGGCTCGCTCCAGGCTCACACCGAGCTTTATCTAACCTGAAATTATTTTAACACTCGGTTTGGAGCACTTCCCAGAAGCAATGTCAAGCCACTGCCTTGCCTCCTCTGTTTTACTGCCAGGGAGGGATTGAGTGAGAGAGGGAGGAAAAAAGAACTAGCAAAAAGGAAGAGACAAGAAGTTAAAGCTGAGCTACTTGGGTCTGCTGTGACACAAGGACTTATCAGGGGGGTTTCCCTCTCATTGTCTTCAGGCCAGAGGGAAAGAGAGAGAAAGGGAGAGAGAGAGAAACCAGGGACTTTCTGTCCTTACCTCTTTCTTTTCTCCTCTCTCTCTCTCCCATGTCCTCTCTCTACATCAGCTACTTTGGGGTGAGACGGAAATCAACAGCAATCACAACCATTATCCCCCCAGGGTGATGGTAGGTCCAGATGCATTACACCCTTTTTGACTGGTCACACATTTACCTTCACCACATCTCACAGAATGAAGTGGCATTACAGGGAAACCTCTTGTGATCTGAACAGCATGGACAGAGCAAGTAGCGTTCTCCCTCTCTCAGCCTTTAAGTGAATTCTCCTCCCAAACGTCCCTAATCAAAGTGAAAGCCCTTTACAAAGCTCGCACTGGACACCACAAATGCAGCCCCCCCAGGGAGGCATGGACCATTTAGCCTCATGGTTCTCTCTCCCTCTCTCTTTCTCTCTCTCTAAAGGTCAAGTATCCCAGGGGATTATTCTGCTAGAGCTGCTTCAAAATAACATATCCTACTTGAGCAGAGAAAAGAGGAAGAGGAAAGGAGATGAAGAAGGAGAGAGGGAGAGGAATAGAGAGGGAGAAGAAGAGGAATGTAGAGAGGGAGAATGAGAGGAATAGAGAGAGATGGAGAGGAGAGGAAGAGAGAGAGAAGGAGAGGGAGAGGGAGGAGAGGAAGAGAGAGAGAGGGAGAGAGAAGGAGCGGAAGAGCAAGAGAAAGATGGAGAGAAAGGGGAGAGAGAATGAGAGGAAGAGAGACAGAGAGATGGAAAGGATAGAGACAAAAAGAGGAAGAGGGAGGGAGAAAAAGAGAGGAAGAAAGAGAGATGGAGAGGAAGAGCGAGAGAGAGAAGAAAAGAAAGAGAGAGAGAGGGAGAAGGAGAGGAAGAGGGAGAGAGCTAGAGAGAGAGAGGAGAAAAAGAGGGAGAGAGAGATGGAGAGGAAGAGAGAGAGAGAGAGATGATAGAGAGAGGTGGAGAAAGAGAGAGAGAGAGAGAAGGAGAAAAAGAGGGAGAGAGATGGAGAGGAAGAGGAAAAGAGAGAGGAGAGCTCTTAGGAAACAGCAGGGTCAGTGTGTGTGTCTCTCAGACTCTCTCTCCCTCTGCACTAGGCTAAGTATCAACCACACACATTAAAATTAGTTTTTATCTTCTATCCATGATTCATGCCCTCTTGACCTCTTCACTCTGACCCCTCCATGCTCCCATCCATATCTTCCAGATCATCAACTGACAAAAGAGGCAGATATAACTGTTCACCTGCCACCGACTCTAACACACTTCTTCTACACACAGACGGCAACTCAAGTAGACACAATGACTTGAAACAATCGCTCTAACACAACAGTGCACGAATCTGTCTGTGAGTGTGTGTGTGTGACAGGCCACATTATCCAATCCAGACACTTCTTCATCTCCCAGAAAAGCGCCAGAGAGTTAAAGTGCCATAGCAAACATCAGGTCTGATACGCTGCAGAAAGACAGAAATACACAGAGCTGGGGAGAGAGATGTTAGCCATGGTCCTAATGTTAAGGGGGACAGCCCACTCACCTCTCTCTCCCAGCCAGTTCCTGTTCAGGGACAGCCCAGTCACCTCTCTCTACTAGCCAGCTCCTGTTCAGGGACAGCCCAATCACCTCTCTCTACTAGCCAGTTCCTGTTCAGGGACAGCCCAGTCACCTCTCTCTACTAGCCAGCTCCTGTTCAGGGACAGCCCAGTCACCTCTCTCTACTAGCCAGCTCCTGTTCAGGGACAGCACAGTCACCTCTCTCTACTAGCCAGCTCCTGTTCAGGGACAGCACAGTCACCTCTCTCTACTAGCCAGCTCCTGTTCAGGGACAGAACAGTTCTATGAGTGTCATCTGATGAAGATCATCAAAGGTTAGTGATTAATTGTATCTCTATTTCTGCTTTTTGTGACTCCTCTCTTTGGCTGGAAAAATGGCTGTGTTTTTCTGTGACTTGGCGCTGACCTAACATAATCGCATGGTAGGCTTTTGTCGTAAAGCCTTTTTGAAATCGGACACTGTGGTGAGATTAACCTTTCTGCGCACAGATCCCGATTACGGGATTATTTCCCTAAACAACCGCTGAATTGCAGGGCGCCAAATTCTAAAATATTACAAAAAATATTTATATTCATGCAATCACAAGTGAAATATACCAAAACACAGTTTAGCTTGTTCCTAATCCACCTATCGTGTCAGATTTTGAAAATATGCTTTACAGAGAAAGATATCCAAGCTTTTGTGAGTGTAGCTTTCTACTAGCCAGCAACAGCTAGCCCCAAATTAGCATGGTCACGAAAGTCAGAAAAGCAATAAAATTAATCGCTTACCTTAGATAATCTTCGGATGTTTGCACTCACGAGACTCCCAGTTACACAATAAATGTTATTTTTGTTCGATAAATATTACTTTTATAACAAAAAAACGCCATTTGGGTTGCGCGTTATGTTGAGAAAACTACAGCCTCGTTCCGGTGCTGAAAGGCAGAAGAAAATTCCCAAACGTATCAGATACAAAAACATTACTAAAAATATTTAAAATCATGCAATCACAAGTGAAATATACCAAAATACAGCTTAGCTTGTTGTTAATTCACCTATCTTGTCAGATTTTGAAAATATGCTTTGCAATGAAAGCAATCTAAGCTTTTGTGAGTGTATCAATCAATGCTAGAACAGTTAGCCTTATATTAGCTTGGTTAGCTTGGTCACGAAAGTCAGAAAAGCAATAAAATGAATCGCTTACTTTTGATAATCTTCAGATAGTTGCACTAACGAGACTCCCAGTTACACAACAAATGTTATTTTTGTTCGATAAATATTACTTTTATAAGAAAAAAACGCAGTTTGGGTTGCGTGTTATGTTGAGAAAACTACAGCGTCCGTTCGACGAACATTCCAAAAAGTATCCGTAATGGTCGTAGAAACATGTCAAATGTTTTTTATAATCAATCCTCAGGTTGTTTTTAACAAACACAATCGATAATATTTCAACCGGACCGTAACCTATTCAATAAGAGAGAAAAGGAAAATGGAGAGCTCCCCTCTCGCGTCCTCTGAACTATTCAGAGGACACCTGACTACTTTTGAAAAATCTCATTCATTTTTCAAAATAAAAGCCTGAAACTATGTCTAAAGCCTGGTCACAGCCTGAGGAAGCCATTGGAAAAGGAATCTGGTTGATACCCCTTTACATGGAAGAAAGACTGGCCAGGAAACACAGATTAAAAAATATATATATCACTTCCGGGTTATATTTTCTCAGGTTTTCGCCTGCAGAATCAGTTTTGTTATACTCACAGACAATATGTTGACAGTTTTGGAGACTTTGGAGTGTTTTCTATCATAATCTGTAAATTATATGCATATTCTACGATCTGGACATGTGAAATAGTCCATTTACCTTGGGAATGTTATTTAAAAAAATAAAAGATCTGACCCCTAGCGTCAGGAAGTTAACAACAAGTGTATCTTTAAAATGGTTTAAAATACTTGTATGTTTGAGGAATTTTAATTACGAGATTTCTCTTGTTTGAATTTGGCGCCTTGCACTTTCACTGGCTGTTGTCAAATCGATCCCGTTAACAGGATTTCAGTCGTAAGAAGTTAAGCGTGTTTACCCTCGCAAGGCTCCCGTCCCAGATGGCATCCCTAGCCGTGTCCTCAGAGCATGTGCAGACCAGCTGGCTGGAGTGTTTAAGGACATATTGAATCTCTCCCTATCCCAGTCTGCTGTCCCCACATGCTTCAAGATGTCCCCCTCTCTTCCTGTGTCCAAGAATGCAAAGGTAAGTGAACTCAATGACTCTTACCCCGTAGCATTCACTTTTGTCTTCATGAAGTGCATTAAGAGGCTAGATTATTTCACCACTACTTTACCTGACACCTTAGTCCCACTTAAATTTGCATACCGCACCAATATATCCACAGATGATGCAATCGCCATCGCACTGCCCTAACCCATCTTGACAAGAGGAATACCTATGTAAGAATGCTGTTCATTGACTATAGCTCAGCCTTCAACACCATAGTACCCTCCAAGCTCATCATTAATCTTGAGTCCGCCCCGTGCAACTGGGTGCTGGACTTCCTGATGCGCCGCCCCCAGGTGGTCGCTGATCTTCAACACAGGGGCTCCACAAGGGTGCGTGCTCAGCCCCCTCCTGTACTCTCTGTTCACCAATGACTACTTGGCCACGCACGCCTCCAACTCACAATCATCAAGTTTGCAGAGGGACGCAACAGTAGTAGGCCTGATTAGCAACAATGACAAGAGGGCCCTGGCGAAGGTGAGTGCCCTGGCGGAGTAGTGCCAGGAAAATAACCTCTCCCGCAACGTCAATGAAACAGAGGAGCTTCAGGAAACGGCAGGGGGAGCACTTCCCTATCCACATCGACAGGATCACAGTGGAGAAGGTGAAAAAGCTGCAAATTCCTCCACACAGACAGTGTGGTGAAGAAGGCGCAAAAGCGCCTCTTCAACCTCAGGAAGGTAAAAAAATGTGGCTTGGCCCCTAACACTCTCACAAACTTTTACAGATGCATAATCGAGAGCATCCTATCATGCTGTATTACCTCCTGGTATGGCAACTGTACCACCCGCAACTGCAGTGCTCTCTAGAAGTGGTGAGGTCTGCCCAACGCATCACCGGGGACACACTGCCTGTCCTCCAGGATACCTACATCACCCAATGTCACAGGACACTAATCGATAATATTTCACCCGGACCATAACCTATTCATTAAGAGACAAAAGGAAAATGGGGTGCCCCTCTCTCGCGTGCAGGAAATATTCAGAGGACACCTGACTACTTTTCAAAATAAAAGCCTGGTCACAGCCTGAGGAAACAATTGGAAAAGGAATCTGGTTGATACCCCTTTAAATGGAGGTTAGACGGGCCAGGGAACACAGATCATTTTTTTCAAATATCACTTCCGGGTTACATTTTCTCAGATTTTCGCTTGCAGATAAGTATTGTTATACTCACAGACAATATTTTGACAGTTTTGGAAACTTTGGAGTGTTTTCTATCCTAATCTGTAAATTATATGCATATTCTACGATCTGGGCCAGAGAAAATGTCAGTTTACGTTGGGCACGTTATTAAAAAAAATAAAACAAATCTGACCCCTAGCGCTAAGAAGTTAATGCAACCGCGGTGTCAGATTTCAAAAAAGCTTTACGGCAAAAGCACAATATTCAATAATCTGAGTACAGCGTTCAGCCACCAAAGCAAGCCATACAGTTACCCGCCAAATTGTGGATTCAACAAAAGTCAGAAATAGCATTATATATATTCACTTACCTTTGCTGATCTTCGTCGGAATGCACTCCCAGGACTCCCACTTCCACAAGAAATTTTAGTTTTGTTCAATTACGTCCATATTTAGGTCCAAATACCTCCGTCTTGTTCACGCGTTTAGTTCACTATTCCAAAGGCACAATGCGCGAGCGCAAAATCCAGACGAAAAGTCAAACGAGTTCCATTACAGTTTGTAGAAACATGTCATACGATGTTTACAATCAATCCTTAGGGTCTTTTTATAATAAATCTTCAATAATATTCCAACCGGACAATAGCGTATCCATTACAGAGGAAAAATAAGGAACGGCGCGCCCGCGTGACCACGCAGAAAACAACTCAATGGCCTCCACTTGTTGAAAAAGCTCT
Source organism: Salvelinus fontinalis (assembly GCF_029448725.1). Taxonomy (NCBI): domain Eukaryota; kingdom Metazoa; phylum Chordata; class Actinopteri; order Salmoniformes; family Salmonidae; genus Salvelinus; species Salvelinus fontinalis. The sequence goes on along the minus strand of NC_074665.1, from coordinate 87,295,764 downwards.
TATTCGATCCCCTTCCACAATAAAAGCCTCAAACAACTTTCTAAAGACTGTTGACATCTGCTGGAAGCCTTGGGAAGTGCAATCTGGCCCCATAGACATAGCATATTGGAAGGCAATCACTTAAATGAAACTACAAACCTCAGATTTTCCACTTTCTGATGGATTTGTCTCAGGTTTTCGCCTGCCATATGAGTTCTGTTATACTCACAGACATTATTTTAACAGTTTTGGAAACTTTAGAGTGTTTTCTATCCAAACCTACTACTTATATGCATATCATAGCTTCTGGGCCTGGGTAACAAGCAGTTTACTCTGGGCACCTTGTTCATCGAAGCTACTCAATACTGCCCCCTTTCCCAAATAAGTTATAACTTTCCACCTTCTCCACTACTGTCCCGTCGATGTGGATAGGGAGGTGCTCTTTCTGCTGTTTCCTGAAGTCCACAATCATCTCCTTTGTTTTGTTGACATTGAGTGTGAGGTTATTTTCCTGACACCACACTCTGAGGGCACTCACCTCCTCCCTGTTGGCCGTCTCATCGCTGTTGGTAATCAAGCCTACCACTGTAGTGTCATCTGCAAACTTGATGATTGAGTTGGCCACGCAGTCATGGGTGAACAGGGAGTGCAGGAGAGGGCTGAGAATGCACCCTTGTGGGGTCCCAGTGTTGAGGATCAGCGGGGTGCAGATGTTGTTACCTACCCTCACCACCTGGGGGCTGCCCGTCAGAAAGTCCAGGAGCCAGTTGCACAGGGCGTGGTCGAGATCCAGGGTCTTAATGACGAGTTTGGAGGGTACTGTGGTGTTAAATGCTGAGCTGTAGTCGATGAACAGCATTCTTACATAGGTATTCCTCTTGTCCAGATGGGTCAGGGCAGTGTGCAATGTGATTGCGATTGCGTCGTCTGTGGACCTATTGGGGCGGTAAGCAAATTGGAGTGGGTCTAGGGCGTCAGGTAGGGTGGAGGAGATATGGTCCTTGACTAGTCTCTCAAAGCACTTCATGATGACGGAAGTGCTACAGGGTGATAGTAATTTAGCTCAGTTACCTTCACTTTCTTGGGAACAGGAACAATGGTGGCCCTCCTGAAGCATGTGGGAACAGCAGACTGGGATAATGATTGATTGAATATGTCCGTTAACTTCTTATGGCTGCAAGGGGCAGTATTGAGTAGCCAGTTAAATCGTGCCCATTTCAAACGGCCTCGTACTCAATTCTTGCTCGTACAATATGCATATTATTATTACTATTGGATAGAAAACACTCTCTCGTTTCTAAAACCGTTTGAATTATTTCTCTGAGTGAAACAGAACTCCTTCTGCAGCACATTTCCTGACCAGGAAGTGGAATGTCAGAAATCGATGCTCTGTTCAACTTCATGCCTATACATGGGCAATGAACGTAAGAGTCTACGTACACTTCATACACCTTCCCCTGGTTGTCAAGAGGCGGTGAGAGAAGAAATTTCGTGTCTATCTTGGTCTGAGGTGGAATTAAAGCTCTTTGTATGACGTGACCGTCCATTTCCTGTTTCTGGAGCGTGCGAAAGAGGACATGGATTTGCCTTCTATTTAGCTGTCGTTATGGACGACTAATATCTCCGGTTTTGATTTTATTTGATACATGTCACAATATCATTGTAAAGTATGTTTTTTCAATATAGTTTAATCAGATTATTGAAATTTTTTCGGGAGTTTTGCCGTGTTCTGTTCTCTGACTTTGTTGACGTTGGAGAGATCCGTGCAACTTGGCAAGTGCCCATGCTAAATCAAGAGGGAAATTTGCCGTTCCAGATCCAAACAACGACTGTTCTGGACAAAGGACACCTTGTCCAACATTCTGACGGAAGATCACCAAAAGTAAGAAACATTTTATGATGCTATTTCTAATATCTGTCGTGCATGTGAACTGGTCGTCGGCGCCCAAGTGTTTCTGGCTATTGTGGCTACGCTAATATAACGCTATATTGTGTTTTCGCTGTAAAACACTTGATAAATCGGAAATATTGTCTGGAATCACAGATGCCTGTCTTTCAATTGCTGTACACTATGTATGTTTCAGAAATGTTTTATGATGAGTATTTAGTTATTTGGCGTTGGTGTCTGTAATTTTTCTGTCTGCTTTCGGTGCAATTTCTGACTGTAGTTGCAATGTAAACTATGATTTATAACTGAAATATGCACATTTTTCGAAAAAAACATATGCTATACAATAAATATGTTATCAGACTGTCATCTGATGAGGTTGTTTCTTGGTTAGTGGCTATTTATATCTTTATTTGGCTGAATTTGTGATAGCTACTGATGGAGTCAAAAACTGATGGAGTAATAAAAGTGGAGTCTTTTGCTAACGTGGTTAGCTAATAGATTTACATATTTTGTCTTCCCTGTAAAACATTTAAAAAATCGGACATGTTGGCTGGATTCACGAGATGTGTACCTTTCATATGCTGTATTGGACTTGTTAATGTGTGAAAGTTAAATATTAAAAAAAAAAAATCTTTAGAATTTGGCGCCCTGCACTTGAAGTGGCTGTTGTCATAAATGTACCGACGTCGGGCTTGCACGCCAAACAGGTTAACCTGTTGGGGATGGGGGCGCTGTTTAGACTATTTATGCTAATGTGGCTAATTTTTTAAACGGCTTCCCACAAAATCCTTGATCGTACAATATGCATATTATTATTATTATTGGATAGAAAACAGTCTATAGTTTCTATAGGAGTTGAAATTTTGTCTCTAAGTGGAACAGAGCCCATTCTACAGCAATTTCCCTGACATGGAGTCAGATTTGAGAAACGTTGGCCACTTTTCTGAAGTCATTTAAACGGGCACTGTCGTTGCTATGACTATACGGACACTTCTTACGTCTTCCCCTGGATGCCTTTACGTGATGACGATTCCAACGGGCTCGATTGCTCGTTCACAGGCCCTACAAATGAAAAAAACCTTTAGCTAGCAAGTCTTTTCTTGCTGCGTAACGCGCGTGGAAGACACCGACCCTCTCCTGTTCCAAGCCTTAGTTTAGCCTGTTATATTTCTCCGGTCATCTTTTCACTCGTTATAGGAGTTACAAACATCACAAAGTAGTTAATTTAAAGCGTTTTATAGCAATTTATATCCGTTTAGTGCGATTTTGGGACATTTATTTTTGCAACGATGTGAAAAGTTGGGTACGCTTTTCAGTTCATCCCGAACGTAGTTGACATTTCCACATGGCAAGAGGACAGCTTTCCACCAAAAGACGATTTCTCCCAAGAAAGGATCCTTTGCCCAAGATACTGATGGAAGAACAGCTCAAGGTAGGACATTTTTATTATGATAAATCGTGTTTCTGTCGAAACATTTTAGTGGCTTAGGACGCCATGTTTTTTGACGTAGCTTCGCTTGGCGCAAACTGTATTGAAAAGTAAGGATAAATTAAAAAATGTAATAACGCAATTGTATTAAGAATTAAATTGTCTATCAATCCCTGTCCACCCTATATTTTTTAGTCACGTTTATGAGTATTTATGTATAAGAGTAGATCACTGTCTAAATGGCGCAAGGACGTTTTCTTTACCAGCTTGTCTACATTTCACATTGTCTAACCATGATTTTGGTGGCTAAATATAAACATTTTCGATCAAACTGTATATGCATGTTGTAATGTGATGTTACAGGAGTGTCATCGGAAGAATTCTGAGAAGGTTAGTGAAAAAATTAATATCTTTTGGCGATGTTGACTTTTATCGCTCACTTTGGCTAGAATCAATGCTGGGCTGCTAATTGCTATGTGCTAAGCTAATATAACGATTTATTGTGTTTTCGCTGTAAGACACTTAGAAAATCTGAAATATTGTCTGTATTCACAGGATCTGTGTCTTTCGATTCGTGTATGCTGTGTATTTTTACGAAATGTTTGATGATTAGTAGTTAGGTAAACACGTTGCTCATTGTAATTATTCTAGTCCATTTGTGATGGTGGGTGCAATTGTAAACTATGCCATATACCTGAAATATGCACTTTTTTCTAACAAAACCTATCCCATACCATAAATATGTTATCAGACTGTCATCTAATGAGTTTTTTTGTTGGTTAGGGGCTATAAATATCTTAGTTTAGCCGAATTGGTGATGGCTACTGGTGTTGGTGGACAAATAAAAGATGGTGGATTATGGTAATGTGTTTTTAGGTAATAGATGTACATCTTTACATATTGTGTCTTCCCTGTAAAACATTTTAAAAATCGGAAATGTTGACTGGATTCATAAGATCTGTGTCTTTCATTAGCTGTATTGGACTTTAATGTGTGAAAGTTAAATATTTAAAAAAAATATTTTTTTTGAATTTCGCGGCACTGGTTTTTCAGTGGGGGGGGGGGGGGTGTGCCGCTAGCGCCACGCTGATCCTAGACAGGTTAACACACCAGCCAGCTGGTCTGCGCATGCTCTGAGGACGCGGCTGGGGATGCCGTCTGGGCCGGCAGCCTTGCGAGGGTTAACACGTTTAAATGTTTTACTCACATTGGCTCCAGTGAAGGAGAGCCCACAGGTTTTGGTAGCGGGCCATGTCAGTGGCACTGTGCTGTCCTCAAAGCCAGCAAAGAAGTTGTTTAGTTTGTCTGGGAGCAAGACATCGTGGTCCGCGACAGGGCTGATTTTCCTTTTGTAGTCCGTGGTAGACTGTAGACCCTGCCACATACCTCTCGTGTCTGAGCCGTTGAATTGCAGCTCTATTTTGTCTCTATACTTACGCTTAGCTTCTTTGATTGCCTTGCGGAGGGAATAGATACACTGTTTGTATTCAGTCATGTTTCAGGTCACCTTGCCCTGTTTGAAAGCAATGGTTCGCACTTTCAGTTTTACGCGAATGCTGCCATCAATCCACGGTTTCTGGTTGGGGAATGTTTTAATAGATGCTGTGGGTACAACGTCACCGATGCACTTGCTAATAAACTCGCTCACCGAATCAGCGTATTCATCAATGTTATTGTCCGACGCTATGTGGAACATATCCCAGTCCAAGCAATCTTGAAGCGTGGAAACCAATTTTTCGGACCAGCGTTGAACAGACCTGAGCACGGGCACTTCCTGTTTTAGTTTCTGTCTATAGGCTGGGAGCAACAAAATGGAGTCGTGGTCAGATTTTCCAAAACGAGGGCGGTATATGCGTCGCAGAAGTTAGTATAACAATGACCCAGGGTTTTGCCAGCCCGGGTCGCGCATTCGATATGCTGATAAAATTTAGGGAGCCTTGTTTTCAGATTAGCCTTGTTAAAATCCCCAGCTACAATAAATGCAATAAATAGGTGTATCAAAGCTGTGACCGAGAGACTGAAAAGCAGCTTCTATCTCAAGGCCATCAGACTGTTAAATAGCCATCACTAGCCGGTTACCACCCGACTACTCAACCCTGCACCTTAGAGGCTGCTGCCCTTTACACATAGACATGGCATCAAATCACTGGTCACTTAAATAATATTTGCATACTGCTTTACTAATTTCATATGTATATACTATATTCTATTCTTCTGTATTTTATTCAATGCCACTCCGTTGCTCGTCCTAATATTTAAATGTTTCTTTATTCCATACCTTTACTATAGATTTGTGTTTATTGTTGTGAATTGTTAGATATTACTGCATTGCTGGAGCTAGGAACACAAGCATTTCGCTACACCTGCAATAACATCTGCTAAATATGTGTACATGATCAGTACAATTTGATTTGATTTGATATGTTGAGTAGTACTCAGTGATGAGTTGTGTTGGATTTGCCTGAAGCATAACAATTCATATTCAGGACATGAAGTTCATTTCTTAGCAATTTTTTTTGCAGTTTTAGTTTGGTGCCTTATTGCAAACAGGATGTATGTTTTGGAATATTTGTATTCTGTACAGGCTTCCTTCTTTTCACTCTGTCATGCAGGTTAATATTGAGGAGTAACTACAATGTTGTTAATCCATCAACAGTTTCCTCCGTTCAAAGCCATTAAACTCCGTGTTTTAAAGTCACCATTGTCCTCATGGTGAAATCTTTAAGCGGTTTTCTCCCACTCCTGCAACTGAGTTAGGAAGGACGCCTGCATCTTTGTAGTGACTGGGTGTATTGATACACCATCCAAAGTGTAATTAAAAACTTCACCATGTTCAAAGGGATGTTTAAAACTTCTTATGGCTGCAAGGGGCAGCATTGAGTAACCTGGAAAGAGGTGGCCATTTCAAACGGCCTCCAACTCAATTCCTGCTTGTACAATATGCATATTATCATTACTATTGGATAGAAAACACTCTCTAGTTTCTTAAACCGTTTGAATTATTTCTCTAAGTGAACCAGAACTCTTTCTGCAGCCCATTTCCTATCCGGAAGTGAGATTTCCAAAAGCGAGGTCTTTTTTCAAGAGCTTGTCTATAAAAGGGCATGTCACTTGGGACTCTAGAAACAGGTCATACACCTTCCCTTGGGTGTCATGCGGAAGTGAGAGCAGAAATGACTTGAATATCTCATTCTGGGATTGAATACATCATCTTGGAGTGAGAGGTCCGCCATTATTTTTTTTTTCGAAGGCGCGAAGTTGGACCTGGAATTGCCTCCTGGAAAACCGTCGTTATAGGTGAATATGATCTCCGGCTTCGATTTTATTTGATCACAATATCACCCTAAAGTATGTTTTTTCAATATAGTTTAATTATATTATTGAAATTTATTCGGGACTTTAGACGTGATGCGTTGGAAGAATTTGTTCAAGAAGGAGAGGTTAGCGCCGCACGGCCAGTGTGCTTGCTAATTCAAGAGGGAAATAGTTCGTTCTGGATCCAAACAAAGACGGTTCTGGACAATGGACCCCTTTACAACATTCTGATGGAAGATCAACAAAGATAAGGACCCAATTTGGGATGCTATTTCATATATCTGTCGAACTGTGCTATCGCTACCGATTACTTGGAATCAATGCTGTTGTGTGTTAGCTATTGCAGTAAGCTAATATAACGATATATTGTGTTTTAGCTGTAAAACACTTAAAAAATCAGAAATATTGTCTGTATTCACAAGATCTTTGTCTTTCATTTTGCTATACACCATATACTTTTCTGAAATGTTTTATGATGAGTAATTAGGTAGTTGACGTTGGTGTCTGTATTTACTCTGGCTACCTCCGTGCTGTTTCTGACTGTAGCTATGATGGTAGCATCAATGTAAAACTGATTTATAGCTCAAATATGCACATCTTTCGAACAAAACATAGATTTATTGTGTAACATGTTATAGGGCTGTCATCTGAGGAAGTTGTTTCTAGGTTTGTTTGGTTGGATCTTGGTTAGTTAGGTTGGCTTTGTGCATGCTACCTGTGCTGTGAAAAATGTCTGTCCTCTTTTGTATTTGGTGGTGAACTAACATAAATATACGTGGTGTTTTTGCTGTAAAACATTTTAAAAATCGGACACGTTGGCTGGATTCACAAGATGTTTATCTTTCAAATGCTGTATTGGACTTGTTAATGTGTGAAAGTTAAATATATAAAAAAAAAAAAGATTTTGAATTTCGCGCCCTGCAATTGAGCTGGATGTTGTCATAAGTGTACCGATGTTGGGCCAGCCAGCCTAACAGGTTAATGTTTGCACCAATAGGTGCCCTTCTTTGCAAGACATTGGAAAACCTCCCTGCTCTTTGTGGTTGAATCTGTGGTTGAAATTCACTGCTCGACTGAGGGACCTTATAGATGCACTAATTGTATGCATGGGGTACAGAGAGGAGGTAGTCATTGAAAAAAGATTTTAAAACTATTATTGCACACAGTGAGTACATGCAACTTATTATATGACCTGTTAAAAAACATCTTCAGGATTGATGGGTCCCCTGCGGGACGGTTGAGCTAATGTAGGCTAATGCAATTAACATAATGTTGTAAGGTACAAGAACATTTCCCAGGACATAGACATATCTGACATTGGAAGAAAGCTTAAATTCTTGTTCGTCTAACTGCACTGTCCAATTTTCAGTAGCTATTACAGTAAAATAATACTATGCTATTGTTTGAGGAGTGCACAGTTTTGAACATGAAAAGTTATTGATATACAAATTAGGCACATTTGGGCAGTCTTGATACAACATTTTTAACAGAAATGCAATGGTTAATTGGATCAGTCTAAAACTTTGCACAAACACTACCGCCATCTAGTGGCCAAAATGTAAATTGCTCCTGGGCTGGAATAATACATTATGGCCTTTATCTTGCATTTCAAAGATGATGGTAAAAAAGAAATGTAAATGGTTGATTTCTAATTTGTATTATCTTTTACCAGATCTAATGTGTTATATTCTTCTACATTCCTTTCACATTTCCACAAACTTCTAAGTGTTTCCTTTCCAATGGTACCAATAATATGCATATCCTTGCTTCAGGGCCTGAGCTACAGGCAGTTAGATTTGGGTATGTCATTTTAGGCGAAAATTGAAAAGAAGGGGCCAATCCTTTAATATATATAAGCAAATTTTACTCGTGAACTTATTTAGGCTTATAACAAAGGGGTTGAATACTTAGTGGCTCAAGACATTTCAGCATTTTCTGTTTATCTGCAAAAATCTCAATAAACATAATTCCACTTTGATATTATGGGGTATTGTGTGTAGGCCAAATCAGTCCATTTGGAATTCAGGCTGTAACACAACACAATGTGGTAAAAGTCAAGTGGTGTGAATACTTTCTGAAGGCACTGTATAGTATATGTGGTCCATCCTGGAATCGAACGCACAACTATGGTGCTGCAAGCAGCTTCAAAATGTATGAATAACTATGTGTTGTGTAGTAAGCTCTGTGTGTGTCCATGGGTCTTCCTCTGCATGTTGGGATGAGGGGTCCACAGAGTCTTTGTGAAGGTGTTGAAGTTGCTTTATTATGGTAATTACACTAATTTAAGACGGTAGGAGACAGTGTGACTGAGAATGTGTGTGAGGCTGCCCAGTGTGAGTGCTGCCCAAGGCCAAGGGCTGATCGACTGGAGCCACAGGAGAAATGAGCAGGGCCAGATCGACCGGTGGCCAGAGACATGGCCGTTAGCCTGGTGAGGCAGTGGAGTCCGAATGACCACACACATAGCCTGCCTGGGGAGCCTCGTTAACCTCTAACGAGCCTCAACCCCGGATCCGGGAGCACCCCCCCCCCCCCACACTGATTAGCATCGCTAGCATAGCATCACAATTAAATAGTAGCATCTAAATATCATTTAATCACAAGTCCAAGACACCTAATGAAAGATACAGATCCTGTGAATAAAGCAACCATTTCAGATTTTTAAAATGTTTTACAGGGAAGACACAATATGTAAATCTATTAGCTAAACACGTTAGCAAAAATCACCATTTTTCTTGTCCACCATTTTCTCTCAACACCAGTAGCTATCACCAATTCGGCTAAACTAAGATATTGATAGCCACTAACCAAGAAAAAACCTCATCAGATGACAGTCTGATAACATATTTATGGTATAGGATAGGTTTTGTTAGAAAAATGTGCATATTTCAGGTATAAATCATAGTTTGCCATTGCAGCCAGCATCACAAATCTCACCAAAGCTCCTAGAATTACTACATAGAGCAACGTGTATTACCAATTTACTCATCATAAAACATTTCTTAAAAATACACAGCACATAGCAATGGAAAGACACAGATCTTGTGAATTCAGACAACATTTCAGATTTTCTAAGTGTTTTACGGCGAAAACACAATAAATCGTTATATTAGCATACCACATATGCAAACGTTACCCGACCATTGATTCAAGCCAAAGAGAGCGATATCGTTATCATCGCCAAAATATATACATTTTTTCACTAACCTTCTCAGAATTCTTCAGATGACACTCCTGTAACATCATATTACAACATGCATATAGAGTTTGTTCGAAAATGTGCATATTTAGCCACCAAAATCATGGTTAGACAATGACAAAAGTAGCTCAGCTGGTCAGAAAATGTCCTGCACCATATTAGACAGTGATCTAGTCTTATACATAAATACTCATAAACTTGACTAAAAAATACAGGGTGGACAGCGATTGATAGACAATTTAATTCTTAATACAATCGCGGAATTACATTTTTTAAATTATCCTTACTTTTCAATACAGGTTGCGCCAAGTGAAGCTATAGCAAACAAGATGGCGGCATAAACGTTTAACATTTATCGACAGAAACACGATTTATCATCATAAATTGTTCTTACTATGAGCTGTTCTCCCATCAGAATCTTGGACAATGAATCCTTTCTTGGGTCTAATCTTCTTTTGGTCGAAAGATGTCCACTTGTCCGTCGAAATGCCCACTACGTACGACCGGGACCCCGAAACGTGCCCGGAGCTTCAAAGTCTATTACAAAGCAATGCCTCAAAATCGCACTAAAAGGATATAAATTGCTATAAAACGGATTAAATTAACTACATTATGATGTTTCTAACACCTATAACGGGTAAAAACATGACCGGAGAAATATTACTGGCTAAACTAACGCTTGGAAGGAGGCGAGTCCGATGTCCTTCGCGCGCAAGGCGCAGGCAGCAAAGGGAAGCTACTTCCGCTATTTGGTGTCTTATAGAGAAACTGATTGCGCAATCGACACCATTCAAAGCGTCATCACGCACTGACATCCAGGGGAAGACGTAAGCAGTGTCTGTTTCTCCATAGCATTTACAGTGAGCTTTAAACTGACTCCAGATCAGTGGCCAAAATGTTTGAAATCTGACTCCCTATCATGAAAAGTGCTGTAGATTGAGTTCTGTTTCACTCAGAGACAAAATTCCAACGGCTATAGAAACTAGAGAGTGTTTTCTATCCAATAATAGTAATAATATGCATATTGTACAAGCAAGAATTGAGTAGGAAGCCGTTTAATCTGTAATGCAAATTATGCTAATGAGAAAACAGCACCCCCTATAGTCGCAAGAAGTTAACCTGATAACACAGTGGCTGAAGACATTGAGAGGTTGTTACCCGACTGGTCTCTTGGAGAGAAATCATGCACAGCCGGGTTAGACCCACAAACATTTAGCTCAGGTTTAAACCCACAAACAATTAGCTCAGGTTTAAACCCTCACACATTTACCTCATGTTTAAACCCTCACACATTTACCTCATGTTTAAACCCTCACACATTTACCTCATGTTTAAACCCTCACACATTTACCTCATGTTTAAACCCTCACACATTAACCTCATGTTTAAACCCTCACACATTTACCTCATGTTTAAACCCTCACACATTTACCTCATGTTTAAACCCTCACACATTTACCTCATGTTTAAACCCTCACACATTTACCTCATGTTTAAACCCTCACACATTTACCTCATGTTTAAACCCTCACACATTTACCTCATGTTTAAACCCTCACACATTTACCTCATGTTTAAACCCTCACACATTTACCTCATGTTTAAACCCTCACACATTTACCTCATGTTTAAACCCTCACACGTTTACCTCATGTTTAAAACTGTTAAGGCTGGGGGCGCTGTTGTCACTATTTATGGTAATCGTGTAATTTTTGAAACGGCTTCCTACAAAATTCTTGATCGTACAATATGCATATTATTATTATTATTGGATAGAAAACAGTCTATAGTTTCTATAGGAGTTGAAATTTTGTCCCCAAGTGGAACAGAACCCATTCTACAGCAATTTCCCTGACATGGAGTCAGATTTCAGAAATTTTGGCCACTGTTCTGGAGTCAGTTTTAAGGCCAATGTTATTCCTATGAGTATACGGACACTGCTTACGTCTTCCCCTGGATGCCTTTACGTGATGACGATTTGAATGGGGTCGATTGCGCAATCACAGGCACTATAAATTAAAAAACCCTGTAGCTAGGAACTCTTTTCCAGCTGCGTCATGCGCGTGGAGGACACCGACCCGCACTTGTTCCAAGCATTAGTGTTGGGAGTAATCTTTCTCCGGTCATGTTAAGACTCGTTATAGGAGTTAAAAACATCATAAGGTAGTTAATTTAAAGCGTTTTATAGCAATTTATATCCGTTTAGTGCGATTTTGGGACATTTATTTCTGAGACGCTGTGAATCTCTGGGCACGCTTTCAGTTCTTCCCGAACGCAGTTGGCATTTCCACATGGCAAGAGGACAGCTTTCCACCAAAAGACGATTAGACCCAAGAAAGGATCCTTTGCCCAAGATACTGATGGAAGAACAGCTCAAAGTAGGAAATTTTTATTATGATAAATCGTGTTTCTGTCGAAAAATGTTAGTGGCTTAGGACGCCATCTTTTTTGACGTAGCTTCGCTTGGCGCAAACTGTATTGAAAAGTAAGGATAATTAAAAAAATGTAATTCCGCGATTGTATTAAGAATTAAATTGTCTATCAATCGCTGTCCACCCTATATTTTTTAGTCACGTTTATGAGTATTTATGTATACGAGTAGATCACTGTCTAATATGGCGCACGGACATTTTCTCACCAGCTGGGCTACATTTCCCATTGTCTAACCATGATTTTGGTGGCTAAATATGCACATTTTCGAACAAACTGTATATGTATGTTGTAATGTGATGTTACAGGGGTGTCATCTGAAGAATTCTGAGAAGGTTAGTGAAAAAAATAATATATTTTGGCGATGTTTACGTTATCGCTCTCTTTGGCTAGAATCAATGCTGGGGTAATGTTTGCACATGTGCTATGCTAATATAACGATTTATTGTGTTTTCGCTGTAAGACACTTAGAAAATCTGAAATATTGTCTGTATTCACAGGATCTGTGTCTTTCGATTAGTGTATGCTGTGTATTTTTACGAAATGTTTGATGATTAGTAGTTAGGTAAACACGTTGCTCATTGTAATTATTCTAGTCCATTTGTGACGGTGGGTGCAATTGTAAACTATGCCATCTACCTGAAATATGCACATTTTTCTAACAAAACCTATCCCATACCATAAATATGTTATCAGACTGTCATCTGATGAGTTTTTTTCTTGGTTAGGGGCTATAAATATCTTAGTTTAGCCGAATTGGTGATAGCTACTGGTGTTGGTGGACAAATAAAAGATGGTGGATTATGCTAATGTGTTTTTAGGTAATAGATTTACATCTTTACATATTGTGTCTTCCCTGTAAAACATTTTAAAAATCGGACATGTTGGCTGGATTCACAAGATCTGTGTCTTTCATTAGCTGTATTGGACTTTAATGTGTGAAAGTTAAATATTTAAAAAAATTATTTTTTTTGAATTTCGCGGCTCTGCCTTTTCAGTGGGGGTGGGGGGGTGTGCCGCTAGCGGCACCCTAGTCCTAGACAGGTTAAACCCTCACACATTTACCTCATGTTTAAACCCTCAGACATTTACCTCATGTTTAAACCCTCACACGTTTACCTCATGTTTAAACCCTCACACGTTTACCTCATGTTTAAACCCTCACACATTTACCTCATGTTTAAACCCTCACACATTTACCTCATGTTTAAACCCTCACACATTTACCTCATGTTTAAACCCAATAACATAAACCCACACACCTTTACCTTATGTTTAAGCCCACAAACGTTTACCTCGTGTTTAAGAAAGCTAAGGCTAGCTTTTTCAAACAGAAATTTGCATCCTGTAGAGCTAATTCGAAAAAGTTTTGGGAAACTGTAAAGTCCATCGAGAATAAGAGCACCTCCTCCCAGCTGCCCAGAGACACCACAACATTACATACAAAGAGACTGAAGACAACAACATAGCATGGCAGCAACATATGACAACACAGCATAGTAGTAATACGACATGAACTTCACCATGCTGAAAGGGATATTCAATTTAGTTAAAAAATTTTACCCATCTATCAATAGATGACCTTCTTTGCAAGGCATTTGAAATCCTCACCGGTCTTTGTGGTTGAATCTGTGTTTGAATTCACTGCTAAATTGAGGGACCTTATAGACAATTGTATGTGTGGCATTCATAGATGAGGTTTACATTAAAAAGACCTGTTAAACACTATTATTGCACAGAGTGAATCCATGCAACTTATTATGTGACTTGTTAATCATTTGTTTACTCCTGAACTTACTTGCCATAACAAAGGGGTTGAATACTAATTAACATTTTTTTAAATCATTTGTAACAATCTCAAAAAACATAATTCCACTTTTACATTATGGGGTCTTGTGTGTAGGCCAGTGACAAAATAATTCTGAATTTGATCCATTTTAAATTCAGGCTGTAACACAACAAAATGTGAAACATGTAAAGTGGTGTGAGTACTTTCTGAAGGCAGTGTATCAGTCCACTGCTGTGACTGAGGCAAGGGACAGACAGACTAACAGACAGATGCAGGAGAAGCCATCTTGGATTGTGTTTTCATTATCATACTGACTAGCAGTCAAGTGATGTGTCCATTGTTTCTCTTTCTCTCCCTTCTTATCTATATATCTTTCTCTCCTTCTCTCATTTTCACTCCATCTCTTCCTCTCCTCCAGCCCCCCTCTCTCCTCCTCTCCTCCTTAATTGTTTATATACATTAACATTCTCCAAATTGCCAGCATTTGGTCCAGGTGACAGGCCTGTAATTTGAAAGCTCAGCCTTCCTTTGCCAGAGGAGTAAGCAATTTAAGGACTGTGCTGAGCCCTAATGTTGGGTTGTCAAAAGGAGCCCGGCCATTCTCCCTATGCTAATCAATCAATGATGCCCTGCAACCTTTTCATCTGTTCAGCTCAGCCGCCAGACCCCAGCTCTGATATATCTATTAACTTACTATCGGGGGCCGGGCGAAGGGCGCAGCGAGATGAGATTCCTCCAGCCCTGGCATTTGAGACAGATAAGTAAGCTATCAGGGTGGCGGATAAATAGCAGAGTAAAGATTTGGTCCTGCCCCTGAGAGTGAGGCGACAATGCAGCCGTGGCGAGCCAGATAGCCTCCCTCATTATCCTGCCACACGCCCCTAATCCAAAAAGTTGTTTACCGAGAGAGGAGGCTAGTGTTATCTGCCACCGCCACCGTGTTTTCTGTGTGTGTATTGGGGGGAGGTTTAAAAACACCCTCATATGCGCAGTTGGCCGAAACTGATTTATTTTTTGAGACACTGTCTGAGAGGCCTTCCCTTTTGCAGGGGGTTCTATGTGTGTCTGTGTGTTTACCTGTGTGTTGGAAGTTTGAAAATGACCCTATTCCAATGTAAAATAGAGGATGAATGTTTTGTCGGTCTCTCTATCCTCCCATGTTGTCTTCGGTCAGTCCAGATAAAGAGCTCCTGTCTCTGCCAGACAGAATGATCCTAGACAGTCATTGATTATGGCTGTGTGCTATTGCAGCTTGCTGATTTTGTATAATCTTCATCAGGTTTCAGGTAAAACCCAAAAGCAGACTGTGTTGATGTAACAATGATTATTACAGCAACAGGGGCAGGCAAATGATAGGTCAAGGCAGGCAGGGATCGACAATCCAGAGTAGTGGCAAAGGCACAGGACGGCAGGCAGACTCAGGGTCAGGTCAGGCAGAGGTCGGTAAACCAGAGGATGGGCAAAGGCACAGGACGGCAGGCAGGCCCAGGGACAGGACAGGCAAAGGTCAAAACCAGGAGAGCAAGAAAAAGAGAGACTGGGGAAAAGCAGGAAAAAACGCTGGTTGACTTGACAAACAAGACGAACTGGCAACAGACAAACAGAAAACACAGGTATAAGTACCCAGGGGATAATGGGGAAGATGGGCGACACCTGGAGGGGGGTGGAGACAAGCACAAGGACAGGTGAAACAGATGAGGGCGTGACAATTTTTGTTTATTACACACTGTAAAAGGTATTACGAGTTGTATGTTGATTGGTACTATTACTCCTTTATCCATCACTCCCTGTCAAAAATAAAGGTCAATAAAACTTTTCTTCCCTTTGGCCTAATTCCAAAGCTGACAGACTCAGTGGTGCTGGCAGGTGGACTCCCCCCCCCCCCCCCCCCCCACACACACACATACTCTCCACCCTTGTGAAGTCTTCAGAACCCCCCCCCCTCTCCTCCACTGCAGTAATCCTGAGAGGCAGTAAACTAGAGGTGTGAGGGGACTGATTGCCAGTTGATCATGCTGAAATACGCTCTTATCCGTTATTGGATCTGAAATAGAGGAGGCTTAAGAATTATCTGAGTCCTCAGTTAATGTGGAGATCATCTGTAGAAAGCTCCGCAAGGTAGGGTTGGGCTGGCCAGATGGCTAGCAGGCTGCTATGGTTACCAACGATCGGCTAGGAGGTGGGAGGGGGGATGTTGTAATGTGGGGCAACGCTATGTGTCACTCTACCCTTCTCGTTGACATCTTCTCCTCTATTGTCTACCTCCTCCTCCCCTCCTCCTTATAACCTCTCCCTCCTCCTCTCCTCTTTATAACCTCTCCTCCTCCTTAACCCTCATATCCCTGCTCCTCTCCTCCTCCTTATACCCTCCTCTCTCTCCTCATCTCCTCCTCCTTACACCCTCCTCTCCCTCCTCTATCCACCCTCTCCTCCTCTTCTTCCTCCTCCTAACACCCTCCAATCCCTCATCCTTACCCCCAACCTCTCCCTCCTCTCCTCCTACTTACACCCTCCTCTCCCTCCTCTCCTTCTCTCCCTCCTCTCCTCCTACTTACACACTCCTCTCCTCCTCTCCCTCCTCTCCCTCCTCCCCTCCTACTTACACCCTCCTCTCCATCCTCCTTACACCCTCCTCTCCCTCCTCCTTACACCCTCCTCTCCCTCCTCTCCTCCTACTTACACCCTCCTCTCCCTCCTCTCCTCCTCCTTACACCCTCCTCTCCCTCCTCCTTACACCCTCCTCTCCCTCCTCTCCTCCTACTTACAACCTCCTCTCCCTCCTCTCCTCCTACTTACACCCTCTCCTCCTCCTCTCCCCATCTCCCTCCTCTCCCTCCTCTCCTCCTCCTTACACCCTCCTCTCCCTCCTCCTTACACCCTCCTCTCCCTCCTCTCCTCCTCCTTACACCCTCCTCTCCTACTTACACCCTCCTCTCCCTCCTCCTTACACCCTCTCCCTCCTCCTTACACCCTCCTCTCCCTCCTCTGCCTCCTACTTACACCCTCCTCTCCCTCCTCTCCTCCTACTTACACCCTCCTCTCCCTCCTCCTTACACCCTCCTCTCCCTCCTCTCCTCCTTACACCCTCCTCTCCCTCCTCCTTACCCCCTCCTCTCCCTCCTCCTTACCCCCTCCTCCTTACCTCCTCCTTACCCCCTCATTCCGGAGTCGCCTCTTCACTGTTGACGTTGAAACTGGTGTTTTGCGGGTACTATTTAATGAAGCTGCCAGTTGAGGACTTGTGAGGCATTTGTTTCTCAAACTAGACATGCTATTGTACCTGTCCTCTTGCTCAGCTGTGCACTGGGGCCTCACACTAATCTTTCTATTCTGGTTAGAGACATTTTTTGCTACTCTGTGAAGGGAGTTGTACACAGAGTTGTATCAGATCTTCAGTTTATTGGCAATTTGCCAGTCAGGTAGGCTATACTCCTGTTGTAAAGATAATTAATGTGCTTAATATTAGAAAAGTTGAGAAATATATTTAGTAGGCCTAGCCTATAGAAAGCTGATGGGATCCTCCTCCTTTGAATCACTCTGTTTTATCACTCAATTGCATAGCCTAAAGAAATGTTTTGCAACATTCGCTCATGGGCTCTCATGAAATGTTTGAGTCTATTTTCAAATACATTTGCATTGATGTCAGAATGATTAGAGGGACAATAGAGTGCTGAGTAGCAAGTTTGGTTGGCTACTAATGACCATCAGCAGCATCAGAGCTTGGAGAAGCCTAATTACCTGGTCACGGGGAATTTGACTGCAATCATGACTCGCAACCGCTGGTGTGGTGGTAATATGGTCACCTTAACAGCCCTAGGCATAAGTAAAGGCTTTGATTTCTGGTCAAACAGATGTAAATGGAAAACATCTACCAGGAAAAGTATTGAAAGGTATTAGTAATACATAAAAAAAATAGTCACCTGGTGGTCAAAGCAAGAGTCTGGATAACAACTCCCTACCTCTCTTGCGCTCTCTCTCTTTCTCTATCCCCCCTCTTTCTCTCTATCTTTCTCTCTTTTCTTCTCTCTCTCTCTCTTTCCCTCTCTATTCTCTCTCTCCCTCTTTCTATCTCCCTCTCTTCTTTCTTGCTCTCTCCCTCTCTCTCCATCTCCCTTTCTCTCTCCCTCTCTTTCTCTCTCCCTCTCTCTTCTCTCGTTCTCCAGTTGATGTCACCTCTCCCAGGTCTTACTGACACCTACCCATGAGCCCCCTCTCTTTCCATTTAATGTAACCAGCATTCGCACCCACTGGGCACCGACCGACACTGGACGTTGTTTTTAGTGCAGGTCCGGATAAGCCTTGATTTCAACGTCCACAAACATAGATTTTTGGTGTGGTCCGGACCGGCTTTGATTTCTACGTCCACAGAGGTAGATTTTTGGTCTGGTCCGGCCTTTATTTGTCCCAAACGTAGACATCCATGATTGGTGACCAATCATAGGTTCAGATTTTGTATGGACCAACTAAATTTAGACGTGTTTGGGGCCTGGGCTCATTAAAATAATAGCCAGTGTGTATAATAATACCAATATATGCCTAGGAGGATATTGCATATTTCTACCTTTGTGTACCTGTTCAGGATAAACATGAAAAGAATGACATTCACATCAAGAATTTTGCATTTATGTGTAGTACAGATTAGGGACTGTAATTTTGTTATCTAAATCCACTTCACCTACTGTAGTTATATAGAATTTTTTGAAGTCAAGGTTGTCATTTCTTAGCTGACGCCCAATTATTTCTGCAGACTTCTTTGAATCTTTATTTGTAGAAGATATTTAACAGACATAAGCCCATCAAATTGAGTGCACTGAGTTCTATCAGACAGATAGTTAGCAAACCATACAACTGCATGCTCTGAAAGACCTACACTTGACAATCTCTGCCTTAGTATAGCATGATCAACTCTATCAAAAGCCTTAGAGATCAATAAAAAGTGAGACACAGTGCTGTTTTTTGTCAAGGGCTTCAGTGATATCATTTAAAACCGTCATGGCTGCTGTAATTGTGCTATGCTTCTTCCTGAAGCTCGGTTGGTACATTGATAAAATTGAGTTAGTAAATAAAAACTATTTTAGCTGTTCACTCACAAGGGTTTCAAGTATTTTCATCAGGGGTGACAGCTTTGAGATTGGCCTATAATTCTTTAAAAGAGTTGGATCTCCCCCTTTTAAAAGTGGTAGGACAAATGCTGATTTCCAGATTTTCGGAATTTCATTACATTCCAGGGTTAGATTCACCAGTGCTAGTCTCTCGACACTGGCTTCCTGTTCTAGGGCTGATTTCAAGGTTTTCCTGCTAACCTGAAAAGCATTACATGAGCTTGCTCCTACCTATCTTTCCAATTTTGTCCTGTCGTACATACCTACACGTACGCTACAGTCACAAGATGCAGGCCTCCTAATTGCCCCTAGAATTTCTAAGCAAACAGCTGGAGGCAGGGCTTTCTCATATAGAGGTCCATTTTACGGAAGGGTCTGCCTACCCATGTGAGAGATGCAAACTCAGTCTCAACCTTTAAGTCTTTATTGAAGACAAATTTTTTCAGTAGGTCCTATGATTGAGTGTAGTCTGGCCCAGGAGTGTGAAGGTGAACGGAAAGGCACTGGAGCAACGAACCACCCTTGCTGTCTCTGCCTGGCCGGCTCCCCTCTCTCCACTGTGATTCTCTGCCTCTAACCCTATTACACGGGCTGAGTCACTGGCTTACTGGTGCTCTTCCATTCTGTCCCTAGGAAAGGTGCGTCACTTGAGTGGGTTGAGTCACTGACATGATCTTCTTGTCTGGGTTGGCGCTCCCCCTTGGGTTGTGCCGTGGTGGAGATCTTTATGGGCTATACTCGGCCTTGTCTCAGGATGATAAGTTGGTGGTTGAAGATATCCCTCTAGTGGTGTGGGGGCTGTAATTTGGCAAAGTGGGTGGGGATATATCCTGCCTGTTTGGTCCTATCCGGGGGTATTGTCGGATGGGGCCACAGTGTTTCCCGACCCCTCCTGTCTCAGCCTCCAGTATTTATGCTGCAGTATTTTATGTGTCTGGGGGCTAGGGTCAGTCTGTTATATCTGGAGTATTTCTCCTGTCTTATCCAGTGTCCTGTGTGAATTTAAGTATGCTCTCTCTAATTATCTCTGTCTTTCTCTCTTTTTCTCTTTCTTTCTTTCTCTCTTTCTTTCTTTCTTTCTTGGAGGACCTGAGCCCTAGGACCATGCCTCAGGACTACCTGGCCTGATGACTCCATGCTGTCCCCAGTCCACCTGGCCGTGCTGCTGCTCCAGTTTCAACTGTTCTGCCTGCGGCTATGGAACCCTGACCTGTTCACCGGACATACTACCTTGTCCAAGACCTGCTGTTTTCAACTCTCTAGAGACAGCAGGAGCGGTAGAGATACTCTGAATTATCAGCTATGGAAAAGCCAACTGACATTTAGTCCTGAGGTGCTGACCTGTTGCACCCTCGACAACCACTGTGATTATTATTATTTGACCCTGCTGGTCATCTATGAACATTTGAACATCTTGGCCATGTTCTGTTATAATCTCCAACCGGCACAGCCAGAAGAGGACTGGCCACCACTCATAGCCTGGTTCCTCTCTAGGTTTCTTCCTAGGTTCTGGCCTTTTTAGGGAGTTTTTCCCAGCCACCGTGCTTCTACACCTGCATTGCTTGCTGTTTGGCGTTTCAGGCTGGGTTTCTGTACAGCACTTTGTGACATCAGCTGATGTAAGAAGGGCTATATAAATACATTTGATATACATTTGATTTATTTGAATTGCGCACCCTCCAGTTTCACCTGAAGTTGTCCCGCTAGCGAGACGCCTTTAACCCATCAAAATGTTTGGCTCTGGTTAGAATGGCTCGGTGGCATGGCTAGGTGGCATGACTATCTGGTACAGTGCAGATGGGTTAGTAGTCTGTCTAATAAATTAAATGTGAGCAATTATACTACTCAGTAAGCCTTACCGACAGAGACCTGGTCTAGTCCTCAGAATGACTGTGTGAGAGTGTGAGAGAGAGTATGAGAGTATGATAGTGAGAGTATGAGTGTGGGAGAATATGAGTGTGAGAGGGTGAGAGTGTGGAGTGAGAGTGTGAAAGTGTGAGAATCCAAATGAGAGTGAGAGTGTGAGAGTGAGAGTGTGTATAAGTGAGAGGGGGACTATGAGTGTGATTGGGTGAGTGTGTGAGTGTGTGAGAGTGTGTGTGTGTGAGAGGGTAAGAGTGTGAATGTGAGATTGTGAGTGTGATAGTGTGGATTGAGAGTGTGAAAGTGTGGGAATGAGTGTGAGATTGTGAGTGAGATTGTGAGGGTGTGAGAGTGAGAGTGTGAGAGTGTGTATTTATGAGAGTGTGAGTGTGTGAGTGTGAGAGGGTGCGTGTGCGAGGACAAGTGTGTGAGGTTGAGAGTGTGTGAGGTTGAGAGTGTGTGAGGTTGAGAGTGTGAGAGTGTGTGAGAGGTTGAGCATGTGAGAGGGTGAGAGTGTGTGTGTGAGGTTGTGAGTGTGAGATTGTGAGTGTGATAGCCTGGAGTGAGAGTGTGAAAGTGTGAGAATGATTGTGAGTAAGAGTGTGAGAGTGTGTGAGAGGGTGAGAATTTGAGAGGGTGAGATTGTGAGTGTGATTGGAAGTGTGAGAGTGTGCAAGGGTGAGAGTGTGAGAGCGTGAGAGAGTGTGCGAGGGTGAGAGCGTGAGAGAGTGTGGAGTGAGAGTGTGAAAGTGTGAGAATGAGTGTGAGATTGTGAGTGAGAGTGTGTATGTGTGAGAGGGTGAGAGGGTGAGAGTGAGTGTGAGGGGATGAGTGTGTGAGTGTGTGAGGCTGTGTGTGAGGCTGAGATGGTGAGCATGTGAGAGTGTGAGAGTGAGATTGTGAGTGTGATATTGTGATTGTGATATTGTGATAGTGTGGAGTGAGAGTGTGAAAGTGAGATAGCAAAGGTGTGAGAGTGTGTATGTGTGACAGTGAGAGGGTGAGTGTGAGAGGGTGATAGAGTGAGAGTTTGAGAGGGTGAGAGCGAGATAGGGTGAGAGCGAGAGAGGTTGAGTGTGTGAGGATGAGAGGGTGAGAGTGTGAGTCTGAGTATGAGAAGATGAGTGTGAGTGTGATAATGTGGAGTGATAGTTTTAGAATGAGAGTGAGATGTGATTGTGAGTGAGAGTGTGAGTGTAGGAGGGTGAGAGTGCGAGATTGTGAGAGTGAGAGAGGTTGAGAGGGTGTGAGTGTGAGAGGATGAGTGTGTGAGTGGGTGAGAGTGTGAGTGTGAGATTGTGAGTGTGATAGTGTGGAGTGAGGGAGGGTGAGAGTGTGAGTGTCAAATCAAATCAAAGTTTATTTGTCACGTGTGCCCCGAATACAACAGGTGTAGTTGACCTTACACTGAAATGCTTACTTACAGGCTCTAACCAATAGAAAAAAAGGTGTGTGTGTGTGTGTGTGTGTGTGTGTGTGTGTGTGTGTGTGTGTGTGTGTGTGTGTGTGTGTGTGTGTGTGTGTGTGTGTGTGTGTGTGTGTGTGTGTGTGTGTGTGTAGGTAAGTAAAGAAATAAAACAACAGTAAAAATACATTTGAAAATAAGAGTAGCAAGGCTATATACAGACACCGGTTAGTCAGGCTGATTGAGGTAGTATGTACATGTAGGTATGGTTAAAGTGACTATGCATATATGATGAACAGAGAGTAGCAGTAGCATAAAAGAGGGGTTGGTGGGTGGCGGGACACAATGCAGATAGCCCGGTTAGCCAATGTGCGGGAGCACTGGTTGGTCAGGCCAATTGAGGTAGTATGTACATGAATGTATAGTTAAAGTGACTATGCATATAAGATAAACAGAGAGTGGCAGCAGCGTAACAGAGGGGTTTGGGGGGTGGCACACAATGCAAATAGTCCGGGTAACCATTTGGTTACCGCTTTGCCCCAGTGATGTACTGGGCCGTACGCTGTGCCTTGCGGTCGGAGGCGGAGCAATTGTTGTATCAGGCTTTGATGCAACCAGTCAGGATGCTCTCGATGTTGCAGCTGTAGAACCTTTTGAGGATCTCAGGATCCATGCCAAATCTTTTTAGTTTCCTGAGGGGGAATAGGCTTTGTCGTGTTCCTTTCACAACTGTCTTGGTGTGTTTAGACCATTCTAGTTTTCTTGTTGATGTGGACACCAAGGAACGTGAAGCTCTCAACCTATTCCACTACAGCCCCGTCGATGAGAATGGGGGCATGCTCGGTGCTCCTTTTCCTGTAGTCCACAATCATCTCCTTAGTCTTGGTTACATTGAGGGAGAGGTTGTTATTCTGGCAACACCCGGCCAGGTCTCTGACCTACTCCCTATAGGCTGTCTCGTCGTTGTTGGTGATCAGGCCTACCACTGTTGTGTCGTCTGCAAACTTAATGATGGTGTTGGAGTCGTGCCTGGCCATGCAGTCGTGGGTGAACAGGGAGTAAAGGAGGGGACTGAGCACGCACCCCTGGGGGGCTCCAGTGTTGAGGATCAGCGTGGCAAATGCGTTGCTACCTACCCTCACCACCTGGGGGTGTGAGAAGATGAGCGTGTGAGTGTGTGAGTGTGTGAGTGTGAGAGTGTGAGAGTGTGTGTATGTGTGAGTGTGTGTATGTGTATGTCTGTCTTTACCTCTGTGTTTATGATTGGTTTATGTGTCTTCTTTGATGTCCTAGTATTCTCTGGGTGGATTGGGTAACACCTATATCAGGCTTGATAATGAGTCCTCTCTATACAGTAAATGTTGGGTCTACATTGTATTCTGACCACAGGGCGGGCAGTGGATGAGCTGATCTTCCTGAACTTCTCTGTGCCACATGAGAGACTAACTCGTAATGGCTTTAATTCATTAATGTTCTGCAGTGGGACATGCTGCTGATTTTGTTCCCCATATACCCACTTCCCATAACGCCTCTCACAATGTTGGTCATTTAATGTTACGAATGAAGAGAGGGAGGTGTTGTGGAGGGTGATTTGCGGGTGAAATGTGGCGGATGAAGTTTAGCGTGAATACAGGCCAGTGTAGAGCAGAGCAGACTCAACAACCCCCACAGCTCCTTTTCTCATCTTGTAATTGAAGGTGAGAAAGGATTGAATTATCATCAGGAAGAGAGTAATCTGGTCTCACCTCATGATCCGCTCATTTTTCCAAGTGCTTCTCGACCTGGGACAAACACACGCGTGCAAACTCACACACACACACACACACACACACACACACACACACACACACACACACACACACACACACACACACACACACACACACACACACACACACACACACACACACACACACACACACACACACACACACACACACACACACAGGCATAGACACACACACACGCAAACTATGGGGAGTGTGTGTTCTGTTCCCCCAGGATAGGCCACACACGCACAGACACACACACACAAACACTCTCTCCCCTCTACTATCTCCCACGGCTGTTAGTGTTATTGGAGTGAAGGATTAGCCATCAGATTCCACATATGCTTTATTAATGCCTCAATCAAAGCTTTTCTACATAGCTCACACACACACACACACAAACACACACACACACAGGCGCTTGACAGAGATGGCCGCCTCGCTTCGCGTTCTTAGGAATTCCTGTTAGCCCAGGAAATCTTAAGTCTTATTACATACAGCCGGGAGGAACTATTGGATATAAGAGCAACGTCAACATTATTGCCCAGGAATACGACTTTCCTGAAGCGGATCCTCTGTTTGGACCACCACCCAGGACAATAGATCAGATCCCAGCTGGCGACCCAAAACAACGGCGACACAGAAAGGGCAGACGGAGCGGTCTTCTGGTCAGGCTCCGTAGACGGGCACATCACGCACCACTCCCGAGTATACTACTCGCCAATTTCCAGTCTCTTGACAAAGAGGTAGACGTAATTCAAGCATTCGTTGCCTTCCAGAGAGACATCAGAGATTGTAACATTCTCTGTTTCACGGAAACATGGCTCACTCGGGATATGTTATCAGAGTCGGTACAGCCAACCGGTTTATTCACGTATCGCACCGACAGAAACAAACATCTCTCTGGTAAGAAGAAGAAGGGGGTGTATGCCTTATGATTAACGAGTCGTGGTGTGATCATAAAATATACAGGAACTCAAGTCCTTTTGATCACCTGAGCTAGAATTACTTAAGATCAAATCATTCGATTATAATCACAGCCGTGTATATCCCCCCCAAGCAGACACCTCGACGGCCCTGAAAGAACTTCATTGGTTTCTATGTAAACTGGAAACCACATATCCTGTGACGGCATTTATTGTAGCTGGGGATTTTAACAAGGCTAATCTGAAAACAAGGCTCCTTAAATTTGATCAGCATATCGTATGTGCGACCCGGGCTGGCAAAACCCTGGATCATTGCTACTTTAATTTCCGCGATGCATACAAAACCCTCCCTCGCCCTCCATTCGGTAAATCTGACCACGACTCCATTTTGTTGCTCCCAGCCTATAGACAGAAACTACAACAGGAAACACCCGTGCTCAGCTCTGTTCAACACTGGTCCGACCAATCTGATTCCACGCTTCAAGATTGCTTCGACCACATGGATTGGGATACATTGATGTATACGCTGATTCGGTGAGCGAGTTTATTAGCAAATGCTTCGGTGATGTGGTACCCACGGTGACCATTAAATCCTTCCCCAATCAGAAACCGTGAATTGATGTCAGCATTCGCTTAAAACTGAAAGCGCGAACCACTGCTTTTAATCATGGCAAGGCAACCGGAAACATGACCGAATACAAACAGTGTAGCAAGGCAATCAAACAAACTAAGCGTCAGTATAGAGACAAAGTAGAGTCGCAATTTAACGGCTCAGACACGAGACGTATGTGGCAGGGTCTACAGTCAATCACGGACTACAAAAAGAAAACCAGCCTCGTCGCGGACACAGATGTCTTGCTCCCAGACAAACTAAACATCTTCTTTGCTCACTTTGAGGACAATACAGTGCCACTGACACGGCCCACTAACAAAACCTGGGAGCTCTCCTTCACCGCATTCAATGTGAGTAAAACATTTAAACGTGTTAACCCTCGCAAGGCTGCCAGCCTAGACGGCATTCCTAGCCGCGTCCTCAGAGCATGCGCAGACCAGCTGGCTGGTGTGTTTACGGACATATTCAATCAATCCCTATCCCAGTCTGCTGTTCTCAAAGGCTTCAAGAGGGACACTATTGTTCCTGTTCCCAAGAAAGCTAAGGTAACTGATCTAAACGACTATCGCCCCGTAGCACTCACTTCCGTCATCATGAAGTCCTTTGAGACACTAGTCAAGGATCATTTCACCTCCACCCTATCTGACACCCTAGATCCACTCCAATTTGCTTACCGCGCCAATAGGTCTACAGACGACACAATCGCAATCGCACTGCACACTGCCGAACCCATCTGGACAAGAGGATTACCTACATAAGAATGCTGTTCATCGATTACAGCTCAGCATTTAACACCACAGTACCCTCTAAACTCGTCATTAAGCTCAAGACCCTGGGTCTCGACCTCGCCCTGTGAAACTGGGTCCTGGACATTTTGACGGGCCGCCCCCAGGTGGTGAGGGTAGGAAACAACATCTCGACCCCGCTCATCCACAACACTGTGGCCCCACAAGGATGCGTTCTCAGTCCTCTCCTGTACTCCCTGTTCACCCACGACTGCGTGGCCATGCACGCCTCCAACTCAATCATCAAGTTTGCAGTTGACAATACAGTGGTAGGCTTGATTACCAACATCGATGAGACGGCCTACAAGGAGGAGGTGAGGGACCTCGGCATGTGGTGTCAGGAAAATAACCTCACACTCAATGTCAACAAAACAAAGGAGATGATCGTGGACTTCAGGAAACAGCAGAGGGAACACCCACCTATCCACATCGACGGACAGTAGTGGAGAAGGTGGACATTTTTAAGTTCCTTGGCGTTCACAACTGAAATGGTCCACCCACACAGGCAGCGTGGTGAAGAGGAGCAACAGCGCTGAAGAAATGTAGTTGTCACCAAAAATACTCGCAAACTTTTACAGATGAACAATCGAGAGCATCCTGTGGGGCTGTATCACCGCCTGGTACGGCAACTGCTCCGCCCACAACCATAAGGCTCTCGAGAGGGTAGTGAGGTCTGCACAACGCATCACCGGGGGCAAACTACCTGCCCTCCAGGACACCTACACCACCTGATGTCACAGAAAGTCCAAAAAGATCATCAAGGACAACAACCACCCGAGCCACTGCCTGTTCACCCCGCTATCATCCAGAAGGCGAGGTCAGTACAGGTGCATCAAAGCTGGGACCGAGAGACTGAAAAACAGCTTCTATCTCAAGGCCATCAGACTGTTAAACAACCATCACTAATATTGAGTGGCTGCTGCCAACATACAGACTCAATCTCTAGCCACTTTAATAATTCATAATTGGATGCAATAAATGTATCACTATTCACTTAAACAAAGCCACTTTATATACTGTTTACATACCCTACATTACTCATTTTTACATTTACATTTAAGTCATTTAGCAGACGCTCTTATCCAGAGCGACTTACAAATTGTCTCATATGTATATACTGTACTTTATACCATCTACTTCATCTTGCCTATGCCGTTCGGCCATCGCTCATCCATATATTTATATGTACATATTCTTATTCATTCCTTTACACTTGTGTGCATAAGGTAGTTGTTGTGAAATTGTTAGATTACTTGTTAGATGTTACTGCACGGTCGGAAATAGAAGCACAAATATTTCGCTACACTCGCATTAACATCTGCTAACCCTGGTGTATGCGACCAATAAAATTTGATTTGATTTGACACACACACACACACACAGAGAGAGACACACACAGTACAAACCAAACTTTAAAATATTCTATAGAGTACCAGACTACAAGACAAAACATTTTAAAATACAATATGCTGCATAAGGATGCCCTCTTCTGCGTTCAAAGTGGTGTGATGCAGGCACTTGGTAAATTGTAGCATCTCTGGCTGTCAACGGGTTCATCAGGAGACAAGCAGAGTGTATTTGAGGGGTGAGGAGCGTACAGGCCTGTTTTTAATAGAAGAGGAACATTTGGACGTTTTATCAATAGGCATTATTAAATCCTCCTTGGTTGAGCTAATCTTTGTGCCACTGGTGCAGGGAGAGACGAGCTGTGTCAGCCCTGAGAGGTGGAGAGAGGCTGCCTATAAGCTGCTTATTATATTGACTGCCTTTTCTCTCTCTCTCTCTCTTTTTTTACTTCTCTGTCTTTCGAGAACACTGCAAGATGAACAAACATAGACACAGACAAACACACACACACAAACACACACACACAAACAGGCCAGCACACTCACACACACATTTGCACTTAGTACGCACGGATGCACACGAAGACACACACACACACGCCTCGCAAGGCTGCCGGCCCAGAATACATCCCTAGCCGCGTCCCCAGAGCATGGACAGACCAGCTGGCTGGTGAGTTTACAAACATATTCAGTCAATCCCTATCCCAGTCCGCTGTTCCCAAATGCTTCTAATATGGTCACAATTTTTCCTGTTCCTAAGAAAGCTAAGGTAACTGAGCTAAATGACTATAGCCCCCGTAGCACTCACTTCCGTCATCATGAAGTGCTTTGAGAGACTAGTCAAGGACCATATCACCTCCACCCTACCTGACACCCTAGACCCACTCCAATTTGCTTACCGCCCAAACAGGTCCACAGACGACACAATCGCAATCATGCTGCACACTGCCCTAACCCATCTGGACAAGAGGAATACCTATGTAAGAAAGCTGTTCATCGATTACAGCTCAGCATTTAACCTGTTTGGGCTGCAGGGGCAGTATTGAGTAGCCAGATAAAAGGTGCCCATTTCAAACGGCCTCGTACTCAATTCTTGCTCGTACAATATGCATATTATTATTACTATTGGATAGAAAACACTCTCTAGTTTCTAAAACCGTTGAATTATATCTGTGAATAAAACAGAACTCATTTGGCACAAACTTCCTGACCAGGAAGTGGAAAGTCTGAAATCGTAAAGTATGTTTTTTCAATATAGTTTAATCAGATTATTGAAGTTTTTTCGGGAGTTTTGCCGTGTTCCGTTCTCTGAGTTTGTTGACGATGGAGAGATTCGCGCCACTTGGCAAGTGTGCTTGCTAAATCGAGAGGGAAAAAGGCCGTTCTAAATCCAAACAACGATTGTTCTGGACAAAGGACACATTGTACCACATTCTGATGAAAGATCAGCAAAAGTAAGAAACATTTTATGATGCTATTCCATATATCTGTCGAACATGTTGTGTAGTCGTTTGCGCTTAGCTTTTGGGTACTCTCTCGCTATACCTAAGCTGCATGTCGTAATTAAGTTATTTTTAGAATTCTAACACCGCGATTGCATTAAGAACTAGTGTCTCTATCATTTCCTATACAACATGTATTTTTTTGTTATGTTTATGAATAGCTATTTGGTCAGAATATGTGTGTCAGAAAAAGTGTCAGAAAAATATCCGGACGTCGTGGGAAAAATATGCTACATTAGCACAATGCATAACCACTGATTTCAGCTCTAAATATGCACATTTTCGAACAAAACATACGTGTATGTATAACCTGATGTTATAGGACTGTCATCTGATGAAGCTTATCAAGGTTAGTCAAAAATTATATATCTTTTACTGGTTTGTTACGATTGCTAACCTTTGCTACTGGGGAATGGCTTGTGTTTCTGGCTATTGTGGTAAGCTAATATAACGCTATATTGTGTTTTCGCTGTAAAACACTTAATAAATCGGAAATATTGGCTGGAATCACAAGAGGCCTGTCTTTCATTTGCTGTACACTATGTATTTTTCAGAAATGTTTTATGATGAGTATTTAGGTATTTGACGTTGGTGTCTGTAATTATTATGGCTGCTTTCGGTGCAATTTCTGATTGTGCCTGCAATGTAAACTATGATTTATACCTGAAATATGCAAATTTTTCGAACAAAACATAGATTTATTGAATAACATGTTATAAGACTGTCATCTGATAAAGTTGTTTGTTGGTTAGTTTGGTTGGTTCTTGGATAGTTAGGTTGGCTTTGTGCATGCTACCTGTGCTGTGAAAAATGTCTGTCCTTTTTTGTATTTGGTGGTGAGCTAACATAAATATACGTGCTGTTTTCGCTGTAAAACATTTTAAAAATCGGACATGTTGGCTGGATTCACAAGATGTGTACCTTTCATTTGCTGTATTGGACTTATTAATGTGTGAAAGTTAAATATTTCAAAAAAATATATTTTGAATTTCGTGCCCTGCACTTGAAGTGGCTGTTGTCATATTGTGGCCGGCCTCGGGCTTGCAGCCAGAAGAAGTTAACACCATAGTACCCTGCAAACTCGTCATTAAGCTCGAGACCCTGGGTCTCGACCCCGCCCTGTGCAACTGGGTCCTGGACTTTCTGACGGGCCGCCCCCCAGGTTGTGAGGGTAGGAAACAACATCTCCACCCTGCTGAGCCTCAACACTTGGGCCCCACAAGGGTGCATTCTCAGCCCTCTCCTGTACTCCCTGTTCACCCGTGACTGCGTGGCCATGCACGCCTCCAACTCAATCATTAAGTTTGCAGAAGACACTACAGTGGTAGGCTTGATTACCAACAACGACGACACGGCCTACAGGGAGGAGGTGAGGGCCCTTGGAGTGTGGTGTCAGGAAAATAACCTCACACTCAATGTCAATAAAACAAAGGAGATGATCGTGGACTTCAGGAAACAGCAGAGGGAGCACCCCCCATTCCACATCGACGGGACAGTAGTGGAGAAGGTGGAAAGTTTTAAGTTCTTCGGCATACACATCACGGACAAACTGAAATGGTCCACCCTCACAGACAGCGGGGTGAAGAACCTCAGGAGGCTGAAGAAATTTGGCTTGTCACCAAAAACACTCGCAAACTTTAACAGATGCACAATCGAGAGCATCCTGTCGGGCTGTATCACAGCCTGGTTCGGCAACTGCTCTGCCCACAACCCTAAGGCTCTCCAGAGGGTTGTGAGGTCTGCACAATGCATCACCGGGGGCAAACTACCTGCCCTCCAGGACACCTACACCACCCGATGTCACAGGAAGGCCAAAAAGATCATCAAGGACAACAACCACCCGAGCCACTGCCTGTTCACCCCACTATCATCCAGAAGGCGAGGTCAGAACAGCTGCATCAAAGCTGGGACCGAGAGACTGAAAAACAGCTTCTATCTCAATACCATCAGACTATTAAACAGCCATCACTAACATTGAGTGGCTGCTGCCAACATACTTACTCAAATCTCTAGCCACTTTAATAATAAAAAATTGGATGTAATAAATGTATCACTAGTCACTTTAAGTTAATAACTTCTTATGGCTGCAAGCCCGACGTCGGTACACTTATGACAACAGCCAGCTCAAGTGCAGGGTGTAAAAATCAAAATATATATTTTTTAAATATTTAACTTTCACACATTAACAAGTCCAATACAGCAAATGAAAGGTACACATCTTGTGAATCCAGCCAACATGTCCGATTTTTAAAATGTTTTACAGCGAAAACAGCACGTATATTTATGTTAGCTCACCACCAAATACAAAAAAAGGACAGACATTTTTCACAGCACAGGTAGCATGCACAAAGCCAACCTAACTAACCAAGAACCAACCAAACTAACCAACAAACAACTTCATCAGATGACAGTCTTATAACATGTTATAAAATAAATAAATGTTTTGTTCGAAAAATGTGCATATTTCAGGTATAAATCATAGTTTACATTGCAGCTACAATCAGAAATTGCATCGAAAGCAGACAGAATAATTACAGACACCAACGTCAAATACCTAATTACTCATCATAAAACATTTCTGAAAAATACATAGTGTACAGCAAATGAAAGACAAGCATCTTGTGAATCCAGCCAATATTTCCGATTTATTAAGTGTTTTACAGCGAAAACACAATATAGCGTTATATTAGCTTACCACAATAGCCAGAAAGACAAGCCATTTCCCAGCAGTAAAAGTTAGCGATCGTAACAAACCAGTAAAAGATATATAATGTTTTGACTAACCTTGATATTCTTTATCAGATGACAGTCCTATAACATCAGGTTATACATACACTTATGTTTTGTTCGAAAATGTGCATATTTAGAGCTGAAATCAGAGGTTATACATGTTGCTATCTTAGCTACTTTTCCCACAACGTCTAAACAGCAACGATATTTTTCGGACACTTTTTCTGACACACATATTCTGACCAAATAGCTATTCATAAACATAACTAAAAAATACATGTTGTATAGGAAATGACAGATCCATTAGTTCTTAATGAAATCGCAGTGTTAGAATTCTAAAAAATAACTTCATTACGACATCCAGCTTTGGTATAGCTAGAGTACCCCAAAGTTGGGCGCCGGCGACTAGTTCACATGTACGACAGATATATGAAATAGCATCATAAAATGTTTCTTACTTTTGGTGATCTTCCATCAGAATGTTGGACAAGGTGTCCTTTGTCAAGAACAATCGTTGTTTGGATTTAGAACGTTCATTTTCCCTCTTGATTTAGCAAGCGCACTAGCCAAGTGGCTCGAAGCTCTCCATGTCAACAAACGGAAGAGAACGGAACACAGCAAAACTCCTGAAAAATGTTCAATAATCTGATGAAACTATATTGAAAAAACATACTTTACGATGATATGGTCACATGTATCAAATAAAATCAAAGCCGGAGATATTAGTCGCCTATAACGGCAGCTAAACAGAAGGCAAATCCAAGTCCCCCTTCGCGCTCTCCAGAAAACAGGAAATGGGCGGACACGTCATACAAAGAGCTTGTATTCCACTTCAGACCAAGATAAACATAAAATTTCTTCTCTCACCGCCTCTTGACATCGAGGGGAAGGTGTATGAAGTGCACGTATACTAATACGTATCATGCCCATGTATAGGCAGGAAGTAGAACAGAGCATCGATTTCAGACTTTCCACTTCCTGGTCAGGAAGTTTGTGCCAAATGAGTTCTGTTTACTCACAGATATAATTCAAACGGTTTTAGAAACTAGAGAGTGTTTTCTATCCAATAGTAATAATAATATGCATATTGTACGAGCAAGAATTGAGTACGAGGCCGTTTGAAATGGGCACCTTTTATCAGAGCTACTCAATACTGCCCCTGCAGCCATAAAAAGTTAATTAAATGATGCCACTTCATATCATGTTTACATACATACCTACATTACTGATCTCATATGTATATACTGTACTCTATACCATCTACTGCATCTTGGCTATGTCATTCGGCTATCGTTCATCCATATATTTATATGTACATATTCTTATTAATTCCTGTACACTTGTAGAAGGTACTTGTTGTGAAATTGTAAGATTACTTGTTAGATATTACTGCACAGTCGGAGCTAGAAGCACAAGAATTTCGCTACTCTCGCATTAACATCTGCTTACCATGTGTATGTGACCAATAAAATTTGATTTGACTTGACACACAAACACACCATCACTTTGTGAATAATGTGAAAATTACAAAGTAGCACAAACATAGATGCAGCATGCATCTCTCCCTTGGCTGTCGTTTCGAAAGATAGTTACTCTGTGCTGCTAGATCCACACGCCCCCCTCCACACACACACTACTGTTACCCCCCCTCGACACACTAGTGTTACGCACACCTACACACACCAGTGTTACCCCCCTCCACACAATATTGTTACCCCCCCCTCCAAACACAATAGTGTTAACCCCCTCCCCTTACACTAGTGTTACCCCCTTCATAGAATATAGTTCCCCCCCCCCCACCCACACTAGTGTTACCCCCCTCCACACACACTAGTGTTACCCCCCTCCACACACAATAGTGTTACCCCCCTCCACACACACTAGTGTTACCCCCCTCCACACACACTAGTGTTACCCCCCTCCACCCACACTAGTGTTACCCCCCTCCACACACACTAGTGTTACCCCCCTCCACACACACACTAGTGTTACCCCCCTCCACACACACCAGTGATACCCCCCTCCACACACACTTGTGATACCCCCCTACATACACTACTGTTACCCCATCCACACACACTAGTGTTACCCTCCTTCACGATATATTGATCCCCCCATCCACACTCTCTAGTGCCACCCCATCCACAAACACTAGTGTTGCCCCCACCTCCACACAAACTAGTGTTACCCCCTCTCCACATACACTTGTGTTACCCCCCCCCCCCCTCCGAACACTCTAGTGTTACCCCCACCCACAAACACTAGTGTTAAGCCCCTCCACACACTCAAGTGTTACCCACCTCTACACACACTAGTGTTACCCCCCCTCCACACACTCCAGTGTTTCCCCCATCCAGAAACACTAGAATTACCCCCCCCCCCCCTCACACAAATACTAGTGTTACCACACACACACACTACTGTTACCCCCCTCCACACAAAAGTGTTTTCCCCCTCCACACACTCTAGTGATATCCCCATCCACAAACGCTAGTGTCACACACACCACGCACACTACTGTTACCCCCCCTCCACACAATAGTGTTACCCCTCCCACACACACTAGTATTACCCACACCCACTAGTGTTACCCCACCTCCACACACTCTAGTGTAGGCCCCCATCCAGAAACACTCGTGTCAACCCCCCTACACACACTCAAGTGTTACCCCCCTTCCACACACTCTGGAGTTACCACCCCACTCCACAATACCATTAACCCCCCTTCACAAATAACACAGTGTTACACCCACTTCACAAAATGCAGTGTTACCCCCCCTCCACATACACTAGTGTTACCCCCACTTCACAGACTCTAGTGTTACCCCACATCCACAAACACTACTGACACCCCCCCCCCCCCCAACCAACACTAGTGTTACACAGCAATCCACACACACTAGTGTTACCTCAAAACCACACACTCTAGTGTTATCCCCATCCACACACACTAGTGTTACCTCAAAACCACACACTCTAGTGTTATCCCCATCCACACACACTAGTGTTACCTCAAAACCACACACTCTAGTGTTATCCCCATCCACACACACTAGTTTTATCCCCCCTCCACACACACTAGTGTTACCCCCACTTTAAACACTGGTGTTACACCCCCTTCCACACTCACAATTTTTACCATCTCACATACATTCTAGTGTTACCCCACAAACAACTAGTGTCACCCCACTCCACACGCTCTAGCATTTCCGAAAATCCCGAAACACTAGTGTTACCCCCCTCAACACTAGTGTTACCCCCCTCAACACACTCTTGTGTTACCCCTGTAATCAACTGTTACGCACGCCTCTGAGAAGAGGGAACGCAACACCCTGCTGCAACTCAACTCCCCATGACGCAAAATAGGTATGAACTGTAGGTGCGAGAAAGGACGACAAAAGGCAGAATTTACCGTTACTATGATTTATTTCCTACACGGTAATATGGGGAAAAGGGGCTGGATGGAACCAAAGCAAAGAAAGTAAATGTCAAAGCTCCCCCCCTTTCCTATCTAACCTGCCTACCCACTACTTACCTAACTTAGAACCACCTGGTGCCCTAACCAAAATACAGGGGGTGGTCTAGCCAGGTCTTACCTAGTGTGCCTAGACAGTGAATGTACTACGGGTATATGTATGCCCGCGGGCCTCTTGCCTAAGCACTCCCTAGGTGCCTTCCCCTTCACCCCTGGGAACAAATGAAACAGAATATCAAACAATCTCTCAAACAAACTAAGAAACAAAGGACATCAAATAAGCTCTATCTGAGTAACAATTTCACACAGAACATACCAACTGATCCCAGCAACAACTAATACAGTACGTACCAACGACCAACAAGCTATAACCCTCAGCCATCAACCTCCTCTCTCAGTAATGATCTATTCAAATTCAATCTCTCCAGCAATGATCTCAGCCTGCCTATCATCTCAGCCTGCCTATCATCTCAGCCTGCCTATCATCTCAGCCTGCCTATCATCTCAGCCTGCCTATCATCTCAGCCTGCCTGTCATCTCAGCCTGCATGTCATCTCAGCCTGCCTATCATCTCAGCCTGCCTATCATCTCAGCCTGCCTATCATCTCAGCCTGCCTATCATCTCAGCCTGCCTATCATCTCAGCTTGCCTATCATCTCAGCCTGCCTATCATCTCTCTCTTCTGAACAACAGAACACTGGCTTTTATAGCTTCAGAAGGCATTGGTAATTAGAGACAGCTGCGTCTTGACGAGGGGGCGGGGTCAGCTCTCCAATCATCAATTGGGGCCGACCAATTAGCTGCTTGGGGAGAATTTCAGGAAGCCATCTCCTGAAACACACACACTCAAATACAAACTACAACACAGAAACTGGGGAACGTAACATCAACACAGATTAGTGTTATCCCCCCTCCACATACACTAGAGTTACCAACGAAACACACAAGTGTTACCCACCTCCACAAACGCTGCATTCACCCCCCCCCCCCAAACACATATTAGTGTCAAAACCCTAACCAACATAGGTGTTATACCCCCCCTCCACACACATTGGTGTTACCCTACATCCACAAATAGTAGTGTCATCCCCCCAACCAACACTAGTGTGAAACAACAATCCATACACAATATTGTTACCAACCCCACACACACTAGTGTTATCAACAACTTCACACACACTAGTGTTATCAACAACCCCACACACACTAGTGTTATCAACAACCCCACACACACTAGTGTTATCAACAACCCCACACACACTACTGTTATCAACAACTTCACACACACTACTGTTATCAACAACCCCACACACACTACTGTTATCAACAACCCCACACACACTACTGTTATCAACAACCCCACACACACTACTGTTATCAACAACCCCACACACACTACTGTTATCAACAACCCCACACACACTACTGTTATCAACAACCCCACACACACTAGTGTTATCAACAACCCCACACACACTACTGTTATCAACAACCCCACACACACTACTGTTATCAACAACTTCACACACACTAGTGTTATCAACAACCCCACACACACTAGTGTTATCAACAACTTCACACACACTAGTGTTATCAACAACTTCACACACACTAGTGTTATCAACAACCCCACACACACTAGTGATATCAACAACCCCACACACACTACTGTTATCAACAACTTCACACACACTAGTGATATCAACAACCCCACACACACTACTGTTATCAACAACCCCACACACACTACTGTTATCAACAACCCCACACACACTAGTGTTATCAACAACCCCACACACACTACTGTTATCAACAACTTCACACACACTACTGTTATCAACAACCCCACACACACTACTGTTATCAACAACCCCACACACACTACTGTTATCAACAACCCCACACACACTACTGTTATCAACAACCCCACACACACTACTGTTATCAACAACCCCACACACACTAGTGTTATCAACAACCCCACACACACTACTGTTATCAACAACCCCACACACACTACTGTTATCAACAACTTCACACACACTAGTGTTATCAACAACCCCACACACACTAGTGTTATCAACAACTTCACACACTAGTGTTATCAACAACTTCACACACACTAGTGTTATCAACAACTTCACAAACACTAGTGTTATCAACAACTTCACACACTAGTGTTATCAACAACCCCACACACACTAGTGTTATCAACAACTTCACACAATAGTGTTATCAACAACTTCACACACACTACTGTTATCAACAACTTCACACACACTAGTGTTATCAACAACCCCACACACACTAGTGTTATCAACAACTTCACACACTAGTGTTATCAACAACTTCACACACTAGTGTTATCAACAACTTCACACACACTACTGTTATCAACAACCCCACACACACTAGTGTTATCAACAACCCCACACACACTACTGTTATCAACAACTTCACACACACTACTGTTATCAACAACCCCACACACACTACTGTTATCAACAACTTCACACACACTAGTGTTATCAACAACCCCACACACACTACTGTTATCAACAACCCCACACACACTAATGTTATCAACAACCCCACACACACTACTGTTATCAACAACCCCACACACACTACTGTTATCAACAACCCCACACACACTAGTGTTATCAACAACTTCACACACACTACTGTTATCAACAACCCCACACACACTAGTGTTATCAACAACCCCACACACACTAGTGTTATCAACAACCCCACACACACTAGTGTTATCAACAACTTCACAAACACTATTGTTATCAACAACCCCACACACACTAGTGTTATCAACAACTTCACACACACTAGTGTTATCAACAACTTCACACACACTATTGTTATCAACAACTTCACACACACTAGTGTTATCAACAACTTCACACACTACTGTTATCAACAACTTCACACACACTAGTGTTATCAACAACCCCACACACACTACTGTTATCAACAACTTCACACACACTAGTATTATCAACAACTTCACACACACTAGTGTTATCAACAACTTCACACACACTAGTATTATCAACAACTTCACACACACTAGTGTTATCAACAACTTCACACACACTAGTGTTATCAACAACTTCACACACTCTAGTGTTATCAACAACTTCACACACACTAGTGTTATCAACAACTTCACACACACTAGTGTTATCAACAACTTCACACACACTAGTGTTATCAAAAACTTCACACACACTACTGTTATCAACAACTTCACACACACTAGTGTTATCAACAACCCCACACACACTAGTGTTATCAACAACCCCACACACACTAGTGTTATCAACAACCCCACACACACTAGTGTTATCAACAACCCCACACACACTAGTGTTATCAACAACCCCACACACACTAGTGTTATCAACAACTTCACACACACTAGTGTTATCAACAACTTCACACACACTAGTGTTATCAACAACCCCACACACACTAGTGTTATCAACAACCCCACACACACTAGTGTTATCAACAACCCCACACACACTACTGTTATCAACAACTTCACACACACTAGTGTTATCAACAACTCCACACACAATAGTGTTATCAACAACTTCACACACACTAGTGTTATCAACAACCCCACACACACTAGTGTTATCAACAACTTCACACACACTACTGTTATCAACCAGTTCACACACATCAGTGTTATCAACAACTTCACAAACACTACTGTTATCAACAACTTCACACACACCAGTGTTAGCCCAACCTCCACATACAATATTGTTACCCCCCGTCCACACACACTATTGTTACCAACCCATTCACACACACAAGTGTTACCCCCCCACACACACCAGTGTTACCCCCACACACAATATTGTTAGCCCTCTCCACACACTCTAGTGTTACCCACCTCCACACACACTAGTGTTACCCCCACCTCCACAAAAACTAGTGTTACCCCTCTCCATACACACTAGTGTTACCCCCACCCCCACACACACACTAGTATGATCCCCTCTCCACACACTCCTGTGTTAGCCAGAGCTCCACACAGACTAGTATTACCCCATTCCTCAAACACTAGCGTTACACCACTCCACACACAATATTGTTTCCACCCTCCACACACACTAGTGTTACCAACCCCTTCACACACAACAGTGTACCTCCTCCAAACACACTAGTGTTACCAACCCCTTCACACACAACAGTGTACCTCCTCCACACACACTAGTGTTACCAACCCCTTCACACACAACAGTGTACCTCCTCCAAACACACTAGTGTTACCAACCCCTAGTGTTCCATCCCCTCCAAAAACTCTAGTGTTACCCCACCTCCACACAAACAAGTGTCACCCCACCTCCACACACACTAGTGTCACCCCACCCCCACAAAAACTAGTGTCACCCCACCTCCACACACACTAGTGTTATCACCCCTCCACACGCTCTAGTGTTACACCCCATCCATAAGCACCAGTGTGTGTGGATGGGGCGTAACACTAGTGCTTATTACCCCCAAGCACCAGTGTTACCCCCATCCAAACACACTAGTGTTACCCCCCATCCACACACACTAGCCTTACCCCCCCTCCACACACTCTAGTGTTACCCCCCGATCCACACACTACTGTTACCTCCTCTCTACACACTCTAGTGTTACCCCCCGATCCACACACAGTATTGTTACCCCCCCGTCCGTACACACTAGTGTTATCTCCACTCCATACACAGTAGTGTTTCCCCCCCATCCGCACACACTAGTGTTACCCCCCCACACACTCTAGTATTGCACCCCCATAAACATACTCTTGTGTTACCCCATCCACACACACACTAGTGTTAAGAACTAATGTATCTTTCATTTGCTGTCCAACCTTTATTTTTTAGTCAAGTTTATGATTAGTTACTGATTAGATTAGGTGCCTCTCCCAAGATTTCTCCCGACATATTGTTGGCAGCTTGGCTACTTTTCTCGTTGTATAACCACGATTTGTGCCGCTAAATATGCACATTTTCAAACAAACTCTATATGTATTGTGTAATATGATGTTATAGGACTGTCATCTGAAGAAGTTTGAGAAGGTTAGTGAAAAAATTAATATCTTTTGCTGGTTTATTCGTTATCGCTATTGTTGGCCTGAATCAATGCTGTTATGTGGTTGGCTATTGTAGTAAGCTAATATAATGCTATATTGTGTTTTCGCTGTAAAACACTTAAAAAATAGGAAATATTGGCTGGATTCACAAGAACTTTGTCTTTCATTTGCTGTACGCTGTGTATTTTTCAGAAATGTTTTATGATGAGTATTTAGGTAATACACGATGGTCTCTGTAGTTATTCTAGTTGCTTTGGTGAGAGTTGTGATGGTGGCTGCAATGGTAAACTATGATTTATGCCTGAAATATGCACATTTTTCTAACAAAACATATGCTATACAATAAATATGTTATCAGACTGTCATCTGATTAAGTTGTTTCTTGGTTAGTTGCTATTTATATCTTTATTTGGTCAAAATTGTGATAGCTACCTATGCAGGAAAAAAAAAAAGTTGTGTCTTTTGCTATCGTGGTTAGCTAATAGATTTACATATTGTGTCTTCCCTGTAAAACATTTGAAAAATCAGAAATGATGGCTGGATTCACAAGATGTGTATCTTTCATCTGGTGTCTTGGACTTGTGATTTAATGATATTTAGAGATGCTACTATTTACTTGTGACGCTATGCAAGGCTATGCTAGTCAGCTTTTTTACTGATGGGGGTGCTCCCGGATCCGGGATTGTGATGAAGTAGAAGAACCTCTACCGCTTCTCTCTCCCGGATCCGGGATCCTCCTCATCAAAAAAGCTGACTAGCATAGCCTAGCCTAACGAGACAGGGATATCATATAATATAATTTTCATGAAATCACAAGTCCAATACAGCAAATGAAAGATAAACATCTTGTGAATCCAGCCATCATTTCCGATTTTTAAAATGTTTTACAGCGAAAACACAATATGTATTTCTATTAGCTAACCACAATAGCCAAACACACAACCGCATATTTTCACCATGTTTCCACCGCATAGGTAGCTTTCACAAAACCGACAAAATAGAGATAAAATTAGTCACTAACCAACAAACAACTTCATCAGATGACAGTCTTATAACATGTTATACAATACATTTATGTTTTGTTCGAAAATGTGCATATTTGAGGTATAAATCATAGTTTTACATTGCAGCTACCATCAAAATAGCACCAAAGCAGCCAGAATAATTGCAGAGAGCAATGTGAAATATATAAATACTCATCATAAAACATTTATAAAAAATACATGGTGTACAGCGAATGAAAGATGAACATCTTGTGAATCCAGCCAATATTTCCTATTTTTTAAGTGTTTTACAGCAAAAATACAATATAGAATTATATTAGCTTACCACAATAGCCAAACACACAAACACATTTATTCACCGTAAAGGTAGCTTTT
The DNA here is from genome assembly GCF_029448725.1 of Salvelinus fontinalis. NCBI lineage: Eukaryota > Metazoa > Chordata > Actinopteri > Salmoniformes > Salmonidae > Salvelinus > Salvelinus fontinalis. The sequence goes on along the minus strand of NC_074665.1, from coordinate 87,253,724 downwards.
GCAAAAACCAGCAAAATATATAAAATGAATCACTAACCTTTGGACAACTTCATCAGATGACAGTCTTATAACATCATGTTATACAATACATTTATGTTTTGTTTGAAAATGTGCATATTTAAAGCAGCAAATCGTGGTTATACATTGTGAATACGTAGCAACATTTTCCCAGAATGGCCGGAGATATTTTGGACACTCACCTAATCTGACCAAAGAACTCATCATAAACTTTACATAAAAATACTTGTTGTATAGCAAATGAAAGATACACTGGTTCTTAATGCAACCGCTGTGTTAGATTTTTAAATAGAACTTTACTACAACATACAAATACATTATTGTGAGACAGCGCTCACATATTCTCCGCCCTGTTGGATTCTACATATTCCACATAAATACGAAATAACATCATAAATGTTTTCTTACTTTTGCTGAGCTTCCATTAGAATGTTGTACAAGGAGTCCTATTTCTAGAATAAATCGTTGTTTGGTTTTAGAATGTCCATTTCTTCTGTTGAATTCGCGCCACAATGCTAGCCAAGGTTACTAACATTCCCACCCTCTCTTGGCGCAAAGAACGGAAAACTCCAAAAGTCCCAATAAACGCTGAATAAACTGATAAAACTAGGTTGAAAAAAACTACTTTATGATGTTATTATAATATGTATCAAATAAAATCAGGGCCAGAGATATTTGCCGTGTACACCGAACGCTTTTCAGAAGACAATGTCGAGCTCCCCTGCGCGCCTTCGAGGACAAAGAAAATACCGGACCTGTCACTCCAAAAGCTCTTGTTCGACCTCAGATCAAGCTAGACACCCCATTCCACCTTCCACTGCCTGTTGACATCTAGTGGAAGGCGTATGAAGTGCATGCATATCGATAAATACAAGCCTGTTGAATAGGCAGGCCCTGAAACACAGCCTCGTTTTCAGATTTTTCACTTCCTGTATGGAAGTTTGCTGCCAAATGAGTTCTGTTGTACTCACAGATATAATTCAAACAGTTTTAGAAACTTGAGAGTGTTTACTATCCAATAGTAATAATAATATGCATATTGTATGATCTAGAATAGAGTACGAGGCCGTTTAAATTGGAAATGATTTTTTCCAAAGTGAAAACAGCGCCCCCCTATTGACAAGAAGTTTTAAGCACCAGCTTTCAGAGCAGCTCACAGATCCCTGCACCTGTACATAGCTCATCTGTAAATAGCCCATCCAATCTACCTCATCCCCATACTGAATTGATTTATTTATCCTGTCTAGCCCCAGCGTTCCGCTAGTGGAACTCCTCCCACATTCCACTGAAAAGGCAGAGCGCGAAATTCAAAAAATATATTTTTTTGAAATATTTAAGTTTCACACATTAACAAGTCCAATACAGCAAATTAAAGATACACATCTTGTGAATCCAGTCAACATGTCCGATTTTTTTAATGTTTTACAGCGAAAACAGCACGTATATTTATGTTAGCTCACCACCAAATACAAAGAAGGACAGACATTTTTCACAGCACAGGTAGCATGCACAAAGCCAACCAAACTAACCAAGAACCAACCAAACTAACCAAGAAACAATTTCATCAAATGACAGTCTTATAACATGTTACACAATAAATCTATGTTTTGTTCGAAAAATGTGCATATTTGAGGTATAAATCATAGTTTTACATTGCAGCTACCATCACAGCTACCGTCAAAAATAGCACCGAAGCAGCCAGAGTAATTATAGAGACCAACATGGAATACCTAAAACTCATCATAAAACATTTCTGAAAAATGCATAGTGTACAGCAAATGAAAGACAAGCATCTTGTGAATCCAGCCAATATTTCAGATTTTTTTAAGTGTTTTACAGCGAAAACACAATATAGCATTATATTAGCTTACTACAATAGCCAAACACACAACCGCATTCATTCATCAAGGCACGTTAGCGATAGCAATAGGCACGTTAGCGTTAGCGAATAAACCAGCAAAATATATTAATTTTCACTAACCTTCATAAATCTTCCTCAGATGACAGTCCTATAACATCAGGTTATACATACACTTATGTTTTGTTCGAAAATGTGCATATTTAGAGCTGAAATCAGTGGTTATCCATTATGCTAACGTAGCTTCTTTTTCCCAGAATGTGCGGATATTTCTATTAGACTCTCACCTATTCTGACCAAATAGCTATTCATAAACATCATAAAAAAATACATGTTGTATAGGAAATGATAGATCTACTAGTTCTTAATGCAATCGCCGTGTTAGAATTCTAAAAATAACTTCATTACCACATAAGGCTTACGTTATGTTGACCTAGTACCCAAAACCTGGGCGCAAAACTACTAGTACACAGTTCGACAGATATATGAAATAGCATCACAAAATGTTTCTTACTTTTGGTGATCTTCCATCAGAATGTTGGACAAGGGGTCCTTTGTCCAGAACAGTCGTTGTTTGGATTTAGAACATCGTTTTTCCCTCTTGAATTAGCAAGCACACTGGCTAAGTGGCTCGAAGCTCTCCTTTCTGAACAAAGGCACACAACGCAACACGCCTAACGTCCTGAATTTTTTAAAATAATCTAATAAAACTATATTGAAAAAACATACTTTAAGATGATATTGTGACATGTATCAAATAAAATCAAAGCCGGAGATAGTAGTCGCCCATAACGACGGCTTTTCAGAAGGCAATTCCAGGTCCATCTGCGCGCTCTCCAGAAAACAGGAAATTGATGACTCGTCGTGCCAAGATGATATATTTCACCTCAGACCAAGATAAACACTTCATTTTTTCTCTCACTTCATCTTGACATCTAGGGGAAGGTGTATGACGTGCATGTATACTCATACGTGTCATGCCCATTTATAGGCAGGCCCTTGAACAGAGCATAATTTTCAGACTTTACACTTCCTGGTCAGAAAGTGTGCTGCCAAATGAGTTCTGTTTTACTCACAGACAAAATTCAAACGGTTTTAGAAACTAGAGAGTGTTTTCTATCCAATAGTAATAATAATATGCATATTGTACGAGCAAGAATAGAGTACGAGACCGTTTAAATTGGGCATGTTTTTCCCCCATAGTGTAAATAGCGCCCTCTATCCTCATCAGGTTATCTTGCTCCTTTGCACCCCAGTATCTCTACTTGCACATTCATCTTCTGCACATCTATCACTCCAGTGTTTAATTTGTATATAGTAATTGCCTGTTTATTGCCTTACCTCCATTATCTTACCTCATTTGCACACACTGTATATATACTTTTTCTACTGTATTATTGACTGTATGTTTGTTCATTCCATGTGTAACTCTGTGTTGTTGCATGTGTCGAACTGCTTTGCTTTATCTTGGCCAGGTCGCAGTTGTAAATGAGAACTTGTTCTCAACTAGCCTACCTGGTTAAATAAAGGTGAAAAATAAAATCCATAGACACTGGTGTTACCTGCCCCTTATTCACACACACAAGTGTTACCTCCATCCACAAACACTAGTGTTACTCCCCGCCACACACTCTAGTGTTACCCTACTCCACACACACTAGTGTTAACCCCCCTCCACTCACACTAGTTTTACCACCCCTCCTCACACACTAGTGTTAACACCCCCACCTCCGCACACACTAATTTTACTCCCAGTTCACACAGACTAGTGTTGCCCCCCCTTCACACTGGTGTTACCCACCCCTTCACACACACTCGTGTCACCCACCCAACCAACACTAGTGTTACCCCCCATCCACACACTCTAGTTTTACCCCCCTTCTACACACATTAGTGTTATCCCCCATCCACACACATTAGTGTTACCCCCCCTCCACACACAATAGTGTTACCCCCCATCCACACACAATAGTGTTACCCCCCTCCACACACACTAGTGTTACCCCCCATCCACACACACTAGTGTTACCCCCCATCCACACACACTAGTGTTACCCCCCATCCACACACACTAGTGCTACCCCCCATCCACACACAATAGTTTTACACTCCTGTTGTACCCCCCCACACATTCTAGTGTTAACCCCCTCCACACACACTAGTATTACCCACTTCACACAATGTAGTATTACCCCCCCTTCACACACACTAGTGTTAACCCCCCCAACACACTCTAGTGTTAACCCCCCCACACATTCTAGTGTTAACCCCCTCCACACACACTAGTATTACCCACTTCACACAATGTAGTATTACCCCCCCTCAACACACTCTAGTGTTAACCCCCTCAACACACACTAGTATTAACCCCCTCAACACACTCTAGTGTTAACCCCCTCAACACACTCTAGTGTTAACCCCCTCAACACACACTAGTATTAACCCCCTCAACACACTCTAGTGTTAACCCCCTCAACACACTCTAGTGTTAACCCCCTCAACACACACTAGTATTAACCCCCCCAACACACTCTACTGTTAACCCCCTCAACACACACTAGTGTTAACCCCCTCAACACACTCTAGTGTTAACCCCCTCAACACACTCTAGTGTTAACCCCCTCAACACACACTAGTGTTAACCCCCCCAACACACTCTAGTGTTAACCCCCTCAACACACACTAGTGTTAACCCCCTCAACACACTCTAGTGTTAACCCCCTCAACACACTCTAGTGTTAACCCCCTCAACACACACTAGTGTTAACCCCCTCAACACACACTAGTGTTAACCCCCTCAACACACACTAGTGTTAACCCCCTCAACACACTCTAGTGTTAACCCCCTCAACACACACTAGTGTTAACCCCCTCAACACACACTAGTGTTAACCCCCTCAACACACACTAGTGTTAACCCCCTCAACACACACTAGTGTTAACCCCCTCAACACACACTAATGTTACCACCCCTCCACAAACTCTAGTGTTACCCCCTCCACACACAATAGTTTCACCCCCATCCACAAACACTAGTGTTACATCCCCCTCTACACAGTAGTGTTACCCCCCCATCCACACACACTAGTGTTAACACCCCTCCACACACTCTACTGTTATTTCCCCTCCTCCCTTCCACACACACTAGCGTTAACCCCCACATTTATACACAGTAGCGTTACCCCCCCCACCACACACACACTAGCGTTAACTTCTATTTCCTCCCAATCCTGGGTCCGGGAGCACCCCCATCAGTAAAAAAGCTGACTAGCATAGCCTAGCATAGCGTCACAAGTAAATAGTAGCATCTAAATATCATTAAATCACAAGTCCAAGACACCAGATGAAAGATACACATCTTGTGAATCCAGCCATCATTTCTGATTTTTTAAATGTTTTACAGGGAAGACACAATATGTAAATCTATTAGCTAACCACGTTAGCAAAAGACACCACTTTTTTTACTCCACCATTTTTTTCCTGCATAGGTAGCTATCACGATTTCGACCAAATAAAGATATAAATAGCCACTAACCAACAAACAACTTCATCAGATGACAGTCTGATAACATATTTATTGTATAGCATATGTTTTGTTAGAAAAATGTGCATATTTCAGGTATAAATCATAGTTTACCATTGCAGCCACCATCACAACTCTCACCAAAGCAACTAGAATAACTACAGAGACCATCGTGTATTACATAATTACTCATCATAAAACATTTCTTAAAAATACACAGCGTACAACAAATGAAAGACAAACATCTTGTGAATCCAGCCAATATTTCAGATTTTTTAAGTGTTTTACAGCAAAAACACAATATAGCATTATATTAGCTTACTACAATAGCCAGAAACACACGCCATTTACCAGCAGCAAAGGTTAGCGATCGTAACAAACAGGCAAAAGATATATAATTTTTGACTAACCTTCATAAACTTCTTCAGATGACAGTCCTGTAACATCATATTACACAATGCATATAGGGTTTGTTCGAACATGTGCATATTTAGCGGCACAAATCGTGGTTATACAATGTGATTAGTGGCCAAACTTCAAGCAATCTGTCCGGCGCCATCTTGGAGAGGCACCTATTCTAATCGATAAGTAATCATAAACTTGACTAAAAAAATACAGGTTGGACAGCAAATGAAAGATACATTAGTTCTTAATGCAACCGCTGTGTTAGATTTTTAAAATTAACATTACTAAGCATACAATGTGCGCTAAAGCGAGACCGCACCGAAATTCATGGCGGAATAATTATTTGACATTTGTCAACATAAATACGAATTAACAGCATAAAGACTGCTTAATATTTGCTGAGCTTCCATCAGAATCTTGGGCAAGGTGTCCTTTCTCCAGAACAATCGTCTTTTGGTTGAAAGATGTCCTCTTCTCCTGTAGAAATAGCAGCTAACGCTAGCCATCCACCGGAGAGGTGTCCAACTCGTGATAGCGCAAGACAAAGAAATTCCAGAAAATCGCAATAAACTGATATAAACTGCTATAAGTCTGTTTAAATTAACTACCTTATGAAGTTTTTAACTTCTTGAGAATACAGGGGGTGCTGTTTTGGCATTAGCATAATTTCCTCTACAGATTAAACTGCCTCTTATTCAATTATTGCTCTTACTATATGCATATAATTAATACCATTGGATAGAAAACAATCTATAGTTTCTAAAACCGTTTCAATTTTGTCTCTGAGTGAAACAGAAGTCATTTGACAGCACTTTCCCTGACCAAGAAGAAGAATGCAAGATGTGTATGCTCGCTTCAACGCTCTGCCTATATATGGTCACGCCACCTATGACCCGAAACACACTTCATTCGTCTTCCTCTGGGTGTCAAGAGGACGTCAGAGGAGACATTTTTTGTTTATCTTGTACTGACGTGAAATAAGACCTATTTCTTTGGCGTGACCGACAACTTCCGGTTCTCTGAATCGCGCTATTTGGAGGTGCGATTGTCTACTGTTTTGCTGCCGTTACGGATGAAAACTATCTCCGTCTCGAAGTTTGTTTGATACATGTGACCATATCATCTTAATGTATGTTTTTTCAATATAGTTTAATCAGATTATTTGAATTTTTTCGGGAGTTTTGCCGTGTTCCGTTCTGTGAGTTTTTTTACTTTGGACAGAACCGTGCCAGTCGATGAAGAGGGAAAGTTGCCATTATGAATGGATTGAACGACTCATCAGGACTAAGGACACCTTGATCAACATTCTGATGAAAGATCAGCAATAGTAAGACCCAATTTACGATGTTATTTCATATATCTGTCGTGCATGTGAACTGGTCGGGGGCGCCCAGCTGGTTCTGGCTGGCGTGGCTATGCTAATTTAGCGCTACATTTTGTTTTCGCTATAAAACATTTAATAAATCTGAAATATTGTTTGGATTCACCAGATGTTGGGCTTTCAATATCTGTACGCTGTGTATTTTTTCTGAAATGTTTTAAGACAAGTAATTAGTTATATGACGTTGGTCTCTGTAATTGTTCTGGCTGCGTCGGCACTATTTCAGATTGCAGCTGCAATGTAGAACTGTGATTTATACCTGAAAAATGCACATTTTTCAAAAAAAAACTATGCTATACCATAAATATGTTATCAGACTGTCATCTTATGAAGTTGTTTCTTGGTTAGTGGCTATATATATTTTTATTTAGTCGAATTAGTAATAGCTACTGACGCAGGAAAAAACTGTTGGAGTAAAAAAATTGTGTCTTTTGCTAACGTGTTTAGCTAATAGATTTACATATTTTGTCTTCCCTGTAAAACATTATAAAAATCTGAAATGGTGGCTTAATTCACAGGATCTGTATCTTTCATTAGGTGTCTTGGACTTGTGATTTAATGATATTTAGATGCTACTATTTAATTGTGACGCTATGCTAGGCTATGCTACTCAGTGTGGGGGGGTGCTCAGTAGAGGTTAAGACAAAAATCAAATTAAATCAGAGCCGGAGATATAGAACTGCTAAAACGAAAGCTTTTCAGGACGCCATTGTGATGTCCCTCTTGCGCCAGGCGCCCTGTTGAAAAGAACGGTACTTCCGTTCCATGAGCTTTTATAGTGCCCCAGATGGTGCAATCCACTCCATTCAAATTCTCACCGCTTACTGACATCTAGAGGAAGGCGTATGCAGTTTATGTAGCCCCATAGCTTACATGGGGACTTATAAACTGACCCTAGAACAGGGACCTCGATTTCAGAAATCTCACTTCCTGACAGGAAGTGTGGTGCAGAATGAGTTCTGTTTCACTCAGAGAAATAATTCAAACGGTTTTAGAAACTAGAGAGTGTTTTCTATCCAATACTAATAATAATATGCATATTGTACGAGCAAGAATTGAGTAAGAGGCAGCTTAATTTGGGAACAAATTTTTACAAAGTCGAAATTGCGCCCCCCCTATTGACAAAAGGTTAACCCCCTCCACACAAACTAGTGTTACCACCCCTCCACACACATTCGTGTTACCCCCTCTCCACACACACTGGTGTTACCCCCCCTTCACACATTCTAGTGTTGCCCCCCCACACACTCTAGTGTTTCCCCCCAATCCACACTCAGTAGTGTTACCCTCCCTCCACACACTAGTGTTGCCCCTCCTCCACACACTCTAGTGTTGCCCCATCTCCTTTCCACACACACTAGGATTACCCCCCCATCCACACACACTAGTGTTAGCCCCCTCAACACACACTAGTGTTAGCCCCCTCAACACACACTAGTGTTAACCCCCTCCTCACACACTAGTGCTATACCCCTCCACACACACTAGTGTTACAGAAAGCCTTTTTATTTAAAGTTAAAGGGTACTGTTTGCTAGCTAGCTAACATTAGCTGGCTGGCTCGCTACTTAACGTCACGTGTATGATCTTATTATTCGTATCTCAGAGCCATTTGCTTGGCTAGTTATAGACTAATGTTAGCTAACTAACATGTAATCTGGTTGGTTAGCTACCTTGAGATTCATGCAGGGTAGTAATGTCATGAGTTGGGATTGTGGTTCATTGTTTACCTAGCTAGCTAGCTCCATGTCTTAACAAAAGACTCCACTATGCAAGTAACCATTTTGTGTGCATTTGTAAATTCAGTCTGGCTATCTACTCCGATTTCAGAGCCCTCTCGTCTGTGTGTGCCAAAGGGCAGAATAAATGATGAATTTACGAACGCTCAACATCCGTTGAATATGGCCCGGTTTCAGTAAACAACAGCAAACAAGCCTTACTAAATTGTTACAAGTAAGCACAGTTGTCGTCACCAATGCTCTGGATAACATGAAAACAGCCAACCTCCTCTGCTAAGTTGAGTAAAATGGTCAGAGTTTGGGTGGGGGCTAAAGCTTAAGAGGGTGTGAACGATGCTGAATGGTTGTAGACAAAGACGAGCTCTCCAGTAGGTACCAAACATTCAAAGGCCATTTTCTCAAAAGTGAATTTACAAGTTTCTCAACTTTCAAAGCATAGTTACTTTCCCATTGTTCATCAGATGCAGTGTATGAAATACCATTTTGTAACTCTGTGTCTCTGCTTTTATCCAATGTAAAAAACACAATTTCAAATGTTGCTACGAACTGAGCCTGCACAGACTGCGAAAAACAACAGTAAACGGAATAAGATGTTTACATGCCACAGTATCCCATCTAAGATCAGCATATGTCAGGCATTTTATGTAGGTTTCTCATAACCAGCATACAAGCTTTTTCAGGTTAAAGTAAAGGGGATATGATGTTTATATGCATCAACTCAAAAACAGAATACTTGAGTATCCAAAATAATAACGGGATATTGGTGTGCATGTAAACGTGGTTACTGCTCGCTCTAGCCTGTCCTGAGGAACCAATGCACTCACTGGGAGTCTGGGCTGCATCATGTTAGAGCTCCACTCATGCTGGCTGTAACCTGTTCTAAGGAACCACTGCTCTCACTCGTAGTCTGGGCTGCATCACCACTTACACCTGAATAATGCAACACGGCATGTAGACATGTTGAAGCTGTCCATTACTGTTCGCAAAACACTGTCCATTATAAGTTAGAACACTTTACAATGCAAGATACCGGTAGCTTCCGGCTTTGTAGGGTAACTTTCCTTGCTAGCTAACAGCTGAAGCTAATATCAATTCAATACCCTAGTACCTCGTTTGTGAGACCATAATGAAAAACATTGCTGACTTCAAAGATGATTGTCATCAAAACCTTTATTAATTCACTTCGTCTCCCCCGCCTCCCCTCTCTCCAAGTCGAGATCATCTTTGCTCCAGCTTTGAACTTACTGTGTGTGTGAATGATATCATTAAAGAGACAGCGCACACTTTTATGAAAGAATAGATTGCTTCTTCCATGCAAATGTTGTTGATCAGTACAATAAAATAAGTCCCGAAGGGATTATTTTTTTTTTCATCTGTAGCCCCATACATTCACCTGTATTGTGAATAGGCCTAGGCTACATCTTGATTTATCCAGTTTATTATTAGAGATTTACCAAATAAATGTTTACCATTGTGTTGTTATATAGTTGGTATGTATATTTATATATTGGTAATAAGCTAAGTCAAATTCATTGTATTATTGTATGATGGATTAATTATTGCATACATTAAAAATTAAAACACTTCTTCGAATGTGATGATATTGAACTCAAAAGATCTGTCTGGATCAAGTGCCATTCTGTGACTTTGGATAATACTTGTTTTGTTGCCGTGGTATCATTTTGGTATTGTTTTGGTTTTGAGTATAGTGATACTAAACCTGGTATCGAAGTAAAAATTCTGGTATCATGAAAATACTCACACACACACGCACGCACGCACGCACGCACGCACGCACGCACGCACGCACGCACGCACGCACACACACACACACACACACACACACACACACACACACACACACACACACACACACACACACACACAGGAGAGGTGAGGAAAGTAGACGAGAGGAGAGGGGAGTAGAGGGGAGGGGAGGGAAGGGGAGGAGAGGAGACAGGGCTTTATTATTTGTTGCTGTGGTTCAAACAGACAATGGGTGTAAGGATGCTCCACTTTGAAGAACTCCCTGGTGTAGATATAGAAGGGGTTACAGGTTGGCGATTTTAGTCTTGGTGTAGGGGATATTGAAATGGACATGCACATGATTCATGTAGATCATCAAGGATCTCAGCCACCTGAGCCATGGCCTGTTCACCCTGCTACCATCTAGCAGACAGACACAGTACAGGTGCATCAAAGCTGGGACTGAGGGACAGAAAAACAGATTTTATCTCCAGGCCATCAGAATGTTAAATTGTCACCACTACCTGACCTCCGCCCAATACCCTGCACTGAACTCGGTCACTGTTACTAGCCGGCTACCACCCGGCAGTCTACCCTGCACCTTAGAGACTGCTGCCCTATGTATATAGTCATGGCACACTGTCACATTAATAATGTTGATGTACTGTTTTACACACTTTTTGTCACGACTTCCGCCGAAGTCGGTCCCTCTCCTTGTTCGGCCGGCGTTCGGCGGTCAACGTCACCGGCCTTCTAGCCATCGCGATCCACTTTTCATTTTCCATTTGTTTTGTCTTTGTTTTACACACCTGGTTTCAATTCTCCAATTACATGTTCATTATTTAACCCTCTGTTTTCCCCATGGTTTTTGTGCGTGATTGTTTTATGTATGTTCGGTCCGTTATTGTGGGCTCAGTATTACGACATGTTATTGGAATATTTGAGTAAAGTTACTTGTGTTACTGATCTCTGCTGTCCTGTGCCTGACTCCTCTGCACCAGCTACAACCAGACCACTACACTTTATATGATTACTGAATGTCCAAAACATTAGGAACATCTGCTCTTTCCGTGACATAGACTGACCAGGTGAATCCAGGTGAAATGACGTAATTTCCTGTCACAACTTGTGGACTAGTTTACGTGCTGCTGTGAGTTTAGTGGCTAGACTTACTTTTCTACCTCCCAACTTTACCGTTTTTACTTTTTAATTACCGTTTTATATTTAAATGTTTTCCCTCGCTCTACATTTTTCATTCATCTTTTTCACCCCGGATGCTTTATCTGGACATGGTTCTACAAGACCTCCACCAGCCGAAGCTAAGTAGTAACATTAACATTATGCCTTCTAATTGCAGTTGCAGTACTCAAAATATACAGGAGAACTATTGCCTTATGGTGAGGAGAGCCGTGCTCCAAGCCCAGCTTCAGACGCAATTATTAGGCAAGGGTCATTTAAGTGTAGGAAAGGATGGAACAGCGGCTGTGCCACCAATAAGTACAGATAGTAGTATAAATCCCCTCGCACAGTCCCCGCAGCCAGACAATTGTCTCATGGCTTCTGGAAGGAAATGCTGTAGGAATGCTCAACCGATCTCACTCATTTAGCGGAAATAAAATTCCAACTGGTTCTCCCCACTAAGCTACGAGTTGGAGTCAGAGGCCGAGCCTTCTCTGGTCTCTCCTCCACCCGTTATGGGGTATGAGACGCTGAAGCCTCCCACCATTAGCTCTGACAAATTGAAAACCCTAGTCATTGGCGACTCGACGTTAAGGCTAATCTGAAGAAGGTGCTGGCTAAGGCTAAAACTTGCGAGTGTAGAGAGTATAGGGATATTGTTATCTACGTCGGCACCAACAATGTTAGGATGAAACAGTCAGAGGTCACCAAGCGCAACATAGCCTCAGCGTGCAAATAAGCTAGAAAGATGTGTCGGCATCGAGTAATTGTCTCTGGTTCTCTCCCAGGTACGGGGGTGTGATGAGCTCTACAGCAGAGTCTCACAACTCAATCTCTGGTTGAAAACTGTTTTCTGCCCCTCCCAAAAGATAGAATTTGTAGAAAATTGGCCCTCTTTCTGGGACTCACCCACAAACATGACCAAGCCTGGCCTGCTGAGGCGTGCTGGAATCCATCCTAGCTGGAGGGATGCCTCATCTTATCTACCAACATAGCACGGGCCCCAACTCCTCTAGCTCCACAATGAGATAGGGTGCAGGCCGGGCAGCAGGCCGTTAGCCAGCCTGCCAGTTTAGTGGAGTCTGCAACAAGCACAGTCAGTGTAGTCAGCTCAACTATCCATGTTGAGACTGTGTCTGTGCCTCAATCTACGTTGGGCTAACTAAACATGGTGGTGTTCGCCTTAGCAATCTCACTGGAATAAAGACCTCCATTCCTGTCATTATTGCAAAAGATTGTGATATCTCACATCTCAAAATAGGGCTACTTAATGTTAGATCCCTCACTTCAAAGGCATTCATAGTCATTGAACTAATCACTGATTATAATCTTGATGTGATTGGCCTGACTGAAACATGGCTTAAGCCTGATGAATTTACTGTGTTAAATGAGGCATCTCCTCCTGGTTACGCTAGTGGCCATACCCCCCGCGTATCCCGCAAAGGTGGAGGTGTTGCTAACATTTACACTAGCACATTTACAAAAAAAAGAGATGACAGGCCTCCTGGGCCGTATACAGCGTTCCTCACTGAGTTCCCTGAATTCCTATCAGACCTTGTAGTCATGGCAGATAATATTCACATTTTTGGTGACTTTAACATTCACGTGGAAAAGTCCACAGACCCACTCCAAAAGGCTTTTTGGATCTTAATGTTTTTCCTCATAATCCTGGACTGTTGGACCACCATTTTATTACATTTACAATCACAACAAATAATCTGCTCAGACCCCAACCAAGGATCATCAAAAGCCGTGCTATACATTCTCAGACAACCCAAAGATTCCTAGATGCCCAGACTCCCTCCACCTACCCAAGGATGTCAGAGTATAACAATCTGTGAACTACCTAACTGAGAAACTTAATTTAACTTTGCTTAATACCCTAGATGCTGTCACACCCCTTAAACCTGTTGGGGATGGGGGCGCTGTTTAGACTATTTATGCTAATTGGGTAATTTTTGAAACGGCTTCCCACAAAATCCTTGATCGTACAATATGCATATTATTATTATTGGATAGAAAACAGTCTATAGTTTCTATAGGAGTTGAAATTTTGTCTCTAAGTGGAACAGAGCCCATTCTACAGCAATTTCCCTGACATGGATTCAGATTTCAGAAATGTTGGCCACTGTTCTGAAGTCAGTTAAAAGGGCACTGATATTGCTATGACTATACGGACACTTCTTACGTCTTCCCCTGGATGCCTTTACGTGATGACGATTCCAATGGGGTCGATTGCGCGTTCACAGGCCCTATAAATCAAAAAACCCTGTAGCTAGCAAGTCTTTCCTTGCTGCGTAACGCGCGTGCTGGACACCGACCCGCTCCTGTTCCAAGCGTTAGTTTAGCCTGTTATATTTCTCCGGTCATCTTTTCACTCGTTATAGGAGTTACAAACATCATAAGGTAGTTAATTTAAAGCGTTTTATAGCAATTTATATCCGTTTAGTGCGATTTTGGGACATTTATTTTTGAAACGATGTGAATAGTTGGGCACGCTTTTCAGTTCATCCCGAACGCAGTTGGCATTTCCACATGGCAAGAGGACAGCTTTCCACCAAAAGACGATTTCTCCCAAGAAAGGATCCTTTGCCCAAGATACTGATGGAAGAACAGCTCAAGGTAGGACATTTTTATTATGATAAATCGTGTTTCTGTCGAAACATTTTAGTGGCTTAGGACGCCATGTTTTTTGACGTAGCTTCGCTTGGCGCAAACTGTATTGAAAAGTAAGGATAAATTAAAAAATGTAATTCCGCAATTGTATTAAGAATTAAATTGTCTATCAATCCCTGTCCACCCTATATTTTTTAGTCACGTTTATGAGTATTTATGTATAAGAGTAGATCACTGTCTAAGTGGCGCAAGGACATATTCTGACCAGCTGAGTTACATTTCACATTGTCTAACCATGATTTTGGTGGCTAAATATAAACGTTTTCGATCAAACTCTATATGCATTGTGTAATATGATGTTACAGGAGTGTCATCTGAAGAATTCTGAGAAGGTTAGTGAAAAAATTAATATCTTTTGGCGATGTTGACTTTTATCGCTCACTTTGGCTAGAATCAATGCTGGGCTGCTATGTGGTATGTGCTATGCTAATATAACGATTTATTGTGTTTTCGCTGTAAGACACTTAGAAAATCTGAAATATTGTCTGTATTCACAGGATCTGTGTCTTTCGATTCGTGTATGCTGTGTATTTTTACGAAATGTTTGATGATTAGTAAGTAGGTAAACACGTTGCTCTAAGTAGTTTTTCTATTCCATTTGTGACGGTGGGTGCAATTGTAACCTATGCCATCTACCTGAAATATGCACTTTTTTCTAACAAAACCTATCCCATACCATAAATATGTTATCAGACTGTCATCTAATGAGTTTTTTTGTTGGTTAGGGGCTATAAATATCTTAGTTTAGCCGAATTGGTGATGGCTACTGGTGTTGGTGGACAAATAAAAGATGGTGGATTATGCTAATGTATTTTTAGGTAATAGATGTACATCTTTACATATTGTGTCTTCCCTGTAAAACATTTTAAAAATCGGACATGTTGACTGGATTCACAAGATCTGTGTCTTTCATTAGCTGTATTGGACTTTAATGTGTGAAAGTTAAATATTTTAAAAAAATATTTTTTTTGAATTTCGCGGCACTGGTTTTTCAGTGGGGGGGGGGGGGGGGGTGTGCCGCTAGCGCCACGCTGATCCTAGACAGGTTAAAACAAAACAAAAATTTGTCATAAGAAACTAGCTCCCTGGTATACAGAAAAAACCCAAGCCCTGAAGCAAGCTTCCAGAAAATTGGAACGGAAATGGCGCTTCACCAAACTGGAAGTCTTTCAATTAGCTTGGAAAGACAATTCCGTGGAATATCGAAGAGCCCTTACTGCTGCTCGATCATCGTATTTTTCCAACTTAATTGGGGAGAATAAGAACAATCCAACATTTATTTTTGACACTGTCTCAAAGCTAACTAAAAAGCAGCATTCCCCAAGAGAGGATGGCTTTCACTTCAGCAGCGATAAATTCATAAACCTCTTTGATGAAAAAATCATGATCATTAGAAAGCAAATTACAGACACCTCTTTAAACTTCACTAAGGTAGGGGGCACTATTTTCAATTCCGAATGAAAAGCGTGCCCAAAGTAAACTGCCTGCTACTCAGGCCCAGAAGCTAGGATATGCATATAATTGGTAGATTCGGTTAGATGACACTCTAAAGTTTCCAAAACTGTTAAAAATAATGTATGTGAGTATAACAGAACTGATTTGCAGGTGAAAACCTGAGAAAAACATTTTTGAAAAAGCTGTTGCGTAGTGACTCACTGCCTTCCTGAAGACAACCAATGTATTCGAAACGCTTGAGTCTGGTTTTAGACCCCATCATAGCACTGAGACTGCACTCGTGATGGTGGTAAAATACATTTTATTAGAGTCATACCAAGGCTCTGCATCTGTCCTCCTGCTTCTAGACCTTAGTGCTGCTTTTGATACAATTGATCACCACATTATTTTGGAGAGATTGAAAACCCAAATTGGTCTACACGGACAAGTTCTGGCCTGATTTAGATCTTGTCTGTTAGAAAGATATCAGTTTGTCTCTGTAGATGGTTTTTCCTCAAATCAACTGTAAACTGTTTCGGTGTTCCTCAAGGCTCTGTTTTAGGACTTCTATTGTTTTCACTATATATTTGACCTCTTTGTGATGTAATTCGGAAACATAATGTTAACCTGTCTAGGATCAGCGTGGCGCTAGCGGCACTCCCCCCCCCCCCCCACTGAAAAACCAGTGCCGCGAAATTCAAAAAAAATATTTTTTTTAAATATTTAACTTTCACACATTAAAGTCCAATACAGCTAATGAAAGACACAGATCTTATGAATCCAGTCAACATTTCCGATTTTTAAAATGTTTTACAGGGAAGACACAATATGTAAAGATGTACATCTATTACCTAAAAACACATTAGCATAATCCACCATCTTTTATTTGTCCACCAACACCAGTAGCCATCACCAATTCGGCTAAACTAAGATATTTATAGCCCCTAACCAACAAAAAAACTCATTAGATGACAGTCTGATAACATATTTATGGTATGGGATAGGTTTTGTTAGAAAAAAGTGCATATTTCAGGTATATGGCATAGTTTACAATTGCACCCACCATCACAAATGGACTAGAATAATTACAATGAGCAACGTGTTTACCTAACTACTAATCATCAAACATTTCGTAAAAATACACAGCATACACGAATCGAAAGACACAGATCCTGTGAATACAGACAATATTTCAGATTTTCTAAGTGTCTTACAGCGAAAACACAATAAATCGTTATATTAGCTTAGCACATAGCAATTAGCAGCCCAGCATTGATTCTAGCCAAAGTGAGCGATAAAAGTCAACATCGCCAAAAGATATTAATTTTTTCACTAACCTTCTCAGAATTCTTCCGATGACACTCCTGTAACATCACATTACAACATGCATATACAGTTTGATCGAAAATGTTTATATTTAGCCACCAAAATCATGGTTAGACAATGTGAAATGTAGACAAGCTGGTAAAGAAAACGTCCTTGCGCCACTTAGACAGTGATCTACTCTTATACATAAATACTCATAAACGTGACTAAAAAATATAGGGTGGACAGGGATTGATAGACAATTTAATTCTTAATACAATTGCGTTATTACATTTTTTAATTTATCCTTACTTTTCAATACAGTTTGCGCCAAGCGAAGCTACGTCAAAAAACATGGCGTCCTAAGCCACTAAAATGTTTCGACAGAAACACGATTTATCATAATAAAAATGTCCTACCTTGAGCTGTTCTTCCATCAGTATCTTGGGCAAAGGATCCTTTCTTGGGAGAAATCGTCTTTTGCTGGAAAGCTGTCCTCTTGCCATGTGGAAATGTCAACTACGTTCGGGATGAACTGAAAAGCGTGCCCAACTTTTCACATCGTTGCAAAAATAAATGTCCCAAAATCGCACTAAACGGATATAAATTGCTATAAAACGCTTTAAATTAACTACTTTGTGATGTTTGTAACTCCTATAACGAGTGAAAAGATGACCGGAGAAATATAACAGGCTAAACTAACGCTTGGAACAGGAGAGGGTCGGTGTCTTCCACGCGCGTTACGCAGCAAGAAAAGACTTGCTAGCTAAAGGTTTTTTTCATTTGTAGGGCCTGTGAACGAGCAATCGAGCCCGTTGGAATCGTCATCACGTAAAGGCATCCAGGGGAAGACGTAAGAAGTGTCCGTATAGTCATAGCAACGACAGTGCCCGTTTAAATGACTTCAGAAAAGTGGCCAACGTTTCTCAAATCTGACTCCATGTCAGGGAAATTGCTGTAGAATGGGCTCTGTTCCACTTAGAGACAAAATTTCAACTCCTATAGAAACTATAGACTGTTTTCTATCCAATAATAATAATAATATGCATATTGTACGATCAAGGATTTTGTGGGAAGCCGTTTAAAAAATTAGCCACATTAGCATAAATAGTCTAAACAGCGCCCCCATCCCCAACAGGTTAACTTTCACTGCTATGCGAATGATACACTTCGATGAAACATGGTGAAGCCTCAAAATTACCCTCCCTGGAAGGCTGTTTCAGAAATAAGGAAGTGGATGGCAGCAAATGTTTTACTTTAAAACTCGGACACAACAGAGATGCTCGTTCTATGTCCCAAGAAACAAAGAGATATTCTGTTGGATTTGCCAATTAATCTTGATGGTTGTACAGTTGTCTCAAATTAAACTGTAAAGGACCTCTGCATTACTCTAGACCCTGAACTCTCTTTTGACGAACATATCAAGACTGTTTCAAGGACAGCTTTTTTCCATCTACGTAACATTGCAAAAATCAGAAATTTTCTGTCCAAAAATTATTCAGAAAAATTGATCCATGCTTTTGTTACTTCTAGGTTAGACTACTGCAATGCTCTACTTTCCGGCTACCCGGATAAAGCACTAAATAAACTTCAGTTAGTGCTAAATACGGCTGCTAGAATCCTGACTAGAACCAAAAAATTTGATCATATTACTCCAGTGCTAGCTTCCATACACTGGCTTCCTGTTAAGGCAAGGGCTGATTTCAAGGTTTTACTGTTAACCTACAAAGCGTTACATGGGCTTGCTCCTACCTATCGTTCCGAGTTGGTGCTGCCGTACATACGCTACATACGCTACGGTCACAAGATGCAGGCCTCCTAATTGTCCCTAGAATTTCTAAGCAAACAGCTGGAGGCAGGGCTTTCTCCTATAGATCTCCATTTTTATGGAATGGTCTGCCTACCCATGTGAGAGACGCAGACTCGGTCTCAACCTTTAAGTCTTTACTGAAGACTCATCTCTTCAGTAGGTCATATGATTGAGTATAGTCTGGCCCAGGCGTGTGAAGGTGAACGGGAAGGCTCTGGAGCAACGAACCGCCCTTGCTGTCTCTGCCTGGCCGGTTCCCCTCTCTCCACTGGGATTCTCTGCCTCTAACCCTATTACAGGGGCTGAGTCACTGGCTTACTGGTGCTCTTTCACGCCGTCCCTAGGAGGGGTGCGTCACTTGAGTGGGTTGAGTAACTGACGTGATCTTCCTGTCTGGGTTGGCGCCCCCCCTTGGGTTGGGCCGTGGCGGAGATCTTTGTGGGCTATACTCGGCCTTGTCTCAGGATTGTAAGTTGGTGGTTGAAGATTTTCCTCTAGTGGTGTGGGGGCTGTGCTTTGGCAAAGTGGGTGGGGTTATATCCTTCCTGTTTGGCCCTGTCCGGGGGTATCATCGGATGGGGCCACAGTGTCCCCTGATCCCTCCTGATCCCTCCTGTCTCACCCTCCAGTATTTATGATGCAGTAGTTAACCTGTTTGGGCTGCAGGGGCAGTATTGAGTAGCCGGATAAAAGGTGCCCATTTCAAACGGCCTCGTACTCAATTCTTGCTCGTACAATATGCATATTATTATTACTATCGGATAGAAAACACTCTCTAGTTTCTAAAACCGTTTGAATTATATCTGTGAGTAAAACAGAACTCATTTTGCAGCAAACTTCCTGACAGGAAGTGGAAAATCTGAAATCGATGCTCTCTTCTAGGGCCTGCCTATAAAGGTCCTTGATATTTATTAGAATACATGCACTTCATACGTCTTGCGCTAGATGTCGACAGGCAGTGAAAGAATAAATGGAGTGAATAACTTGATCTGGGGTTGAACAAAAGCTCTTTGTATGACGTGACACCAGTTTCCTGTTTTCTGGAGAGCGCGTGAAGGGACCTGGATTTGCCTTCTGATAAGCTGTCGTTATGGACGACTAATATCTCCGGTTTTGATTTTATTTGATACATGTGACAATATCATCGTAAAGTATGTTTTTTCAATATAGTTTTATTCGATTATTGAAAATATTTTGGGACGTTAGGCGTGTTGCGTTGTCTGTGTTTGTTCACGAAGGAGAGCTTAGCCCCACTTTGCTAGCTTTCCGTGCTAATTGACTGGAGAAGAGGAGATTCTAAATCCAAACAACGATTGTTCCCGACAAAGGACCCCTTGTACAACATTCTGATGAAAGATCATCAAAAGTAGGACCCATTTTATGATGTTATTTCATGTATCTGTCGAACATGTTGTACTAGTAGTTTGCGGCCAGGTTTTGGACACGCTCTCGCCATAACGTAAACTGCATATCGTAATGAAGTTATTTTTAGAATTATAAAACGGCGATTGCATTAAGAACTAGTGTATCTATCATTTCCTATACAACATGTATTTTTTAGTTATGTTCATGAATAGTTATTTGGTCAGAATATGTGAGTGCCAGAAAAATATCCGGACGTTGTGGGAAAAATATGCTACGTTAGCACAATGAATAACCACTGATTTCAGCTCTAAATATGCACATTTTCGAACAAAACATAAGTGTATGTATAACCTGATGTTATAGGACTGTCATCTGATGAAGCTTATCAAGGTTAGTCAAAAATTATATATCTTTTGCTGGTTTGTTACGATCGCTAACTTTTGCTGCTGGGGAATGGCTTGTGTTTCTGGCTATTGTGGTAAGCTAATATAATGCTATATTGTGTTTTCGCTGTAAAACACTTAAGAAATCGGAAATATTGGCTGGAATCACAAGATGCCTGTCTTTCATTTGCTGTACACCATGTATTTTTCAGAAATGTTTTATGATGAGTATTTAGGTATTTGACGTTGGTGTCTGTAATTACTCTGGCTGCTTTCGTGCCATTTCTGACGGTAGCTGTGATGTTAGCTGCAATGTAATACTGATTTATAGCTCAAATATGCACATTTTTCGAACAAAACATAGATTTATTGAATAACATGTTATAAGACTGTCATCTGATAAAGTTGTTTCTCGGTTAGTTTGGTTGGTTCTTGGTTACTTAGGTTGGTTTTGTGCATGCTACCTGTGCTGTGAAAAATGTCTGTCCTTTTTTGTATTTGGTGGTGAGCTAACATAAATATACGTGGTGTTTTCGCTGTAAAACATTTTAAAAATCGGACATGTTGGCACAAGATGTTTATCTTTCAAATGCTGTATTGGACTTGTTAATGTGTGAAAGTTAAATATTTCAAAAAAATATATTTTAAATTTCGCGCCCTGCACTTGAAGTGGCTGTTGTCATATTGTGCCCGGCTTCGGGCTTGCAGCCATAAGAAGTTGTCGGGGGGCTAGGGTCAGTTTGTTATATCTGGTAGATTTCTCCTGTCTTATCCGGTGTCCTGTGTAAATTTAAGTATGCTCTCTCTAATTCTCTCCTTCTCTCTTTCTTTCTCTCTCTCGGAGGACCTGAGCCCTAGGACCATGCGTCAGGATTACCTGGCACGATGACTCCTTGCTGTCCCCAATCCACCTGGCCTTGCTGCTGCTCCAGTTTCAACTGTTCTGCCTGCGGCTATGGAACCCTGACCTGTTCACCGGACGTGTTAAAAAAGCCAACTGACATTTACTCCTGAGATGCTGACTTGCTGCACCCTCGATAACTACTGTGATTATTATTATTTGACCATGCTGGTCATTTATGAACATTTGAACATCTTGGCCATGTTCTGTTATAATCTCCACCCGGCACAGCCAGAAGAGGACTGGCCACCCCTCATAGCCTGGTTCCTCTCTAGGTTTCTTCCTAGGTTTTGGCCTTTCTAGGGAGTTTTTCCTAGCCACCGTGCTTCTACACCTGCATTGCTTGCTGTTTGGGGTTTTAGGCTGGGTTTCTGTACAGCACTTTGAGATATCAGCTGATGTACGAAGGGCTATATAAATATATTTGATTTCATTTGATTACGCATATCAGTCAGTAGTTGTATGTCTTCATCTTGTCCTCTGAAGTTGTCCTCTGTTCTTTCCTCTGTTATTTTTCAAAGGTGTGGCCCTCTGAGGAGGTGATGGCCCACTACTGCCTCAATAAATGTCACATGTTCGTGTGAGTGGTTCTGATCTGGTCCCTAAACCTCTCTCTCCACCCTCACCTCCCCTCTCTACCTCTCCTCCCTCTCTCTCTCTCTCTCTCCTCCCTCTCTCCCTGCCAGACAGGCAGTAGAATGTAGAATAGATTGTAGGCCCCAGCTCCGGCCGCTGCACTGCGTTGTGCTGCTCCGGCAGAGAGGGAGCTCAGAGCTGATAGGCGTATGGAACGTTTGATTTTCACTCACGGTGGTACACAACCCTTTGATTTCCTGTTTTTACATTCAAGAGGAAGAGAGGGATATTGATCAGGCCACTGCGCTGAAGGTCAGCTAGGCCGCACACTCAGGGAGAGAGGGAGGGAGGCAGGGACAGAGGGAGGGTGAAAGCACCATGTCGTGTGTGTGTGAATGCATGTGAGTATGAGCATGCATCTCTCTATCTCCTGGACCTGTTATCAGCCACTCAGCAGGGAAAAAAGAGGAGGAGGATAAAAGAAGAAAAGTAAGTCTCCCCAGACTGTACAGACAAATAGCTACATGTCACCGGCTCCCCAGCCCACTGTAGATCACAACAACTCCGGACAGCTCACTGTAGATCACAACAGCAGCTTTGGACAGCTCACTGTAGATCCCAACAACAGCTTGGGACAGCTCACTGTAGATCACAACAACTCCGGACAGCTCACTGTAGATCCCAACAACAGCTTGGGAAAGCTCACTGTAGATCACAACAACTCCGGACAGCTCACTTTAGATCACAACAACAGCTTGGGACAGCTCACTGTAGATCACAACAACACCTCCGGACAGCTCACTGTAGATCACAACAACAGCTTTGGAAAGCTCACTGTAGATCCCAACAACAGCTTGGGACAGCTCACTGTAGATCACAACAACAGCTTTGGACAGCTCACTGTAGATCACAACAAAACCTCCGGACAGCTCACTGTAGATCCCAACAACAGCTTGGGACAGCTCACTGTAGATCCCAACAACAGCTTGGGACAGCTCACTGTAGATCACAACAACAGCTTTGGACAGCTCACTGTAGATTACAACAACAGCTTTGGACAGCTCACTGTAGATCACAACAACAGCTTTGGACAGCTCACTGTAGATTACAACAACACCTCCGGACAGCTCACTGTAGATCACAACAACTCCGGACAGTTCACTGTAGATTACAACAACACCTCCGGACAGCTCACTGTAGATTACAACAATACCTCCGGACAGCTCACTGTAGATTACAACAATACCTCCGGACAGCTCACTGTAGATTACAACAACACCTCCGGACAGCTCACTGTAGATTACAACAACACCTCCGGACAGCTCACTGTAGATTACAACAATACCTCCGGACAGCTCACTGTAGATTACAACAACACCTCCGGACAGCTCACTGTAGATCACAACAACACCGGACAGCTCACTGTAGATCACAACAGCTTGGGACAGCTCACTGTAGATCACAACAGCAGCTTTGGACACCTCACTGTAGATCACAACAACAGCTTGGGACAGCTCACTGTAGATCACAACAACACCGGACAGCTCACTGTAGATCACAACAGCAGCTTTGGACAGCTCACTTTAGATCACAACAAAACTTCCGGACAGCTCACTGTAGATCCCAACAACAGCTTGGGAAAGCTCACTGTAGATCACAACAACTCCGGACAGCTCACTTTAGATCACAACACCAGCTTGGGACAGCTCACTGTAGATCACAACAACTCCGGACAGCTCACTGTAGATCACAACAACATCTTGGGACAGCTCACTGTAGATCACAACAACTCCGGACAGCTCACTGTAGATCACAACAACATCTTGGGACAGCTCACTGTAGATCACAACAACACCTCCGGACAGCTCACTGTAGATTACAACAACACCTCCGGACAGCTCACTGTAGATTACAACAACACCTCCGGACAGCTCACTGTAGATTACAACAACAGCTTTGGACATCTCACTGTAGATTACAACAACACCTCCGGACAGCTCACTGTAGATTACAACAACAGCTTTGGACATCTCACTGTAGATCACAACAACACCTCTGGACAGCTCGCTGTAGATCACAACAACAGCTTTGGACAGCTCACTGTAGATCACAACAACAACTCCGGACAGCTCACTAGATCACAACAACAGCTTTGGACAGCTCACTGTAGATTACAACAACAGCTTTGGACAGCTCATTGTAGATCACAACAACACCTCCGGACAGCTCACTGTAGATCACAACAACTCCGGACAGCTCACTGTAGATCACAACAACAGCTTGGGACAGCTCACTGTAGATCACAACAACAGCTTGGGACAGCTCACTGTAGATCCAAACAACAACTTTGGACAGCTCACTGTAGATCACAACAACAGCTTTGGACAGCTCACTGTAGATTACAACAACACCTCCAGACAGCTCACTGTAGATCACAACAACAGCTTTGGACAGCTCACTGTAGATCACAACAACAGCTTTGGACAGCTCACTGTAGATCACAACAACATCTATGGACAGCTCACTGTAGATCACAACAACAGCTTTGGACAGCTCACTGTAGATCACAACAACAGCTTTGGACAGCTCATTGTAGATCACAACAACACCTCCGGACAGCTCACTGTAGATCACAACAACACCTCCGGACAGCTCACTGTAGATCCCAACAACACCTCCGGACAGCTCACTGTAGATCACAACAACAGCTTGGGACAGCTCACTGTAGATCACAACAACACCTCCGGACAGCTCACTGTAGATCACAACAACAGCTTTGGAGAGCTCACTGTAGATTACAACAACACCTCCGGACAGCTCACTGTAGATTACAACAACACCTCCGGACAGCTCACTGTAGATCACAACAACAGCTTTGGACAGCTCACTGTAGATCACAACAACACCTCCGGACAGCTCACTGTAGATCACAACAACAGCTTTGGACAGCTCACTGTAGATCACAACAACACCGGACAGCTCACTGTAGATCCCAACAACAGCTTTGGACAGCTCACTGTAGATCACAACAACTCCGGACAGCTCACTGTAGATCACAACAACAGCTTGGGACAGCTCACTGTAGATCACAACAACAGCTTGGGACAGCTCACTGTAGATCACAACAACAGCTTTGGACAGCTCACTGTAGATCACAACAACAGCTTGGGACAGCTCACTGTAGATCACAACAACTCCGGACAGCTCACTGTAGATCACAACAACAGCTTGGGACAGCTCACTGTAGATCACAACAACACCTCCGGACAGCTCACTGTAGATCACAACAACGGCTTTGGACAGCTCACTGTAGATCACAACAACTCCGGACAGCTCACTGTAGATCACAACAACAGCTTGGGACAGCTCACTGTAGATCACAACAACAGCTTTGGACAGCTCACTGTAGATCACAACAACAGCTTTGGACAGCTCCAGTCCTAGACAGGTTAACCTGATGAGGACAGAGGGCGCTGTTTTCACTTTGGGGGAAAAACGTGCCCAATTTAAACGGCCTCGTACTCAATTCTTGCTCGTTCAATATGCATATTATTATTACTATTGGATAGAAAACACTCTCTAGTTTCTAAAACCGTTTGAATTTTGTCTGTGAGTAAAACAGAACTCATTTGGCAGCACACTTTCTGACCAGGAAGTGGAAAGTCTGAAAAGGATGCTCTGTTCAAGGGCCTGCCTATAAATGGGCATGCTACGTATGAGTATACATGCATGTCATACACCTTCCCCTAGATGTCACGAGGAAGTGAGAGAAGAAATGAAGTGTTTATCTTGGTCTGAGGTGGAATAAATCCTCTTGGCACGACGAGTCATCCATTTCCTGTTTTCTGGAAAGCGCGAAGATGGACCTGGAATTGCCTTCTGAAAAGCTGTCGTTATAGGCGACTACTATCTCCGGCTTTAATTTTATTTGATACATGTCACAATATCATCGTAAAGTATGTTTTTTCAATATAGTTTTATTAGATTATGGAAATTTTTTCGGGACGTTAGGCGTATTGCGTTGTCTGTGTTTGTTGACGATGGAAAGCTTCGCGCCACTTGGCCAGTGTGCTTGCTAATTCAAGAGGAAAAAACGATGTTCTAAATCCAAACAACGACTGTTCTGGACAAAGGACCCATTGTACAACATTCTGATGGAAGATCACCAAAAGTAGGACCCATTTTGTGATGCTATTTCATATATCTGTCGAACTGTGTACTAGTAGTTTTGCACCCAGGTTTTGGCCACTCTCTCGCTATAACATAAGCCTTATGTCGTAATGAAGATATTTTTAGAATTCTAACACTGCGATTGCATTAAGAACTAGTGTATCTATAACTTCCTATACAACATGTATTTTTTTGTAATGTTTATGAATAGCTATTTGGTCAGAATAGGTAAGAGTCTAATAGAAATATCCGCACATTCTGGGAAAAATAAGCTACGTTAGCATAATGGATAACCACTGATTTCAGCTCTAAATATGCACATTTTCGAACAAAACATAAGTGTATGTATAACCTGATGTTATAGGACTGTCATATGAGGAAGATTTATGAAGGTTAGTGAAAATTAATATCTTTTGCTGGTTTATTCCCTATCGCTAACGTGCCTTGATGAATGAATGCGGTAGTGTGGTAGGCTATTGTAAGCTAATATAATGCTATATTGTGTTTTCGCTGTAAAACACTTAAAAAATCTGAAATATTGGCTGGATTCACAAGATGCTTGTCTTTCATTTGCTGTACACGATGCATTTTTCAGAAATGTTTTATGACGAGTTTTAGGTATTCCACGTTCGTCTCTATAATTACTCTGGCTGCTTCCGTGCTATTTTTGACGGTAGCTGTGATGGTAGCTGCAATGTAAAACTGATTTATACCTCAAATATGCAAATTTTTCTAACAAAACATAGATTTATTGTATAACATAATATAAGACTGTCATCTGATGAAGTTGTTTCTTGGTTAGTTTGGTTGGCTCTTGGTTAGTTAGGTTAGCTTTGTGCATGCTACCTGTGCTGTGAAAAAAATATACATGTTGCTATCGTAGCTACTTTTTCCACAACGTCCGGATATTTTTCTGACACTTTTTCTGACACACATATTCTGACCAAATAGCTATTCAAAAGACACCACTACTCCAATAGTTTTTTACTCCATCAGTAGCTATCACAAATTCGACCAAATAAAGATATAAATAGCCACTAACCAAGAAACAACTTCATCAGATGAAAAAATGTAGCGTTATATTAGCTTAGCACAATAGCCAGAAACACTTGGGCGCCGGCGACTACGACAGATATATGAAATAACATCATAAAATGGGTCTTACTTTTGCTGATCTTTCATCAGAATGTTGGACAAGGTGTCCTTTGTCCAGAACAGTCGTTATTTGGATTCAGAACGGACACTTTCCCTCTTCATTTAGTAAGCGCGCTGGCAGGGTGGCACGACACTCTCCTTGTCAACAAACGGAAGAGTGGTGGACACGTCATTCCAAGATGATGTGTTCCATCTCAGACCAAGATAATCAACTCATTTCTTCTCTCACAGCCTCTTGACACCCAGAGGAAGGTGTATGACGTGCATGTATACTAATAAGTCTTGTGCCCATTTATAGGCAGGAAGAAGAACAGAGCATCGATTTCAGACTTTCCACTTCCTGGTCAGGAAATATGCTGCAGAATGAGTTCTGTTTCACTCATAGAAATAATTCAAACGGTTTTAGAAACTAGAGAGTGTTTTCTATCCAATAGTAATAATAATATGCATATTGTACGAGCAAGAATTGAGTACGAGGCCGTATGAAATGGGCACATTTTATCTGGCTACTCAATACTGCCTCTTGCAGCCCAAACAGATTAGCAAGCACACTAGCCAAGTGGCGCGAATCTCTCCATGACAACAAACGGAAGAGAACGGAACACGGCAAAACTACCGAAAAAATTTCAATAATCTGATGGAACTATATTGAAAAAACATACTTTACGATGATATGGTCACAAATAAAATCAAAGCCGGAGATATTAGTCGCTATAACGGCAGCTAAATAGAAGGCAAATCCAGGTCCCTCATCGCGCTCTCCAGAAAACAAGAAATGGGGGACACGTCATACAAAGAGCTTGTATTCCATCTTCTGTTAAGATAATTTCCTTTTGAAATTCTTGCCAAATATAAAATGTTCCTGTTTTAATTAATTTAATGTAGTGAGTTAGGTCTGCTATATATAAAACTAGCATACCCCCTGAGTCCCTTCCCTGTTTCACACATGGTAGTTTGGTGGATGGGACTACCAGCTCTCTGTAACCTAGAGGCCAACCAGATGTGGTGTGTGAGTTGGGAGGAGGGATGACCTGTCTAGCAGGGCTCATGGTAAGTGACAAGCCTCCCTCCCTGCACATATTCAACCATACGGTTACATACTTGGCTGCTCTCTCACTAATCAGTGTGAATCCATACACACAGCGTGCGTGCAATCCCAAAAACACACACGCGCATACACACACACACTCACACACCCCTACTGTTACATTTATAATTCTATGCAGTGTAAAAATGTGTGTGTGTGTATGGCCGCATGTGTCTGTATGCATGTGTTTGTCCATATGTGTGCAGGGGCAGAGAGCCCTAGGCCAGCCCCCTGTGCTGAGAGGTTGAGGGATTGTTAGCCGAGGTCTTAAGAGCCCCTCCACATCGACAGGCTTTAGCATGTCATCGATCTGCTGCCGTCTTCAGAAGACCAGCCTGCCTTTATCTCCCTGGAGTCAATATCCCATGTTGTGACATTGCAGGCTGATGCTGGAGACCTTCCCTCACACCTCTCCCTCCCTCCTCCAGTTCTTGCCCCTTGCAATCCCACATTATTTTTCCTCTCCTCCTTATCCCTTGCCCTCATCCTCATCAGTCCAAACTTCCTCCATCCACACCTCTTCATTTTTCCCTCCCTCCCTCCTTCCTCCATCCCTCCCTCCCTATATCTTCCATCATCTTCTCTCTCCTCTCCATCTGTATCCACCCCTTTTATCTAATCCTCTCCTTTTCATTCTCCCTCCTCTCTCTCTCTCTCTCTCCTTGTAGTTCCCTGTAGGGGGTCTACCTCGGCAGGGTTTCCAGAGTCCTGCTCTTCTCTTCTGCATGGCTGGTAGGCTCTGATCGGCCTGAGGCTCCTTGTCCCCATCTGGTCAGCTGGTGGGACAGGGCTGTATGACCCCTTACACCCCACAGGGAGAGTGGGCGCGGGGAGAGAGAGAGGGCGGGGGGAGGTAGAGGTGGAGGAGCGAGCAGCCCACTAGGATGTTAGGGAGAGGAGGGAGGAAAGGAGCGAAGAAGAAGGGAGAGGGACTGTCCATGGCTCTCTGTTTTCTCTGGGTGTATTTCCTGGTGCTGAAGTGGAGTGTATACATGTACGTGGGGGTGTGACTGACATGTGATGTACTTGTCATTGTGTCATAAAGCATTTAACAACAATGATCTTATATGAATGTGGCACACACACATACACACAATGTGAAAAGAAAGAAGTTGCAAAGAGAGAAGAGACTGAGTTGTAAAGAAGCTGAAGCGAGCAGCAGCACAAAGCACTCCATCGTCTGCGGTGCAAAGTTATATGAAGGGCATCTGGCAGGCCGAGAGCAGAGAGCAGAGTGACAGTGGGGTGTGATGCTCCGCCTGATAAACACAAACCGCCAAATGAAAGGCTCTCTGCTCGCCATCATCCCCTGTCACAATGCAATTACTGAACAGACTGATAGCAAGATAGAGGCCCACAGCTAACGGGAATGATAAAAGTATTGACTGATTTGATTGAATGATAAAAATAATGCAGACATAAAATGGACTGAAAAAAGGATGGCTGAAAAGAGGGGAGGGAAGGAGGGAGGGAGCTGGTGAGTATTAGGCTTTGTAGATGAGGAGATGCTTCTGTCCTGTGTGTTTGGAGTGGGAGGGGAGGATAGGGAGGGGGGAGAGTGGAGAATAGGGGGAGAGGATAAGTATAGGGGGAGGATAGGGATGAGGATAGGGGAGAGGATAAGTAGTCGGGGAGGGAGGAGGATAGGGGGAGAAGATAAGGAGAGTGGGAGGATAGAGAGGGAGGAGGGGGGAGTATAGGGAGGGAGGGAGGATAGGGAGGATATGGTGGGGGATAGGGAGGGGGGATGATATGGTGGGGATAGGGAAGGGGGAGGGCATGGTGGGGGATAGGGAGGGGGGAGGATAAGGTGGAGGATAGGGAAGGGGATATGGAGGGGGAGGATAGGGAGAGAGATATGGAGGGGGGAGGATAGGGAGGGGGAGGATAGGGAGAGAGATAGGGAGGGGGGAGGATAGGGAGAGAGATAGGGAGGGGGAGGATAGGGAGGGGGAGGATAGGGAGGATAAGGAGGGGGAGGATATGGAGTAGGATGTAGAGGATAAGGAGGGGGGAGGATAGGGTGGGGGGAGGATAGGGAGGGGGGTGTAGAGGATAGGGAGGGGGGAGGATAGGGAGGGGGATAGGGAGGGGGATGTGGAGGAAGGAGGATAGGGAGGGGGGTGTAGAGGATAGGGAGGGGGGAGGATAGGGAGGGGGGATAGGGAGGGGGATGTGGAGGAAGGAGAATAGGGAGGGGGGTGTAGAGGATAGGGAGGGGGGAGGATAGGGAGGGGGATAGGGAGGGGGGGTAGGGGGATAGGGAGGGGGATGTGGAGGGGGAGGATAGGGGGTCGGGGGGATAGGGAGGGGGATGTGGAGGGGGAGGATAGGGAGGGGGGAGGATAGGGAGGGGGGAGGATAGGGAGGGGGATAGGGAGGGGGGGTAGGGGGGATAGGGAGGGGGATGTGGAGGGGGAGGATAGGGAGGGGGGTGGATAGGGAGGGGGATGTGGAGGGGAAGGATAGGGAGGGGGAGGATAGGGAGGGGGATAGGGAGGGGGGGTAGGGAGGGGGATGTGGAGGGGGAGGATAGGGAGGGGGGAGGATAGGGAGGGGGATGTTGAGGGGGAGGATAGGGAGGGGGGAGGATAGGGAGGGGGATAGGGAGGGGGGTAGGGGGGATAGGGAGGGGAGGGGGAGAATAGGGAGGGGGGAGGATAGGGAGGGGGGTGTAGAGGATAGGGAGGGGGAGGATAGGGAGGGAGGGGGAGGATAGGGAGGGGTGACTCCTCCCTCCCTCCCTATGTCTCTCTAGGGGTCTATTGCCTTTGTTTTGTCCCCTTTCCATCTCATCTCTCACTCTGTGATTTCCCTCTCTCTCTTTCAGATTGCCATTTGTGCTGACGTGAAGTAAGTTTTGCTATCAGATGGGAATGAGAAGTCTATTCAGAGTATCCTCCTCTTCCTCCTGTCTCACTCCATCAGACACACAAACACAGCGCTCAGCCTTGTCTCATTAACAAGCCCTTAGAGATGCTGTGTTTTTGTGTGTGCGCATGCGTGTGTGTGTGTGTGTGTGTGTGTGGGCATGTTGGTGTCTGTAAATCTTTGTGTCTGTGGTATTGAGTGCATTTTTTTTACAAGGCCAGAGAATATTACAGTTGTCTGAGGATGTGAGGGAATGCGTATGTTTCACAGAGACACACAGCACTCTGCACTCTGGTCCCAATATCACATAGAATCCAGCGGAATGTCCCTTTCACAACATTTCATGTAAACCCATCCTTCTACAGTTGTGTTATGAGTGATTGAAAGTGGTCGGGAATACCTTGCCCTGCTTGTTTGAGAGACATAAGAGCCTTGGGCTAACTCGACTACTGTCTCAAAGTACCACCAAATGCATGTCTTTCAACTCCCTCCCATGGCCAAAGTCACAATGCTAGATGGCTGAGCATTTCATTACATTTAATTCAATTCAATAAAAAAAGGGCATTCCATACAAGATTGTCACCAAGATATTTCTGATGTTTTGGATCTTCCTGAAAAAAAGATGGAAATAACAAAATAAAGTTGGGAAATTTCTGACATTTTGTCTCTACCCAGGCCTTCTTTAAGACACTAGAATGATGAGTCTGTCGACGCTACAAAGACAGTCTTGGTAACATTACAGACACCTTACAGTGTGCTCTGAAATATGAGTAGTGTTTAAATATAAACGTAAATATCATTAAAGTACCCTTTAAATTTTTTTCATGTTTTGACATAAACAATATACAAGAACATCACATTTCTATTTGTCTTCTACTTTTGAAGATGGGATCAATTTTGGATGGGATTAGAACTGTTGTGTAGTAGCTGGACGGCTTCTTTGATTAACCAGGTAGGAGTTGTTTTTGAGTAGCTGGATTTCTTCTTTGATTAATGTGGCTTATCATCTGTTCGTTACTCAATTGGGGCAGCGGAACAGCCTACCTAGAGGGTCTCATGTCCCCCACCAGTACCCACCCTGCCAGCTCCCTGTCCCAACCTGCCAGCTCCCTGCCAGCTCCCTGTCCGAACCTGCCAGCTCCCTGCCCCACCCTGCCAGCTCCCTGTCCGAACCTGCCAGCTCCCTGCCAGCTCCCTGCCAGCTCCCTGCCCCACCCTGCCAGCTCCCTGTCCGAACCTGCCAGCTCCCTGCCAGCTCCCTGCCCCACCCTGCCAGCTCCCTGCCCCACCCTGCCAGCTCCCTGTCCGAACCTGCCAGCTCCCTGCCAGCTCCCTGCCCCACCCTGCCAGCTCCCTGTCCGAACCTGCCAGCTCCCTGCCAGCTCCCTGCCCCACCCTGCCAGCTCCCTGTCCGAACGTGCCAGCTCCCTGCCAGCTCCCTGCCAGCTCCCTGCCAGCTCCCTGCCCCACCCTGCCAGCTCCCTGTCCCAACCTGCCAGCTCGCTGCCAGCTCCTTGCCAGCTCCCTGCCCCACCCTGCCAGCTCCCTGTCCGAACCTGCCAGCTCCCTGGCAGCCCCCTGCCCCACCCTGCCAGCTCCCTGCCCCACCCTGCCAGCTCCCTGCCAGCTCCCTGCCCCACCCTGCCAGCTCCCTGTCAGCTCCCTGCCAGCTCCCTGCCCCACCCTGCCAGCTCCCTGTCCCACCCCGCCAGCTCCCTGTCCGAACCTGCCAGCTCCCTGCCAGCTCCCTGCCCCACCCTGCCAGCTCCCTGCCCCACCCTGCCAGCTCCCTGTCCGAAACTGCCAGATCCCTGCCAGCTCCCTGCCCCACCCTGCCAGCTCCCTCCCAGCTCCCTGCCCCACCCTGCCAGCTCCCTGCTCCACCCTGCCAGCTGCCTGCCCCACCCTGCCAGCTCCCTCCCAGCTCCCTGCCCCACCCTGCCAGCTCCCTGCCCCACCCTGCCAGCTCCCTGCCAGCTCCCTGCCCAACCCTGCCAGCTCCCTGCCAGCTCCCTGCCAGCTCCCTGCCCCACCCTGTCAGCTCCCTGCCAGCTCCCTGCCCCACCCTGCCAGCTCCCTGTCCCACCCTGCCAGCTCCCTGTCAAAACCTGCCAGCTCCCTGCCAGCTCCCTGCCACACCCTGCCAGCTCCCTGCCCCACCCTGCCAGCTCCCTGTCCGAACCTGCCAGATCCCTGCCAGCTCCCTGCCCCACCCTGCCAGCTCCCTGCCAGCTCCCTGCCCCACCCTGCCAGCTCCCTGCCCCACCCTGCCAGCTGCCTGCCCCACCCTGCCAGCTCCCTCCCAGCTCCCTGCCCCACCCTGCCAGCTCCCTGCCCCACCCTGCCAGCTCCCTGCCAGCTCCCTGCCCCACCCTGCAAGCTCCCTGCCAGCTCCCTGCCCCACCCTGCCAGCTCCCTGCCAGCTCCCTGTCCGAACCTGCCAGCTCCCTGCCCCACCCTGCCAGCTCCCTCTCCGAACCTGCCAGCTCCCTGCCAGCTCCCTGCCCCACCCTGCCAGCTCCCTGCCAGCTCCCTGCCCCACCCTGCCAGCTCCCTGCCAGCTCCCTGCCCCACCCTGCCAGCTCCCTGCCAGCTCCCTGCCCCACCCTGCCAGCTCCCTGCCAGCTCCCTGCCCCACCCTGCCAGCTCCCTGCCAGCTCCCTGCCCCACCCTGCCATCTCCCTGCCAGCTCCCTGTCCGAACCTGCCAGCTCCCTGCCCCACCCTGCCAGCTCCCTGCCCCACCCTGCCAGCTCCCTGCCCCACCCTGCCAGCTCCCTGTCAGCTCCCTGCCAGCTCCCTGTCCCACCCTGCCAGCTCCCTGTCCGAACCTGCCAGCTCCCTGCCAGCTCCCTGCCCCACCCTGCCAGCTCCCTGCCCCACCCTGCCAGCTCCCTGACGAACCTCCCAGATCCCTGCCAGCTCCCTGCCCCACCCTGCCAGCTCCCTGCCAGCTCCCTGCCCCACCCTGCCAGCTCCCTGCCAGCTCCCTGCCCCACCCTGCCATCTCCCTGCCAGCTCCCTGTCCGAACCTGCCAGCTCCCTGCCCCACCCTGCCAGCTCCCTGACGAACCTCCCAGATCCCTGCCAGCTCCCTGCCCCACCCTGCCAGCTCCCTGCCAGCTCCCTGCCCCACCCTGCCAGCTCCCTGCCAGCTCCCTGCCCCACCCTGCCAGCTCCCTGCCAGCTCCCTGCCCCACCCTGCCCCACCCTGCCAGCTCCCTGCCCCACCCTGCCAGCTCCCTGTCAGCTCCCTGCCAGCTCCCTGTCCCACCCTGCCAGGTCCCTGTCTGAACCTGCCAGCTCCCTGCCAGCTCCCTGCCCCACCCTGCCAGCTCCCTGACGAACCTCCCAGATCCCTGCCAGCTCCCTGCCCCACCCTGCCAGCTCCCTGCCAGCTCCCTGCCCCACCCTGCCAGCTCCCTGCCCCACCCTGCCAGCTCCCTGCCCCACCCTGCCAGCTCCCTGCCCCACCCTGCCAGCTCCCTGCCAGCTCCCTGCCCCACCCTGCCAGCTCCCTGTCCCACCCTGCCAAATCCCTGTCCGAACCTGCCAGCTCCCTGCCAGCTCCCTGCCCCACCCTGCCAGCTCCCTGCCCCACCCTGCCAGCTCCCTGTCCGAACCTGCCAGATCCCTGCCAGCTCACTGACCCACCCTGCCAGCTCCCTGCCAGCTCCCTGCCCCACCCTGCCAGCTCCCTGCTCCACCCTGCCAGCTGCCTGCCCCACCCTGCCAGCTCCCTCCCAGCTCCCTGCCCCACCCTGTCAGCTCCCTGCCAGCTCCCTGCCCCACCCTGCCAGCTCCCTGCCAGCTCCCTGCCAGCTCCCTGTCCGAACCTGCCAGCTCCCTGCCAGCTCCCTGCCACACCCTGCCAGCTCCCTGCCCCACCCTGCCAGCTCCCTGTCCGAACCTGCCAGATCCCTGCCAGCTCCCTGCCCCACCCTGCCAGCTCCCTGCCAGCTCCCTGCCCCACCCTGCCAGCTCCCTGCCCCACCCTGCCAGCTGCCTGCCCCACCCTGCCAGCTCCCTGCCCCATCCTGCAAGCTCCCTGCCAGCTCCCTGCCCCACCCTGCCAGCTCCCTGCCAGCTCCCTGTCCGAACCTGCCAGCTCCCTGCCCCACCCTGCCAGCTCCCTGTCCGAACCTGCCAGCTCCTTGCCCCACCCTGACAGCTCCCTGCCAGCTCCCTGCCCCACCCTGCCAGCTCCCTGCCCCACCCTGCCAGCTCCCTGCCAGCTCCCTGCCCCACCCTGCCAGCTCCCTGTCCCACCCTGCCAAATCCCTGTCCGAACCTGCCAGCTCCCTGCCAGCTCCCTGCCCCACCCTGCCAGCTCCCTGCCCCACCCTGCCAGCTCCCTGTCCGAACCTGCCAGATCCCTGCCAGCTCCCTGAACCACCCTGCCAGCTCCCTGCCAGCTCCCTGCCCCACCCTGCCAGCTCCCTGCTCCACCCTGCCAGCTGCCTGCCCCACCCTGCCAGCTCCCTCCCAGCTCCCTGCCCCACCCTGTCAGCTCCCTGCCAGCTCCCTGCCCCACCCTGCCAGCTCCCTGCCAGCTCCCTGCCAGCTCCCTGTCCGAACCTGCCAGCTCCCTGCCAGCTCCCTGCCACACCCTGCCAGCTCCCTGCCCCACCCTGCCAGCTCCCTGTCCGAACCTGCCAGATCCCTGCCAGCTCCCTGCCCCACTCTGCCAGCTCCCTGCCAGCTCCCTGCCCCACCCTGCCATCTCCCTGCCCCACCCTGCCAGCTGCCTGCCCCACCCTGCCAGCTCCCTGCCCCACCCTGCAAGCTCCCTGCCAGCTCCCTGCCCCACCCTGCCAGCTCCCTGCCAGCTCCCTGTCCGAACCTGCCAGCTCCCTGCCCCACCCTGCCAGCTCCCTGTCCGAACCTGCCAGCTCCTTGCCCCACCCTGCCAGCTCCCTGCCAGCTCCCTGCCCCACCCTGCCAGCTCCCTGCCAGCTCCCTGTCCCACCCTGCCAGCTCCCTGCCAGCTCCCTGCCCCACCCTGCCAGCTCCCTGCCAGCTCCCTGCAACCACCCTGCCAGCTCCCTGCCAGCTCCCTGCCCCACCCTGCCCCACCCTGCCAGCTCCCTGCCCCACCCTGCCATCTCCCTGCCAGCTCCCTGTCCGAACCTGCCAGCACCCTGCCCCACCCTGCCAGCTCCCTGCCCCACCCTGCCAGCTCCCTGCCCCACCCTGCCAGCTCCCTGTCAGCTCCCTGCCAGCTCCCTGTCCCACCCTGCCAGCTCCCTGTCCGAACCTGCCAGCTCCCTGCCAGCTCCCTGCCCCACCCTGCCAGCTCCCTGCCCCACCCTGCCAGCTCCCTGCCAGCTCCCTGCCAGCTCCCTGCCCCACCCTGCCAGCTCCCTGCCAGCTCCCTGCCCCACCCTGCCAGCTCCCTGCCAGCTCCCTGCCCCACCCTGCCAGCTCCCTGCCAGCTCCCTGCCCCACCCTGACAGCTCCCTGCCCCACCCTGCCCGCTCCCTGCCCCACCCTGCCAGCTCCCTGCCAGCTCCCTGCCCCACCCTGCCAGCTCCCTGCCAGCTCCCTGCCCCACCCTGCCAGCTCCCTGCCAGCTCCCTGCCCCACCCTGCCAGCTCCCTGCCAGCTCCCTGCCCCACCCTGCCAGCTCCCTGCCAGCTCCCTGCCCCACCCTGCCAGCTCCCTGCCAGCTCCCTGCCCCACCCTGCCAGCTCCCTGCCAGCTCCCTGCCCCACCCTGCCAGCTCCCTGCCCCACCCTGCCAGCTCCCTGCCCCACCCTGCCAGCTCCCTGTCAGCTCCCTGCCAGCTCCCTGTCCCACCCTGCCAGCTCCCTGTCCGAACCTGCCAGCTCCCTGCCAGCTCCCTGCCCCACCCTGCCAGCTCCCTGCCCCACCCTGCCAGCTCCCTGACGAACCTCCCAGATCCCTGCAAGCTCCCTGCCCCACCCTGCCAGCTCCCTGCCAGCTCCCTGCCCCACCCTGCCAGCTCCCTGCCCCACCCTGCCAGCTCCCTGCCCCACCCTGCCAGCTCCCTGCCCCACCCTGCCAGCCCCCTGCCAGCTCCCTGCCCCACCCTGCCAGCTCCCTGCCAGCTCCCTGCCCCACCCTGCCAGCTCCCTGCCAGCTCCCTGTCCGAACCTGCCAGCTCCCTGCCCCACCCTGCCAGCTCCCTGTCCGAACCTGCCAGCTCCCTGCCAGCTCCCTGCCAGCTCCCTGCCCCACCCTGCCAGCTCCCTGCCAGCTCCCTGCCCCACCCTGCCAGCTCCCTGCCAGCTGCCTGCCCCACCCTGCCAGCTCCCTGCCAGCTCCCTGCCCCACCCTGCCAGCTCCATGCCAGCTCCCTGCCCCACCCTGCCAGCTCCCTGCCAGCTCCCTGCCCCACCCTGCCAGCTCCCTGCCCCACCCTGCCCGCTCCCTGCCCCACCCTGCCAGCTCCCTGCCAGCTCCCTGCCCCACCCTGCCAGCTCCCTGCCAGCTCCCTGCCCCACCCTGCCAGCTCCCTGCCAGCTCCCTGTCCGAACCTGCCAGCTCCCTGCCCCACCTTGCCAGCTCCCTGTCCGAACCTGCCAGCTCCCTGCCAGCTCCCTGCCAGCTCCCTGCCCCACCCTGCCAGCTCCCTGCCAGCTCCCTGCCCCACCCTGCCAGCTCCCTGCCAGCTCCCTGCCCCACCCTGCCAGCTCCCTGCCAGCTCCCTGCCCCACCCTGCCAGCTCCCTGCCAGCTCCCTGCCCCACCCTGCCAGCTCCCTGCCAGCTCCCTGCCCCACCCTGCCAGCTCCCTGCCCCACCCTGCCCGCTCCCTGCCCCACCCTGCCAGCTCCCTGCCAGCTCCCTGCCCCACCCTGCCAGCTCCCTGCCAGCTCCCTGCCCCACCCTGCCAGCTCCCTGCCAGCTCCCTGCCCCACCCTGCCAGCTCCCTGCCCCACCCTGCCCGCTCCCTGCCCCACCCTGCCAGCTCCCTGCCAGCTCCCTGCCCCACCCTGCCAGCTCCCTGCCAGCTCCCTGCCCCACCCTGCCAGCTCCCTGCCAGCTCCCTGCCCCACCCTGCCAGCTCCCTGCCAGCTCCCTGCCCCACCCTGCCAGCTCCCTGCCAGCTCCCTGCCCCACCCTGCCAGCTCCCTGCCCCACCCTGCCAGCTCCCTGCCAGCTCCCTGCCCCACCCTGCCAGCTCCCTGTCCCACCCTGCCAGCTCCCTGCCAGCTCCCTGCCCCACCCTGCCAGCTCCCTGCCAGCTCCCTGCCCCACCCTGCCAGCTCCCTGCCAGCTCCCTGCCCCACCCTGCCAGCTCCCTGCCAGCTCCCTGCCCCATCCTGCCAGCTCCCTGCTCTTTAGTTGGTTTGCATTACCAATCATAAAATATATTTACTTTTTTTTAAAAACATTTTTGGTTACTACATGATTCCATATATGCTTTTTCTTAGTTTTGATGTCTGTATTATTTTTTATAAAATGTAGAAAATAGTAAAAATAAAGAAAAATCATGGAATGAGTAGGTGTTCTAAACGTTTTACTGGTACTGTATATATTTTTTTACTATGTTTCTCCCTGTCTCTCTCCCGTCAGCATTTCACTGTTACTCTACATCTATATATAAAGCATGTGACAAATACAATTTGACTTGATTTGATTTTTTGTGTATGTGTGAGAACTTGAGGTTTTGAGTGCTGTTAAATGTATTTCTTTATGCCCGTTGGTTTGAGTACTGTGCGTGCATGTTTGAATGACTGAGTGACTGAGTGACTGAGAGTACAAGCCTGTTAGGGTTGATCTTATTTCAAATTGGCCGCAACAAGCCTCGTACACCACTGTGTATGTCACACCCTGATCTCTTTCACCTGTTCTTGTGATTGTCTCCACGCCCCTCCAGGTATCACCCATCTCCCCTATTACCCTCAGTGTATTTATACTTGTGTTCTCTGTTTGTCCGTTGCCAGTTCGTCTTGTCTTGCTAGGTTAACCAGTGTTTTTCCAAGCTCCTGTTTTTCCTAGTCTCTCTTTTCAAGTCCTCCTGGTTCTGACCTTTTGCCTGCCTCTGACCTCGAGCCCGCCTGCCGCTCTGTACCGTTTGGACTCTGACCTGGTTATGTACTCTTGCCTGTCATTGACCTGCCTCTTGCCTGCCCCTCGTTGTTTAATAAATATCAGAGACTATAACTATCTGCCTCCTGTGTCTGCATCTGGGTCTCGCCTTGTGTCGTTATAGTGTGTACATGGCTGTTACAGCACTTGGCTGTGTGCAGGATGACCTCTCCCCAGTGGGGTGGTACTGATGAGATTACCCTGTGAATTCCTCGTTTCCTCAGCCCATGATCTCAGTCCACTGACACTTAGACACACAGACTTGCCGTGTGTCTCTGTGTTTGTGCCTGTGTCTGTGTGTGTCTGTGTGTGAGTGGAACCCCTCCGAACGTTCATGCGTATGTGTGCATGCTTGCTCGTGTATGTGTGAGGGCCATCCGAGCTCCCTTTGATCTAGGATTGGCTTTCTATCCATTCAGCAGAGACCTCTCCCTCTCTCCCCCTCTCCCCTCTACACACTCTAGATTGGATTTGCTAGAGCTCTTTGCTGCTTTAAAGACAGAGAAATCCTAATTGAATTGCCTCCAGACATTGTGTTAATAGAGGTTAACATCAATCAGCCTGTGTGTTATAGTGGTGATGTGGCGAGCTCCTCTCAGGCGTAGGCAACAGGTTAAAAGCCTTCTCATTGATCTGCTCTGCATCTGGCAACTTCTCTCTCTGTCCCTGGAGATCAGGGATGGAGTGTGAGTGTGTGTGTGTGCGTTTGTGTGTGTGTGTGTGTGTGTGTGTGTGTGTGTGTGTGTGTGTGTGACCGCAGATGATAATAACTTACAACTAAAGACCCTAAACTTGCCTAACAAAATGGTGGAACATGTCAGTAGCTACATTAACTAGATCCCCAGATGTGTGTGGAGTCATCGAGAGGAACAGACAGGCCGGTGTCTTTGGCTCCACAGATGTTTACAGCAGGTGAGACGACTAGCTGATACACATTTCTGTATCACTGTTACTTTAATGACCTACGCATTCAGCTCATAAGTTACCTCAGTTATCCCCTTTGACCGATGACTAAGGAATTATCTTTTACTTTCTACATATTTTTTTTGAGTTGGAAAATGCGGGGGGGGGGGGGGGGGGGGGGCGGATGAGATTGGAACATCACTGTGGATATCACTGTCTACAGGGAGGGGGGGTAGAGTTGGGGGATAGATGAGATTGGAACATCACTGTGGATATCACAGTCTACAGGGAGGGGGGGGGTAGAGTTGGGGGATAGATGAGATTGGAACATCACTGTGGATATCACTGTCTACAGGGAGGGGGGGTAGAGTTGGGGGTAGATGAGATTGGAACATCACTGTGGATATCACTGTCTACAGGGAGGGGGGGTAGAGTTGGGGGTAGATGAGAAGGGAAAATCACTGTGGATATCATTGTGTACAAGGAGGGAGGGTAGAGTGGGGGAAGATGAGATTGGAACATCACTGCGGATATCACAGTCTACAGGGAGTGGGGTAGAGTGGGGGGTTAGATGAGATTGGAACATCACTGCGGATATCACAGTTTACAAGGAGGGGGGGTAGAGTTGGGGGTAGATGAGATTGGAACATCACTGTGGATATCATTGTGTACAAGGAGGGAGGGTAGAGTGGGGGAAGATGAGATTGGAACATCACTGCGGATATCACAGTCTACAGGGAGTGGGGTAGAGTGGGGGGTTAGATGAGATTGGAACATCACTGCGGATATCACAGTTTACAAGGAGGGGGGTAGAGTGGGGGTAGATGAGAAGGGAAAATCACTGTGGATATCATGCAAAATAATTACTTAAAAATCATACAATGTGATTTTCTGGATTTTTGTTTTAGATTCCGTCTCTCACAGTTGAAGTGTACCTATGATAAAAAATGACAGACCTCTACATGCTTTGTAAGTAGGAAAACCTGCAAAATCGGCAGTGTATCAAATACTTGTTTTCCCCACTGTATATCCATACATGCATGCATACATATACACATATATACATACACATACCTATATAGATATACATACTTTTTAAAAGAATATACCTTTATTATTATTCCCAGCAAACCCTACCACCGATCCCCCAATTGGAGTAAACTAATAAACACTTCTGCTTTTACCTTCAATTTATACATTTTATACACATTTTACAGACACAGTCTACTTTACAATAGTTCTCTCTTGTTTGTTCTTAGTCCTTCCTCTATTTCTGATGTCCATCCAGTTTGATTTCTATTTGTAACTGTGCTATTTCACAAAAGTTCCGAACTTATATACATTTTACAGATCCCGTATGTTTTACATTGTTTATCTTGTTATTAGTCCCACCCTTCAGCTCCATTCAACCCCTCCCATCTATCTCTCAACATCTATTTGCCAACATTCTATTTGCCGTATATTTTTCAACTGTGCTGTGATGCGTCACAAAATAATTGAACCTTCCTATTCTCATAGCTTCTACAGATTGTAAATTTAAAAATACATTTTTTTGCTAAAATAATTATTATATTATTGATTGATTTACTATGGCTTTTCAAATCACCTAGTATTGCTATCTGTAGCTTTAGTTCTAGGCAAATATTGCAATTCTTCAGCCATTCCTGGATCTGTGACCAAAAACGAGCTACATGCGGACAATACCAAAATAAATGATCTAATAACTCTGCCTCCTCACAGCAGAATCTACAGAGCTGGGAAGATTGTATCCCCCATATATATATAACATTCTATTAGTTGAAAGAATTTTGTACAATAATTTAAATTGAAAAATTCGAAGTTTTGAATCCGGCGTTGTTTTGCGTATCAATTCATAAACCATGTGCCATGGAATGGGTACATCGAAAATCTCTTCCCAACTATTTTGCAATTTATATGGCACAGCTGTCAGTTTTTTGGTCCTTAAATGAAATTGGTATATGTTTTTAGTTATCACACTTTTCTTTAACCATTTATGTTCTTTAATACAGGGCCGACATACAAGTTCCTTACTTTTTTCCCCTTCTTTTTCCCCTTCTACTTCCATTTTTGTGGTAATGCTGCAATTAATTGGTTGTAATTTTGGGTAGAGCAGACATTTCCATATGTCTGTGTTAGCTGCATGTGTGACATAACTCCACATGTCCCATTTATGATATCATTCACAAAAATTATACCTTTTTTAAACATTTCTTCAATAAATACAGTTTT
The DNA here is from genome assembly GCF_029448725.1 of Salvelinus fontinalis. NCBI lineage: Eukaryota > Metazoa > Chordata > Actinopteri > Salmoniformes > Salmonidae > Salvelinus > Salvelinus fontinalis. Next base: position 87,210,936 of record NC_074665.1, on the reverse strand, counting down.
TAATCAATTAGTATATTTGAATTTAACCACAATATTTGTTGTACTATTTGTTCCGCCCTTTCAGGTTGATTAAACTGAAATTGCAACCAACTTTCTAAGGCTTGTTTAAAAAATTAAGATATTCTGGAGATTATTTCCTTTTCAAACAACCGAAAGTGAGCAGGTGTAATCTGAATAAAGGGAAAAAGGCCCTTCTTGAACATAGGATGAGACATTCGTACCAATTTACTAGAGAACCAGTTTGGATTTAAGTATAACTTTTGTATGACTGATGCCTTTAGTGAGAGGTCTAATGCTTTAATATTTAATAATTTCTGCCCTCCGAAATTATATTCGTTATATAAATAGGCCCTTTTAATTTTATCTGGCTTGCCGTTCCAAATAAAATTGAAATATTTTTGATCATATAATTTAGTGTTTATCTTGATCTGAAGTGGAATACAAGCTCTTTGTATGACGTGTCCGCCCATTTCCTGTTTTTTGGAGAGCGCGAAGGGGTACTTGGATTTGCCTTCTGTTTAGCTGCCGTTATAGGCGACTAATATCTCCGGCTTTGATTTTATTTGATACATGTGACCATATCATCGTAAAGTATGTTTTTTCAATATAGTTTCATCAAATTATTGAAATTTTTTCGGGAGTTTTGCCGTGTTCCGTTCTCTTCCGTTTCTTGACATGGAGAGCTTCGAGCCACTTGGCTAGTGCGCTTGCTAAATCGAGAGGGAAAATGAACGTTCTAAATCCAAACAGCGATTGTTCTTGACAAAGGACACCTTGTCCAACATTCTGATGGAAGATCACCAAAAGTAAGAAACATTTTATGATGCTATTTCATATATCTGTCGTACATGTGAACTAGTCGCCGGCGCCCAACTTTGGGGTACTCTAGATATACCGAAGCTGGATGTCGTAATGAAGTTATTTTTTAGAATTCTAACACTGCGATTTCATTAAGAACTAATGGATCTATCATTTCCTATACAACATGTATATTTTAGTTATGTTTATGAATAGCTATTTGGTCAGAATATGTGTGTCAGAAAAAGTGTCCGAAAAATATCGTTGCTGTTTAGACGTTGTGGAAAAAGTAGCTAAGATAGTTGGCTGGATTCACAAGATGTGTACCTTTCATTTGCTGTATTGGACTTGTTAATGTGTGAAAGTTAAATATTTAAAAAATATATATTTTGAATTTCGCGCCCTGCACTTGAGCTGGCTGTTGTCATAAGTGTACCGACGTCGGGCTTGCAGCCATAAGAAGTTAAAAAGCAGGTCACAAGGTGTAAGCAAAACCATAAGCAAATAGGTAAACTGTGATATGACTAAAGAGTTAATCAGGGTGATTTTTCCACAAATAGACAGGTATTCTCTTTCCATGGTAGCAAGATCTTATCTATTTTTGCTAACTTTATATAAAAATTTACATTTACATTTAAGTCATTTAGCAGACGCTCTTATCCAGAGCGACTTACTTACTTTCCCTGCTATTCTCTCCTCTCCCTTCCTCGCTTTCCCTGTTATTTTCTCCTCTCCCTTCCTCGCTTTCCCTGCTATTCTCTACTCTTCCTCCCTCGCTTTCCCTGTTATTTTCTCCTCTCCCTTCCTCGCTTTCCCTGCTATTCTCTACTCTTCCTCCCTCGCTTTCCCTGCTATTCTCTACTCTTCCTCCCTCGCTTTCCCTGTTATTTTCTCCTCTCCGTTCCTCGCTTTCCCTGCTATTCTCTTTTTTCCCTCCCTCGCTTTCCCTGCTATTCTCTCCTCTCCGTTCCTCGCTTTCCCTGCTATTCTCTACTCTTCCTCCCTCGCTTTCCCTGCTGTTCTCTCCTCTCCCTTCCTCGCTTTCCCTGTTATTTTCTCCTCTCCCTTCCTCGCTTTCCCTGCTATTCTCCAACTCTTCCTCCCTCGCTTTCCCTGCTATTCTCTACTCTTCCTCCCTCGCTTTCCCTGCTATTCTCTACTCTTCCTCCCTTGCTTTCCCTGTTATTTTCTCCTCTCCCTTCCTCGCTTTCCCTGCTATTCTCTACTCTTCCTCCCTCGCTTTCCCTGCTATTCTCTACTCTTCCTCCCTCGCTTTCCCTGTTATTTTCTCCTCTCCCTTCCTCGCTTTCCCTGCTATTCTCTCCTCTCCCTTCCTCGCTTTCCCTGCTGTTCTCTCCCCCCCTCCCTCGCTTCCGGTTCTCGCCTCTCCCTCCCTTACTTTCGGCACCACCTCCCTCCCTCTTCCTTGTGTATTTACACAGGGATGATGAAGTGAAAAAGTAAACGTATAATTAGACTTCATTACTTTGATTGTTTTCGTTACAGATTTAACCTCCTGTCAGAACGCACGGTTTGAGAGGGGTGAAGGTCGCCCCGTGATTGGATGAAGGGGGATTGCTTTTCTCAAGTCACTGAATAAAAAGCAGGCGCGGGCCCCCTGTAGGGAGATGAGATTGTATTTCCACAAGACATAATTTTTGTTTACTGAGTGTTAATAATGACCAATTAATAATCCTATTTGGCTGTCTGGGGCCCAGGCCCGATCTCTTGAGTGAGAGAGAGACCACAGGCAGGGTGGGTGGACAGTGGATAGGAGGGGACTGTCAGGAGCTGGGGCTAGTAACTGTACATTCACATTAATAGCAGCAGCACTCACGGTACACTACAGTAGTGGCCTACTGATGACGCTCCTGTAAACATGGAGAGTACCTGTCAGTGGTGACAGCAGTCGTAATACTAGCAGTGGGGTACCTGGGCTGAGACAATGGGCTGGTGATTTCAGGTGTCATGTCAGATAGGGCTCTCTTTGACAAGGTGTTTTACCTCTGAGCAATGAGGCACACACACAGTGGTTGAGACGCCAGGGGATGACACACTGAGAGGGGAAGGAGGAAGTTAGGGAGGATGGGAGATAGGGAGGGAGGGAGGATGGGAGGATGGGAGAGAGAGAGGGAAGAAGGATGGGAGGGAGGGATAGAACAGGACAAAGGAAAGGGGAGCATAACTGATGTTTAAGGGAGAATAAGCATATTCATACCTGACAGTGTTATTCCATGTTTATCTCCCCTAAGCCGTTTGCCATTCTACCCTCCATCCAACAGAGTGGTGAGATGGAACTGTAAGACAGATGTCACAGCTCTGGAGGGACACTTTGACATCGTCATGTGTGCCGACTAGTAAGTATCACCGCCATGACCCTGACGCCCCTGGTGAGTGGGCTCTCTGCTTGGCACCCCACAAAGTTCACCTCCACATACACATACCCACACACTCACCTTGGTGGCAGCCTGGCGTGGCCCCTTAATATTTCTGCTTCTGTTACAGTTATCAGATGGGCTCCATCAGACAGCCCCGTGCTCTGTTATTTCCCCTATGCTGACTCCCAGAGGGTTTTACATTTTGACAAAATTGTGTCTTTTTCATGCTTAGCTTCCTATCAAATGGATGACTCTTATTTGCAAATTGCAAATAATTACCGCATGGTGAAAAAAGAGAGAGAGACAGAGAGAAAAAGGAAGACAGAGAGAAAGAGATGGGAGAGAGAGAAAGAGATGGGGAGAGAGAAAGAGATGGGGAGAGAGAGGAAGACAGAGAGAGAGATGGGAGACAGAAAGAGATGGGAGAGAGAGGTAGACAGAGAGCAAGAGATGGGAGAGAGAGGAAGACAGAGAGAGAGTTGGGGAGAGAGGAAAACACAGAGAGAGAGAGAGACAGAAGAGAGGAAGAGAGAGAGAGAGACGGGGAGAGAGATGAAGACAGAGAGAGATGGGGAGAGAGAGGAAGACAGAGAGAGAGATGGGAGACAGAAAGAGATGGGAGAGAGAGGTAGACAGAGAGCAAGAGATGGGAGAGAGAGGAAGACAGAGAGAGAGTTGGGGAGAGAGGAAAACACAGAGAGAGAGAGAGACAGAAGAGAGGAAGAGAGAGAGAGAGACGGGGAGAGAGATGAAGACAGAGAGAGATGGGGAGAGAGAGATGAAGAGAGAGAGGAAGACAGAGAGAGAGATAAAGAGAGATAGGAAGACAGAGAGCGAGATGGGGAGAGAGAGGAAGACAGAGAGAGAGAGATAAAGAGAGATAGGAAGACAGAGAGCGAGATGGGGAGATAGAGGAAGACAGAGGAAGAAAAAGAGCAACACAAACATCTCAATTAGCTCCTTAACATCTTAGTGGTGATCAGGAAACTAAGTGCTCTCTCTCTTCTCTCTCTCTTTATCTTTCTCTCTCCTTTCATCATCTCATCTGTCCTCTGTTTCCTACCTATTTCTGTGTGTTAGTTGTCCCCTCTCCTCTATCTCTCCTGCTCTCTATCTATCTATCTCTATCTATCCTCGCTCTGTGATTACTCTGTGGTTACTTTTTTTGGGTGGTCAGAGATTGCAAAATCTTCTCTCCGACCCATGTCAAAATGTGTAGAATTGCATCAAACTTGCTTTAAAACGGCAACATTTTCTCAACGCCCATTGGCAAAATGTGGGGAGTATGCACATCTGGTTACACAAATCTGCGAGCAACTGTGGACCCTCATGATGATATCAGATTTTTGGTGGCCCACATCTGTCGTGGAAATGCAGTACTGAGAGAAACTTGGTCATTTCTTCAAACAATCATCTTTATTTAATATTGATTAATTATTGAAATAATGAGGCTGGTCGACCCCCCACCCTTGGGTGTTGGACCGAGTAACCTAACCATTACACAAATGCAGAGCACTATATATAGCTGACGCTAACAATGCTCAGTCATGGTTGGTTCAACCTCTCTCATGCAGATTGGGGCATCATAAGCCACTCTGGCTTCATCCTGTCGTTATCTGCACGTGGGTTGTTGTCTTAACCCCAGCCTGACTTAGTTTCTCAGATGCAAGGATGATTTTGAGACAATGAGGGATTGTTCTACTCCTAACCTATCTCTAGTAAAACACATTATTGTCTCTGTAATGCAGCCTTTAACCCATTTGTCAGCTCAAGCCATCTCCAGTGACCATGTGCCCAGATGCTGCTGGGAACTAGAGTGGAGCCCATGAAAACACATACAGGACAGAAATGTTTTACTATTAGTTAAATATTAATTGTTAAACATTAATATCAAATAATCAGTTAAATATGTAATTTTTCCCTCACATTCCCCTCTCAAGAAACTCAGGTTCTTCTAGAAAAATTCAAGTTTGTTAAGTATACATTTATCCCTCTGGTGCCTGACATTTCATCCATGGTAAACAAACTTCCTCTGGGTTGTTGAGCTTAATACCTTCTTTATCAAAACACAGTCAATTTGGAACATAATAAAACCCATAAAATGAACATCACACACAAGCTTCATTTCAACAGATAGGACAGTCATCACGCTGGCACCACACACAAAGGTAGGGGTTAGCATGACGAAAATGTCCACCCAATTTAGAACAAACCCTTCCAACACCAGTGACAAACACCCCTCTCTGGGCACGTTGTACACTCAGTAGGAACATGAGCTCCACATCTGGGTCCTTATGCTCAGAATCGGGGTCCTCATCGGAGATGTAGTCCGGAATAGGTCAGGGAAATCATTCAGTTCCCAAATCATAATCAAAACTCAATTAATTATCCAACCAAAATGTAGAATGGCATTGCTAAGTGCTTCACATTGGTTTTATCACCCAAAATGAAAATCCTCAACTTAACTTGTTTGGTATAAGGGGCAGTAGTTTGACGTCCGGATGAAAAGCGTGCCCAGAGTAAACTGCCTGTTACTCAGGCCCAGAAGCTAGGATATGCATATAATTGGTAGATTTGGATAGAAAACACTCTGTCTGTGAGTATAACAGAACTGATATGGCAGGCAAAACCCTGAGGACAAACCACCCCCCCCCCAAAAAAGAATTCAGCCTACCACTATTTTCAATGGCTATCCCTTTTATTACAAGGCCCAGTCCTCCCAGATTGCAGTTCCAAGGGCTTCCACTAGATGTCAACAGTCTTTAGAAAGAGTTTCAGGCTGGTTTTTGGAAAAATGAGCCAGAAATTATAGTTTTCCTAGGTGGCTCTCATTTTGGCTGTAGTGTTTCCAAGCGTGTGAATGAGAGTGCATGCTTTGGAATTTTTCTCCGGTAAAGACAATAACGATTCACCGTCTTAAATTTCATTGTTTATTTACGTATTAGGGTACCTAAGGTTTGATTATAAACGTTGTTTGACTTCTTTGGAAAAGTTTATTAGTAACGTTTGGGATTCATTTTGTATGCATTTTGATGGAGGGAAACTGTATGGATTATTGACTGAATCGCGCCAGCTAAACTGAGTTTTTATGGATATAAAGAAGGGCATTATCGAACAAAAGGACCATTTGTGATGTAACTGGGACCTTTTGGAGTGCCAACAGAAGAAGATCATCAAAGGTAAGGCATTTATTATATCACTTTTTCTGACTTTCGTGTCGCACCTACCTGGTTGAAATATGTTTTTCATGGTTTTGTATGCGGGGCGCTGTCCTCAGATAATCGCATGCTTTGCTTTCTCCGTAAAGCCTTTTTGAAATCTGACACAGCAGCTGGATTAACAAGAAATTAAACTTTATGTTGATGTATTACATTTGTCATTTTTATGAAAATTTAATATTTATAATACCGTAGTTTGAATTCCGCACTCTGCAATTTCACCGGATGTTGTCGAGGTGTCCCGCTAGCGGCACGCCTTTTCCAAAGATGTTTTAACAAACATCAACACTGGCAGAATGTACATCCATATTAAAATACAAAATATTCACCTTATAATTAACCCAATTAACTCTCTCATCAGGGTTATAATTACAGATCAATATCACACTGCATTCTTAGCCTAAATCATTATAAATTTAGCATTGTAGACATCCCCCATCAAACTGATACCCCAAATAACAATTTCCGATTCTAATTTAATTACGGGCACAGTTGACCAACCTCCTCCCTTCTCCGGCACTCAATCTTCTGGCATTTCTTCACTTTTATTCTTCAGATAGCTTCAAAGTTCAAAGTGGATGTCCCATGATAATGTCCCAATTTCAATGTCTCACCTGAACCCCACCACAAATGATTATGTCTTGTCCATTTGCCAACCTGTATACCAGGGATATGAGAAAAGTTTTGGAATGGACCTCTCTCTCCATGAGGGCCGGGTCCAAGATGTCTTTATCAGGGACCCAATACCTCTCTTCCGGGCCATAACCCTCCCAGTCAACCAGGTACTGGAAACCCCTGGCCCATGGTTGATCCTTCAGGAGGCATCTCACCGTATACTCTGGTGGCCATCGATAACCCGGGGGGAGGGTTGGGCCTGGAGACAGAAGACAAAGGACAGTGAGACATGAGCTTAATCCTAGACACATGTAAGGTAGAGCGAATACGGAGGGTACGGGGTAACATAAGATGAACAGCAGTGGAACTCAGGACTCTGGAGATAGGAAAAGGACCAATGAACTGGGGAGACATCTTGCGGGACTCTACCCGAAGGGGCAGATCTCGAGTGGAAAGCCATACCCTCTGCCCAATGTGGTAGCGGGGAGCTGGGGTCCGGCGACGGTCCGCTTGTCGACGATACCTGGAGTTGGTCTTGAGAATAGCCACCCTGGCTCTTCTCCAGGTACATCGACAGCGGAGTACAAACATCTGGGCTGAGGGTACACTGACCTCCTGCTCTTGATCTGGGAAGAGTGGAGGCTGATACCCCATGGTGCACTTGAAAGGGGAGAGTTCCGTGGCAGAACTGGGAAGGGTGTTCTGGGCATACTCCACCCAGACCAGTTGATGGCTCCAGGTAGTGGGATTTGTTGAGACCGGGCACCTTAGCTTCTCTGGGATATGTGGGACGATAGCGTCCCACTTGGCCAAAAGCCAGAAAAAATGTAGCGCGCCAAATTCAAATATATTACTATAAAAATCAATCTTTCATGAAATCACACATGAAAGACACCAAATTAAAGCTACACATGTTGTGAATCCAGCCAACATGTCTGATTTCAAAAAGGATTTACGGAGAAAGCACACCAAACAATTATGTTAGCTCAGTACATAGCCACAGAAAAACACATCCATTTTCCCAGCAACCGATAGTAGTAGAAAAAACTAGAAATAGAGATAAAATGAATCATTAAACTTTGAACATCTTCATCAGATGACACTCATATGACATCGTGTTACACAATACATTTATGTTTTGTTCGATAATGTGCATATTTATATCCACAAATCTCGGTTTATATTGCCGCCATGTTCAGAAATGCCTCCAAAATATCCGGATTAATTACAGAGAGCCATGTCAAATAACAGAAATACTCATCATAAACTTTGATGAAAGATACATGTTTTACATATAATTAACTTATTTGGGCTGCAGGGGCAGTATTGAGTAGCTTGGATGAAAGGTGCCCATTTCAAACAGCCTTCTACTCAATTCTTGCTCGTATAATATGCATATTATTATTACTATTGGATAGAAAACACTCTCTAGTTTCTAAAACCGTTTGAATTATATCTGTGAGTAAAACAAAACTCATTTTTCAGCAAACTTCCTGACAGGACTTTAGTAAAGTCTATGAATAGTTATTTGATTAGAATAGGTGAGTGTCAGAAATATATCCGGACATTCTGGGAAAAAGATGCTAAGTTTTCCCAATGTATAACCACGATTTGTGCCGCTAAATATGCACATTTTCGAACAAACCATATATGTATTGTGTAATATGATGTTATAGGACTGTCATCTGATGAAGTTTGAGAAGGTTAGTGAAAAAATTCATATATTTTGCTGGTTTATTCGTTATCTCTAATGTTGGCTTGAATCAATGCGGTTGTATGGTTGGCTATTGTAGTAAGCTAATATAATGCTATATTGTGTTTTCGCTGTAAAACACTTAAAGAATCGGAAATATTGGCTGGAATCACAATATGTTTGTCTTTTATTTGCTGTACACCATGTATTTTTCAGAAATGTTTTATGATGAGTATTTAGGTATTTCAATTTGGTCTCTGTAATTGTTCTAGCTGCTTCGGTGCTATATCTGATTGTAGCTGCCATGTAAAACTATGATTTATACCTCAAATATGCAAATTTTTCGAACAAAACATAGATTTATTGTATAACTTGTTATAAGACTGTCATCTGATGAAGTTTTTTCTTGGTTAGTTTGGTTGTTTTTTGGTAAGTTAGGTTGGTTTTGTGCAAGCTACCTGTGCTGTGAAAAATGTGCTTTTTTGTATTTGGTGGCGAGCTAACATAAATATACGTGGTGTTTTCGCTGTATAACATTTTAAAAATCGGACATGTTGGCTGGATTCACAAGATGTGTATCTTTCATTTGCTGTATTGGACTTGTTAACCTGTTTGGGCTGCAGGAGCAGTATTGAGTAGCCGGATAAAAGGTGCCAATTTCAAACGGCCTCGTACTCAATTCTTGCTCGTACAATATGCATATTATTATTACTATTGGATAGAAAACACTCTCTAGTTTCTAAAACCGTTTGAAATATATCTGTGAGTAAAACAGAACTCCTTTTGCAGCAAACTTCCTGACTGGAAGTGGAAAATCTGAAATCGATGCTCTCTTCTAGGGGCTGCCTATTAAAGTCCTTGATATTTATTCGTTTAGATGCACTTCATACGTCTTCCACTAGATGTCGACAAGGAGTGAGAGAAGAAATGGAGTGAATAACTTGATCTGGGCTCGTATAATAGCTCTTTGTATGACGTGTCACCAGTTTCCTGTTTTCTGGAGAGCGCGTCAAGGGACCTGGATTTGCCTTCTGATAAGCTGTCGTTATGGACGACTAATATCTCCGGCTTTGATTTGATTTGATACATGTGACAATATCATTGTAAAGTATGTTTTTTCAATATAGTTTAATATGTGAAAGTTAAATATTTCTAAAAAATATCTTTTGAATTTCGCGCCCTGCACTTGGACGGGCCGTTGTCATAAATGTACCGGCACCGCCCTGCAGCCATAAGAAGTTAAAGCTACAATCGTTGTGAATCCAGCCAACAACTCAGATTTCAAAAAGGCTTTTCGGTGAAAGCATAAGATGCTATTATCTGAGTTAGCACAACAGTAAACAAAGAGAGTGTAGCATATTTCAACCCTGCAGGCACAACACAAAACACAGAAATAAAATATAAATCATGCCTTACCTTTTACGATCTTCTATTGTTGGCACTCCAATATGTCCCATAAACATCACAAATGGTCCTTTTGTTCAATTAATTCCGTCCATATACATACAAAATGTCCATTTATTTGGCGCGTTTGATCCAGAAAAAAACAGCTTCCATTTGCGCAACGTCACTACAAAATATCTCAATAGTTACGTGTAAACTTTGCCAAAACATTTCAAACTACTTTTGTAATACAACTTTAGGTATTTTTAAACGTTAATAATCAATCAAATTATAGACGGGACTATCTGTGTTCAATATAGGAAGAAAACAAACTGACGCTGCTTTTAGAGTCATGCGCCTCTCTCAAAAAGTACACTTCAAATGACCCTCGTTCAAGATGGTTGTACTTCTTCATTACACAAAGGAATAACCTCAACAAATTTCCAAAGACTGGTGATATCCAGTGGAAGCGGTAGGAACTGCAAACAAGTCAATTACAAATCTAGTATCCCAATGAAAGCTCATTGAACAGACTAGTGACTTAAAAAAGTAATAATTCGGAATGGTTTGTCCTCGGGGTTTTGCCTGCTACATAAGTTCTGTTATACTCACAGACATGATTCAAACAGTTTTAGAAACGTCAGTGTTTTCTATCCAAATCTACTCATCATATGCATATCTTATATTCTGGGGATGAGTAGAAGGAAGTTTAAATTGGGCACGCTATTTATCCAAAAGTGAAAATGCTGCCCCCTATCCTAGAGAGGTTGAAGCGTTCAACAACTGAAGCTTTCAAATCTGAGCTTGTAGCAAAATGTACTATATTGTGCTTCTTCATGAGTTTCTGAAAAGTATTATTAAAACATTATTTTCCGCCATCAGTCTGCACTTTCTTGGGGGCTCCTCCTTCATTCAACATAGAGTCAAGGGCCCGGGTCACCTCTGCCCCGCTCTTATTTTTTAAGCCCCTTACAAATGCTATTTTAGAGAAAATATCTATAACCGTTAGCATGTAGCGATTTCCATCATTTTTATCTGCATGTCACATAGATCCGCCTGAAATTGGGACAAGGGATGAGTAGAAAAAACTATAATTCTTGGAAACTGTTTTCGTACCGGTTTATGTAGAGTATGTGCATCCTGCTCGGCTAACCACTCATTCACTTTAGCGTCGCTTAATTCTTGTCAATATGGGGGCGCTGTTTCACCATTGGAAAAAATAGTGCCCAAATTAAACTGCCTCGTACTCAATTCTTGCTCGTACAATATGCATATTATTATTACTATTGGATAGAAAACACTCTCTAGTTTCTAAAACCGTTTGAATTATTTCTCTGAGTGAAACAGAACTCCTTCTGCAGCACATTTATTGTCAGGGAGTGAGATTTCAGAAATCGAGGTCCCTGTTCTGGGGTCAGTTTAAAAGTCCCAATGTAAGCTATGAGGGTACATGCACTGCATACGCCTTCCTCTAGATGTCAGTAAGCGGTGAGAATTTTAATGGAGTGGATTGCGCAATCTGGGACCTTATATAAGACCGTGGAACAGGAAGTACTGTCCTTTTCAACGGTGCGCTTGACGCATGAAGACATCACAATTGCGTCCTGCAAACGCTTTCGTTTTAGTAGTTCTATATCTCCGGTCATGTTTTTATTCGTTATAGGTGTTAGCGACATCATAAGGTAGTTAATTTAAACCGACTTATAGCAGTTTATAGCAGTTTATTGCGATTTTCCTGGATTTCAATGTGACGCGCGTTCACGAGTTGGACTCCTCTCCAGTGGGTGGCTAACGTTAGCGGCTAATTCGACAGGACAAGAGGACATCTTTCAGCCAAAAGACGATTGTTTTGAAGAAAGGACACCTTGCCCAAGATTCTGATGGAAGCTCAGCTAATAGTAAGCAGTCTTTATGCTGTTAATTCATTGTTCTGTTGAAAAAAGTAAAATACATGAGACGCCATTTCTTGCAGTGTAGCCTTGCGTTATCGCAGCCTGTATTGCGCAGTAACGATAATTTAAAAAATGTAATTCAGCGATTGCATTAAGAACTAATTTGTCTTTCAATTGCTGTCCAACCTGTATTTTTTTAGTCAAGTTTATGAATAGTTTTCGATAAGAATAGGTGCCGTTCCAAGATGGCGCCGGACAGATTGCTTGAGATTTTGGACACTATTCTCAATGTATAAGCACGATTTGTGCCGCTAAATATGCACATTTTCGAACAAACTCTATATGAATTGTGTAATATGATGTTACAGGACTGTCATCTGAAGAATTCTGAGAAGGTTAGTGAAAAAATTCATATATTTTGGTGATTTATACGTTATTGCTATGTTTGGCTTGAATCAATGCTGTTGTAATGTTTGCTATTGTGCTAAGCTAATATAACGCTATATTGTGTTTTCGCTGTAAAACACTTAGAAAATCTGAAATATTGTCTTGATTCAGAAGATCTGTGTCTTTCATCTGCTGCACGCTGTGTATTTTTAAGAAATGTTTTATGATGAGTAATTAGTTAATACACGATGGTCTCTGTAGTTATTCTAGTCGTTTTAGTGAGAGTTGTGATGGGGGCTGCAATAGTAAACTCTTATTTATACCTGAAATATGCACATTTTTCTAACAAAACCTATGCTATACAATAAATATGTTATCAGACTGTCATCTGATGAGGTTGTTTCTTGGTTAGTGGCTATTTATATCTTTATTTGGTCGAATTTGTGATAGCTGCTGATGGAGTAAAAAAAATGGTGGAGTATGGAAGTGGTGTCTTTTGCTAACGTGGTTAGCTAATAGATTTACATATTATGTCTTCCCTGTAAAACATTTTAAAAATCAGAAATGACGGCTTTATTCACAAGATGTGTATCTTTCATTTGGTGTCTTGGACTTGTGATTTCATGAACATTTTATTATATGATATCCCTGTGTTTTTAGGCTAGGCTATGCTAGTCAGCTTTTGTGATGGGGTGCTCCTGGATCCGGGTTTGGTAGGCGTTAGAGGTTAACCGGCTACCTGTTTCTTCAGCTATAGCTCTCTGTAAAATTGGGATACTAGATTTCTAAGGGACTTGTATGCGTATATATATTATGCACTACCTTACATGAACAATGCTCTGCCGCTGTTGGCTCTGTACAAAAAGAGGGTCCAACAACTCTAACATTTTCAATTCCATTAGATCCCAACTTTTAAAAGGATTAAGCATGTGCAAACTAAAATCCCCAGTCAGGCCTCCATCACGAATGTTTTGGTTGCGGGTTTCCTCGTTGCTGATACAGAACTCCACGCATCCACATGGAAGTCCATTCTTTCTTTGTATTTTCACCCTGTGAAATACTCTTCCTGAGGAGTCAGGGGTACCTTCCCAACGGGTCTCGTAGCCCGTGAACAAGCTATACCCCTTTGTGATAACTCTCAGTTTGGGACACACAACCTTGCGAAAAAACGACCAGTCTTCAACCACGTAGTCCACTTCTAAAGTCTGGTCTGTATATTCTTCTCCTTCGGCTACCGTATAGAGCTTCACTCTACAGACCAGGTTATCAAACTGATACCCCCATTGCTGTCCATTAGACATCATCACTTAATCTTTCAGCGCAGTTGCGGGTGGAATTTGGGTTCTATACATACTTAGAAACCGCTTTTTTGGCGCATCGTATATTGTGGCTTTATACTTGGCCCTTTCTCTATGTTTCAGCCGAGGTCCTGCTTCCCTTGTTACAGTCATCACTGCTTTGCCACTGATCACAAAATCCATGTTCATTTTTAAAATCTTGTTTAGTGTTCTGGGACCGCATGTCTTGTTCTGGGCTTTATTTATAATGCGTCTGCCACCCCCAATACCCCAGGACATTCCTGTTTCATAGACAACAGCCCTAAGGTCAATAAAACAGGGGGTGGGGGGGCCATACTCTTTGAAATGTTTAAACACCACCCCCCCACCCCCCCCAGTTCAACGAGGTCCATAGACATCAATCATCATGACAACTTCAAAGGAATAGATGCATTATACGCATAGATTAACACTCATTCTAAGGCGTGATAACAGGAACAGGATGCCCATATATGGGCATAACCACGTGATAAGTTCCCAACAGGGTGTCCTGACTGGATGCCCAAATTTGGGCATGCACACATCATCCGGACATATGGTCATAAATCAAACGTTTGACGTGTGCCGTCTACTTTATTCTCTCTTTCCAGTGACCATGTGCCCAGATTAACTGCAGGGAACTAGAGTGGAGCCCATGAAAACACAGACATAGCAGGACAGAAATGTCTTACTCTTAGTTAAATATTAATTGTTAACCATTAATATCAAATAAATCAGGTAAATATGTAATTTTTCCCTCACACACCCCATCCTTGAGACATCTTTATTCAACAGATCTGGGAAGGGACTATCTGTAATTCCTGGTGTACTCCTCCACCCTCTCTAATTCAAGTGTAAATGTGAATAATATAGGAAATAGGGATGCTCTAATTACAGGGATCCTATGATAGAGATTCTTCCTCGTTCTTACACCTCACTTCTAGTCTGCATCATCGATCTACACTGTCTGTGTTTGGAATGGAAGGAACATGGCTCTCAGCCCGTCTCATTTCTAAAATACGTTTATGAGATCCCAGATAAGTGGAGCATTAGGAAAGTTATCATTACTCTAATGTCACACAGATTTCAGGTAATGGGCATGAACAGTTACACAGGGAGGGAAGCTGTACAGAGTGGCTAATAGGGGATACTTTGTGTGTGGGTGTGTGTTGATGCATGTTCCTTTTCATGCATGTGTTTGTATGTGTGCATGTCAGTGTATGAATGTGTATGTCAGTGTACGAGTGTATGTTTGTCATTGTATCATTGTGTAAGTGTGTGTGGTTGCCTGGTGTGGAGGTGACTGTTTC